>NC_047667.1:72398559-72716059 GCF_011762505.2 Arvicanthis niloticus | reverse complement strand
ATTCAACAAGCATTATTAGATTGAATTTCTCCAAGCTCGAAGGGTTGACTCAAGTACTTTCCACAAAGTCACCTTATCCTATTATGAACTAGCAGGAATTCAAGTAACTTCATGGACAGAAATTGTGTTCTCTCCTCTGAGGTGCATATGAAATGTTGGCCACAGATTCATGCTGAGTGCCTTGTCATCAGTGTGCAACACTAATTGATGGAACTTTTAGAAGAGAGGTCTTGGAGGAAAAACACTACTGTGGGGGAATGTCTTTGAAGATTATACCACATTCTAAATATGTGGCCACCTTGATATAGCATGCTCTGCTTAAAGCCTGGCTTTTCTGGGTGCTATGAAACCACTGAAAATGTGAACTCAAATATTTACTTCCCCTTGCCCTGCCCCTGACCCCCAGATATTTTGGGCACAGTGGTGAAAAGCTTAGTCCAGAGATTTGGCATTAGACTGCGGTTGTTGCTATGACTTTATTCAAGAAATGTGGTACAGAGTGGTCTGCAAGAAGAATTTGCAGAAGCCCACAGAAACAGAGGAGAGAAGCCTAGAGTGAAGAAAGTGAAGCTTTAATAGGTAGCTCAGAGCTCAGGTGGCCCATCAGAAATGTAGATTTTAAGGACTCTACTGCAAATGTTCCAGATTGGAAATAAACAACGCATAACAAGTTGAACTGAGGCCACGAGGCATTGGTGTTACATTGCCTGAACTATTTTGTGGACTCTTGATCCATACTCTAGCATTTTGTTGGAGCTGAGTTTAATGCTGACATTAGTTGGACAGACAAACTCAAGGCAGCGAAACCTCAGGCTGTGGAACAGTTAGTTGTGGCTTCTTTTAGGTAGGCTTATGGTGGCTTTTGATGTTATAAAGCTGAGCCAAAAAGATTTAACAAGCTTTTAGTTTGGTCAGAAATGCACAGAATTGGGGCAGAGAAAATTGTGACTGTTGAAGAAATTGGGGCCATTAAGGACGAGCTGAATACTAGGCACTGGGGTAATTCAATTGATAGGTCAAGGGCATCTCAGGAATTGGCCAGCCCCTTGGCATTTCAGGCACCAGTCTGCAGAGTAAAAAGCTCATTTGAAAGACTTTACACTGAGAAATAGTGGCGTTCGAGGACCCTGTTTTCATGAAAGTGGTTCTGTGTTTGGTCATCCAAGATAGAGGTTACTTGGCTACTGCTGGACCCGATAGAAGACATAGACAGTGTCTGGGTGATGCTCACTTTGTACGCAACCTAATGTGAGGATTACGGAGTTGTGCGTGCATTTCATCTCCAAGGAATGCCTTGAAGTCCAGGCAGTGTGGGCTGGTGTTAGGGTCCCTGCCAGAAATCCTTGAGAGGGTGAAATGCGACATGGTAAGTTGATTCTGAAGACAGAATGAAGACCCCAAGATGTTAGATATGCCAGGAACATAGAATGTCTACCAAGAACAGAAATTACTGGCACGAACAGAAGGGCCAAGTTAGCTACAAGCAATATGGCATAGACATTTTATTCAAGACCATTAGAACTCATACAGCCACACGTCTATCATAGGCCTATGTGATGTAATACTTGTTTTGTTGACTTGTGATTTAGCTTTAGACTACTGTGCTTTTACTCTCTCTGCCTCTTTTTGAATAGGATGCTTACCCTGTGGTTATTGTATCTTAGAAGCATGTAACTTTTTTTTTTTAATTTTATAAGATGCTACAGCTAAGAACTTGGCCTCGATTCTTCGAAGAGACTTTGCAGTTGGCCTTTTGGGTGATGTTGCAGCTGAGACTTTGGGAACTTTGTAGTTAGTCTAAATACACTTTGCATTATGAGATGTCCATAAGTCTTTGGGGGGTGAGGGATGGAGTGTTATGACTTGAACATGAAATACCTCCTATGGATCACACATCAAACACTTGTTTCAACCTGGTTCTGCTGTTTGGGGAGGTGATAGAGACTGCAGAAGTAAGGACCTAGCAGGAGGAAGTAAGTCATTTGTGACATGATTCCAATGTGTTCTCTCTCTCTCTCTCTCTCTCTCTCTCTCTCTCTCTCTCTCTCTCCTCCTACCCTCTTCCTCCCACTCCCTCTACCTCTCCCTTCTTCTCACTCTTCCTCTTCCATCTCTATCTCTCTATTTCTGGCTTTATTTCTATGCCTGTCTTTGTCCCTTTCTCTGTTCATATCTTGTCTCCATCTCTCTCCTTCTTGGCCACCATGATCTGAGTTTCTCTACTCCACTGTACTTTCCTTTCCAAGATAGACTGAAGCCATGTGCAAAGAGAGTGTACGCTTGTCTCAGGTGTTCTTCTAGTTAGCTCCAGTTGTCACCATGATATCTTCTACAGTTATCTGAGGAAGTCTCAGCCAAGTATCATCATTATCCGACTAGCCTCTAAGCATGTTGATAGAGCATTTCTTTGATTGCTAATACATACGAGAGCTCGCCCATTTTGCATAATGCTCCTCTGCAGCAGGTGGCCCTGGGTTATATAGAAAATCTGAGTGAACAGGCCAATAAACAGTGTTCTGCCACAATTCCCGCTTCATGCTCCTACCTTAGTCCCTGTTTTGACTTCCTTCAATGATGGACTGTATAGTAAAGTGAAGTAATCCCTTTCTTCCTCGAGTTGCTTTTGGTTATGTTATTTATCATAGCAACAGAACAGTATGTTCCAGTTCTTCATTTTAAATGTCTCACTTGGAGGATGTTAAGATCCTGGAAAGGTTTTTCAAGTCATATAAAGTCTAAAAGTGTTGCATGAACAACAGAGGCCTATGCTTCAAAGTTAAGTTGATGCACAGCACCACATATTAACACTCCCATGCATGTCACATCAATGGCTTTTGATACAATTCCAGTGATTGAAGAATTCCTTCATTTCTTAAAGCAACTTTTTATCTGAAATGCCTATGTGCAGGCTTACACATATTTTATTTTGTTAAATACTTAAAATCTTGTATTTTCAATACTTTCAAAAATAATTCTTCTGAAGGTTTGTTTTTCATTGGTACGTGTAAAAGTAATTGCAATGTTATAAGCTTTACTCAAACAACCATTTGTTAACTACTGTAACTTATCTTTAGATTTCATATGTTATTATATCACCTGAAAGTTATTTGTCCCTTTTAAATCTTTATAACTTATGTTTTACTCAGAGATACTGATGTAGACACTTGCTATTATATTTTTAGATCATCCAGCTTGTTTTTGAATCTGGGTGATGACAGTAAACAAACTTTTTACATCACCTATAATGAAGAAGAATCTTGTATTTCTTAAGGATACCATTTATCAGATTAAGGTATGTCTCTTTTATTGTTAATTTGAGCGGAGATAGCTTTAAACTATGAGAAATGTTGGATTGTATTCAATTACTTTTTCATGCAATGTAAAAATGTTATTTTTCTTCTTTAGTCTGTAAATGCTGCCAACTAAAATGATTCATTTTCATATATCTATACTTCTCATGGCACAACACACACACACACACACACACACACACACACACACACACACACACACACTTTTTCAGATGGTCACATTTTTCCATGTATGGACATGTCAGTAAGTATAATATTATTCTTTACAATCCTGTTTCAAAGAAGTGACCTTTGGGTCAGAAGATTTACATGTTAAAGATGCAGAAAATGATAATAGTAGAATTTTTCTAATTCAAATGCTCTAAGGAAAGAGAGATAGGTCAGGGGCTACAGTCAGAAACAGCCTGTCTAGAGTCTAGTAAGGCTGTGTTGAAATTGAAGTGAGGACCAAAGAGTGATCCCAGGCAGAACTAGAATGCAGGTGGCAAGGAACCTGTCTCCTCCCTTTAAGTTATGTATTCTTTTACTCCAGTAAACAACTTCAACTAGAGAGCCTCTTTTAAAACGATGTTAATGAAGTATATGAGAAAGATCTAGATTTACTTTTGCTCAGTAGAACCTTAAATGGACTTTTGAAGTCTGTCTCCACATCAGTGCCATTTCCTCCCACTCACCAGTGTGTGCTCAAATAGGAAGACTCTAAATGGGCTGTGTTGCCTTTAAAATAAACATTGGAGATGAAATCTGTACTCTGTGAACTGGCAGGCTTTTTTGCTTAGTTACTGGTCTGGAGCTTACACCTTTCTATTAGAAAATTTCAAATACAAAAGCTGGGCGTATTTTATCAGATTTGCACTCCAAATCATCTTAGGGCAAGTTCATTAGACAAGGGGAAGCAAGCTTGCATACAGAAATGAAGACACTACACACTTCCCTACATGAGACATCTTTTTTTCTTACTACTGAAACCTTACAATATAATTTATAGTTTGGTAAAATAACATTTGAATCATGGATTGTTTGCAATATGTAGAGGATATTGTATGGATTGTATGGATTGCATTACATATAGAGATATGTAATATCTCTATAATAGCACAGAGATTGAGAAAAGTAATATAATAATATCTTTTGTTTTCTCAATTGCATCTGGAATTTGATGTGTAGTAATGTTTAACCAGAGATGATTTTAAGTTTCTGAAGAAACCTCCAAAATAAAAATGATATAAAATTAGGGTAAACATCACTATGTTAGAAATAAAGTTAGTTAAAGAGAAAAAAAGGAACATGTAAAATAAACAGAAAGTTTAAACTTAATTAGCAATTAAATATAACAACACCATGTTCAAATGTCTAAATATACCAGGTATAACTCAGTGATGATAACATCAGACTTGAGAGAGATCCCACTAACCACCAGCATGCCATCTGCAAGTAGCAGTTCTAAAATAGAAAGATGCAGATGATTAAAGATAAAAGAATGGGAAGATGTCGACTTGGCTGACACTGATTGAAGGGAGGCAAGAGTAACTATAAATAGCAGTCTGCTTTTACTCCAAGTCACATCTGCAGATTCAGAGTTAGGGAACACAAATAAGAATGAACTGGTGCCATTTGTCTTTCTGGGTATGGGTTAATTCTCTCAGAATAAGATCTCCTACTTCTATCCACTTACTCTTAATTTTTTTTTTTAGTTTTCTTTAAATCTCTAAAATTATATATGAGCAACACTAAATGAAGTCAGTAGGTTGTGTTTTATATTCATATATATACACATACATACATACACACACCTAACAATAATTTTAAGAAAGAGAATTTGAGAGGCAGAAGAGGGGATGTAGAAAGAGTTAGAGAAGGGATGGATTAGGGAATGATATAAACATACTACAGAGATATGAAATTTTATAAAAGGAAAAAGAAAGAGGAAACTACCATGACCATTTTTATTGTTTGTGTATTAATTTAAAGACCAACAAAATATTTGATACATAAATGAATATAGGCCCTCCTACTCCCCAACGCAATGCCCTTTTCACAACACATCATTTCTTCAGTCTTATGAGTTTCTTATTTTAAAAAATATTATGAGTTACAGTATGGACAAAAAAATAATATAAATCTGTACTGCCACACTAAATCTGAAATGAACACTAAGTCATGCTGTTCCTAAACCCTTTTTAAATTTGAGTAAATGATAGTAAATAAGGTAGAATAATTTTGCTGTCCTTTTACTATTTTATTGTTAACATTGTGAAGTGTAGGACATTGAATCCAGGGTTTTGCAAATGCCATGTAATTGTTCTATGACTGAACTACATCTCCAAATTTTCTTGTATGTTTAAACACAGATTTCTACTTGATACAACACATGCATTTTTCTATGTGAAAGGCTTTTTACATGTTATGGTAATGGATGCTACGTTAGCTTCTTTTCACTGTACTTCTTCTTACTAATTTAATTAAAAATAATTGTATTTTATTTTTTTATTTACATGTCTAGTAAGACAAGAAGGCTGACTGACCAGAGATTATTGTTATGACGTAGTAAAATGAGTACAGCATTTTCAGGAGCCACTGAAGTACAAAGTTATGCCTTAATTTATATATTCAGAGTCAACATCAATGATTCTCCAGACCTTTAACATCGAGTTGAAAATAAATTTATTATATGTTAACAGATTTTCTTGTTCACATATTTGTATTTATTTGAGTAACTGCATGATATGCAAAATTCTAAAGTTTCTCTATCCAGTATGCACAGTTTAGAGACTTCTAGTGCAACTAATATTCTAGCACATAGTTGTATATCTCTCTTAAGTACTATTCTCTACTGAGATAACTGTCAAGAGGTTTTCACCTGGTTGTTGTAGGCTGAGCAGCCTTCTGTTGTCGTGGAAATTTCTGCATGGAAAATGAAACACCTCTACTTTTCTGACAATGGTCTATATGAGACTGATTTCGCCATCTACCCACTTGTGGGGAGCTGACAGAAGGCAGATATCATCCTTGCAGCCATCTTGAGCCATATATGCTGATAAGAGACTTGATTACAACAACCTACAACAGCTGAGCACACTCTGATAACATCTTGGTTTAGATACCCAGGAGCTTCCCTTGGGTGTGTGAGATTAAAGGTGTGTGACTTAAGGGCGTGACTTAGAGATCAGATTTAGAGACAACTCCTAAGGGCATGACTTAAAGGCGTGACTTAGAGGTGTGGCTTAGAAGTGAAACATATAAAAGGCGAGGGGCAGACAGAAGAAATGAGGGTGGTATAATTAGGAGTACAACTTGGATAACAATTTGGAGTAACAGAGATTCAGACACTAGGAGTAGGAGTAGGAATCAGACACTTCAGAGAGTACAACTTGGAGTACAACTTGGAGTTAGGCATTAGGTAGCAGGCACCTGGAAGAGAACTTGGAACTGGAAATTTGGAACTTGGAAGCACTAGGGACTAAGAACTAGGGACTAGGAACTCAAGACTTGGGACTTTGACTAAGAAGAGAGACTGAAGAATAAATGGGATTGAATCACACTCTGTCTGGTCTCCATTCCTCGAGTCCGTCTGTCCTCACTCTCTCTCTCTTGCTGAACCCCGACCCGCAGACCAGAGCTGCTTGGGGCAGTGTGAGCTCTAACAACTTGGCCACCAAGGCTTTTGGCAGTGCGGGTTCCAACACTGATAGAGCAGTTCTCAACATTTCTGGCTCCCAAGCGTGGGCCACAACACCCACTGACCTGTGAATAGCTTGTTGACTTCTGCCTAGACTTTGTGGTGAAATTGAGCAATTGTCTGTGTGTATGTGTGGAGAAGAACATTTGGCCAAGGTGTTGAGACCTCTGCATAATGGGTGTAGGAGAACTCAGTGCAAGCTTCTCAGCAACTGCAACCTCAAAGGACCTTTATCTTGTGCCAGGGCAATCCAGCAGGATGTTAATCAGGGACAAGGGTACTAGAAACCCTGAATTAATGTTTCTAGGACAAGAGTATGAGCGACAACCACAGAGGGCACAGGAGACTAATGGGCGTTCAAGCAGTGTGTTTGAAAATCTCCTCTTGCTTCTGTTTATGCTCTGAACTATGGACCCGGAGGCATGTTTCCACGAAAGGCCATTTTTGTTGTAAAATTTCATCAGAATTTAAAGCCTTTTGATGCCGATACACTTGCCGTTCTCTGCTAAGTCCCGGTCTCTCATTTGACAGTTAATTACAGTAAGCCTGAACTGTTGAACTGCTTTGCAGACTGGCTCAAATGTTCCAACAAGATAAATTTAGTCTCACTTCATCTGAATTAAAATGTGGAAGCTCTCATCAAGACACTGGGCCCTGCCCCCTGCTTTTGAAAATGAAGCGTGCTTTTGAGGCGTTATTATCTATTTTGGATACCCAATAGCTACAACAGTGGAAAGAAAGCAGGAAACATTCAAGAGCAAGCAAAAGCATGCACTAATTACTTAATTATATGTTCCAAAGCTCTCATTCTTGGAAAAATGTACAACCAATATTCCAAATAGGAAGTGAACTAACTTAGTGAACGGTCAGGGTTATACAGTAGCCATTTGCAATGGGAACTCTTGATATGACAGGTGCAGGAAGGACAGGCAAGACAATGGGTTGCTGCAGCCTTCCCTTTGCAGGTGTTGAGCCCTCTCTGGTTCCCTAATTGCAGACCCTTCACATGAAGAATTCCTTTTGAAGGTAATGAGCATGCTGTTGGTAATGAGACTGACTGGATCCAGAGGAAGCTAATGAAAGAGAGTTGGGAAATCTCTTTCAACGATGTCTTAATTATAAGTTTCTCCTTTCAAGGGAAAAAGAACAAGCATTTATAATTGAAGACCTACTGCATGCTAGGTTTGATGCTTTGTGCTTCTTAGTCCTTCAGCAACTCTGAACATATAAATGAGGTCACCTTCTGGCCCTACTGAAGCTGAACAGCCTTTTCGTAGAAAAGTAAACCCATAAGTATCAAAGCCTGTGTTTAAAGTTTCTTCTCTGTTATCCTCCTGAGACTATTTGGGTGCTGACTCTCGATCCCTTGTATTTCCACTATCACAATGGTAGGAGTCTGTTCTCTTGACTCCCCTGTCGAGCAAAGAACCCACTTCTACGTTATTCATTCATTTGCAACCCAACCTATCAAGGTTCAGCACCCTTTCAGCACCCTCCTCACCACACTCTGGTCAAGTTTCGATCGCAGTTGTTCTTGCTGCAGAAAAGTGGGCCAATAGAACAGGCCTTGGGCTTTTCTTCCATCACCTATTTTCTGTCCCTTTCTGTATCTTGCCTGTGAATGTTGTGTGACCAGCTGTCACTCTCCCCATGCTGTCTTCCCTGCCATGTTGGACTATGCTCCTTCTTATTCTATAAGCTAAACTAAACCAGCCATCCTTAAATCCTTATCAGGAACAAGAAGAACAGCAGACATCAAATGATAGAGGGGAAGCATGGGAGGAAAACCACTCAAGGCGAGAGAATTACTTTAACCCAAAGGTATTATTCCAAATGTAGTCTTTTTCCTCCCTGTGAGGGAAGTTCTAAACATTAAAATTTCCCTGCAAAGCTTCTAAAACATTAAAGCACCCAAATATCTACATGGGGCAATACTGATGTTCTACACCTTTACTTGGCAGTTAGTTGTTGGAGTTGGTGGGGCTAGGTGGGCAAACATGAGGTGGAAGAAGGTCCCACTGAAAGGTTAAAACCAGTCTCTGGAAGTGTCTCATTTTATTATTGCTGTAGCTGTGCATTCTTCATCTTGGAACATCCCAGGTCTGCATAATGTCTACATACTCAGATGCTTAGGCTCTAGCCTAGGATCTTTGCTATGAAGAGAGACAGTTAAAATCAAGATGGAGTGTTCATGAGATTTCAATAGTCTGGGCTATAGCAAGTCTATTAATAATATCAGTAAGTCTAATATTAAAACTCTCTGGAGACTCATTCTTTTGCCTGGTAAGAAATGGCTCTCACTAACAGCTCTCATCATCATGGTTGCTTAGCTTTCTCTGTCTCTGTCTCTGTCTCTGTCTCTGTCTCTGTCTCTGTCTCTGTCTCTGTCTCTGTTGTCTCTCTCTCTCATTATGACTTTAGATTTTTGAGATTTCTATCTAATTATCTAATATCCTCATTTCCTTTTCATCCTCCAACCCCTCCCACATCACGTCTGTACTTCTCTTTCAAATTCATGGCATCTTTTTTTCATTAATTTTGGTTATGTGTGCCTCTCCACATATAGAATTACAAATATACCCTGCTCAGTGTGTCTAATGTAACTCATATATGTTATCAGGGCTGACCATTTGCTTAGCATCCCATAATTCTACATTTCAACTTTGCTTTTCTCCCTGCACACAGACCCTTTGCTTTCCCCTAAAAGTCTCCACACATGGCTTTTGTATCTTCCCTTTCAGCAGTAACTCAATAAAGGCAGAGTGAGGATGAGTCACACCAATGATTTCTTGCTTCGGAAAGAGAGGACAGAGTGGTTTTAGTGGGAGGGATATGGTCTTTCCCGTACCATGTTTAACTTCCACACAGCAAGGTTAGCACTTACAAAGAAAGTTTTCACATGATGGATGCTCATGCCTCACAGACTCAAGTATCCACATCCTTGTTTTTAATTTGTCTTCCTTAATGCAAGTCTCAGTGCACACAGGCAAGTAATAGCATGAAAGTTTTAAAGGAAATTTCCAGTAACAAAATTCTTTCTATTTTGTATAAGCCTAGTAATTTGGATATTTTCTTTGTTGTTTAGACAAATGAGGTTTTTCAAATATAGAACATGTAAGGCAGTGACAATAAAGTCTTGTAGTTTTTTATACCTGTGATGTGCTATGTGGATGTGTGTGGAATATGCACTTTCTGCAAGTATGGATGTGTGAGGATATGTGTGAATATACCCATGCAGACTAACATCCAGGATGGTTCTTCTATATTATGTGCTGATGTGGGTTCTCTTGGGAAATCCCAGAGCTTATTAATATGTCGAGCTTTGTTGACCTGCTCCTTGGTCTCTGCTATCCAGGAATAGAGTTACAGACCAGCTGCCATGCTCAGCTTCTGGGAATCAAAACTCCAGTGTTCATGTTTGTTCAGTAAGTGATTTAACCTCTGATCCATCTCTTCAGCACAAATGAGATCTTGCTGCTGTTACAGTGCAGTTATTGTCATCAGCCTAATGCCTAAAATTTTATTTCTAGAGAATTATTACTTTACTATTCCAGAAATTTCCTCTCAGCATTAAAACAAAAACAGAAACAAGACCCCAAACTAATTATCAATCAGCTCTCTATAGCATCAAATTAATTTTGGGAACAGAAAAAGTTTGAAGCAATTGTTTTTACTTTTTAAAATTCCAGACTTCTAAGTAAGAAAAAACAGCCATGGCTTATTTAGTCTAGTTTTCCCTTTATATATTTAATTTTTTTTAATTTCTACTTTAACCCATGGGAGTTGACTTCCTCAAAATCACACAATGCATTTATGTCCAAATCAGGGTAAAGGTAAAATGCCTTTTCTTTATTTATTACCATCCTGAAAGTGCTATTCAGAAGCAAGATTGGAGGAGGAGGGAGGCACAGGCAGGAACACGACCTTGCACTAAAGAACCATGTAATGTCTACTTGTAAGCATTTAAAATTTTCTTTCTGGGCTGGAGAGATAGCTCAGTCACTAAGGGAATTGTCATGCATGCATATGGATCTGAATTCAGATCCCTGAAACTCACAGGAAAAGCAGGATACTATGATATACCAGTAATCCCAGCACTGAGGAACTGGATACAGGGCCTCCTTGACTAGCTAGCTTGTCTACTAAACTGGTGACCTTTGGGTTGTGTGCGAGATCTTATCTCAAAAGTTAACATGGAGAATAATTGATAAAGATACCCCATGCCAACCTCTGGCCTCTGAATATGCACATACACTTACAAATTTGTGCATAGAAACAAATACAATCACACATATTCCTCTCATAGATACAATAAAGAAATACAATTTGTGTTCTCTTATTTATATATTGTTTAGTACTTGTATCTACAAACAGCTACTTCCTTAACAGACCTGAATAGCATACTTGCTCCTCCCTGGCTCCTTGAAATGGAGCAGAAAATCAGTGAGCATAGCTCAGACTTTTAACCTGGAAGAAATAGTTATTTCTTTTATTTTTTGATTTTTGCTGAATTTTATAGAAATAACTGCATTTTTTTATTATCAGTGAATCTGTATTTTTGAATAATTGTTTCCAGAGGTTTCTCCAAACATATTGATCTAAGTGAACAGAATTTATGATAATTTGAAAAATCATTGACAGATGTTTTTCACTTTAAGCTAAGATCTATATCTCAATGATAAGAGTGAACATGCCTAAGGGCTTAAGTCATTAACCTTTATAAAACCGGTAATTCTCACTTCAGTGGATATTTCTGCCTTCAATAAATTCTACTCCATTTTAGTGAACACCTATGACCATTCATTCTACATTTAAAAAATTACTTAAAACTAACACAATGATATGAAGCAATAAAGGGTAGTTGTATTAAAAAAATACATAAATATTTATCCTCAAAAAGTTTTAAAAGTTAACATTTAAAAAATATTTTAAAGTAAATGGTTGTCTTGGAAAAAATTAGTGTGTTTACAGAAGGCTTAATTTATAAAAACTATTTCTCATGATAGAAATACAATTAACTTGTTTCTTGATGAATTACCTGTTTACAATATTAAAGACTCTGTGTTAACATCTTTGAGAAATAAAAGTCACATAGGTGTGACTAGTGCTTTTAGCCAAGGAGGATTTCCATGCCATTCTGGTAATCAGCAGTGCTGTATTACCTGTGGAAGAGTGAGTTTCTAGACTAGGGTGTAGCTTGGAGAGAGGTCCCTGACTGAGTATGTACAGGGCCTTGGCTTTTCTCTTCTGCATGGAAAGTAACAGAACAGAAGAAGTTGGTAGCAGGTTGTAAACATAGATAAAGCCGGGGGACAGTTTCATGTTTATGTATGCATATGGATAAAACGCTTGTATTTACATGCAACAGTTAATGTTATAGCATTCAACATCAATGCAAAATACAAATGTATCATCAGAACTAGAGTAGACCAGTGATTAATCCAAGCACAGATACATTAAGTTTGGCTTTCTATTTTTGCTTTTGTGGGTCTTATTGACTTGAAATGGACGTATCTTGGGGTTACACTATGATGCAATATTGTACCATTTCAAAATAACAATTCAGGATAATGAATTAAGATAACAACTACTGAAAGAATCTCCTTGCTCCTTCCTTCAATTGTTTTGAGTTGAAATTTGGAGAAAAGAGACCATTGGATCCTTTGTTTTCTGTTCAAAATTTCTGTTGTTATTTTTGGGCTCAAATGTATATAATGAGTTTGTGGTACATTATCTTCATTCAGCCAGCAAAAGCTCATTTCTTCATTCTCTAATAATTTAATTACAAATTGACTTTACCACCACTCCTTTTGTTATCTCTCTCCTTTAATGTAAGCACCTATTATAGTATCTTTTTATTTGTATAAGCTTTGAAAAGAGTATGTTATTTCTGCGTGCATGTAGTTTCAGTGCACATAATTGCTTTTGAATTGCTTATCCATTTTTTTTTCTTCTTACATCTTTTCTGAGATTCATCTGTATTGCTGAATGCAAACATAGTGTGTTGTTCCCTTTAGCTCTGTAGTACCCATTCTGGTCTCCATTCATATTTATTTATCTATTATTCTAGCAACACACTCTTGCTATCTTGTCTCTAACTCTATAGTTCTTCTAATAATGTTACAAAAATACCTTTACATGTGTATCCTTAAGAGTCTTTGAGACAAATACCCTTGCATTATACACCTGGCAACAGAGTGCCTGGGTCACACTGCAGGCTTATATAAATTTAACTAAATGTACAGATGGTTTTCACAGAAGCTGCAATGTCACACAGTCCCACTGGCCATGCTTGTGGACTCTGTATGTTGACAATACATCTGTCTTCCAGATTTGCAGGTTTTGGGAATCCATCAAGTGCAAAGGGATGCCTTCTGGCTGTAGTTTGCATGACCACTGTTTCAAGTAGGTCCAAGCATTTCTTCATAGACTCACACTTGGCAAATGAATCTTTCACTCATCCCTTTGCATTTTAATTTATCCCGGATGCGTCTGCATTTTTGTGAATAAAAAAGGGTCACACTGAGTCTTATAAATATTGTTTTATTTATGATGTCCAAAGATATTCAAATGTCTTCTCCTTTTTATCATTCATTTTTCCTATGATGCATGTTAATTAAACTTTTAACTTGACACAACCAATTTTTATCATGTATAGTAGCGGAACCTTTCCCTAATGAATAAAGATTTCAAGGAACCAGTCACTGGGTCAGTAGGTGGGACTTTCAGGTCGGAGAGAAGAAGAGGGGAGGCAGAAGAAAGATACTTTCTTTTGGGAGGAAGAGATTATAGAAGATACAATGTACGTAATGAGAGGCCCCAGGTTTTGGCAGATCTGTTGGGATCCGCCATCGGAGGATTTATAACTTAAAATAGCTTACAAAATTAGGATGCTAGTTTCTGCACCCGGTGATTATGTTAGCTGTGTGGTGTTTTCCTTCACACAAGAGACTCAACTGGGTTCCAGAGAAAGGTATGGCGGCAGGGCATCCCAGCCAGCCAGGGGAATTTGGAATCATAGGGCATGCGTGGCAACAGCCTGCCATGGGATCTTGGTGAGCCGGGTGGAGAAATTTTGGAGTTGAATTAGAGAGTCTGTCCGGTTGAGAACTGCCAGGTTGAGAACAGGCTGGCCTGTCTGCTGGTGCCTTGCCAGTGATAGATAGCATCAACTGTCTTTTTAAAAATATTTCATCTAACATGTATATGACTTTAAATTTTTAATTTTGAAATTTTTGTTTTTCACAAATGTGAGTATGTATGCTGTCATATAAATCTTGTTTTTAAAAACTATAGTAGCTTTATTTCATATTTAGATTTTAACTCTTTTTGTAAAGTAAACATTAAGTTTCAGGTATTTAAAATAGGTTAGTGTATGCATTTTTTTCTAACCTACTTTAATAAACATTCACAGTCCCCCTTAGCCCACCATCCACCAGAGGAAGTGGAAAAGGAAAGTTAGTAGAACATGGAGAAATAGACCTGTTTAGACATAGTTCTTTGGAGGCAAGTCCAATCTTCATTGGCAGTCTGTCAACAGTTCGTTCCTGTTGGAAACACCAAATAGGAATCAGAAGCTGCAGTTCAGTCCAGTCTGCAGGAGACATCACACATGAAGCAGCAGCTGCAGTTTAATCCTGAAGAAACCCCAAGGTCTGCCAACCTGCCCAAGGCCGAGGAAGTGGCAAGAAGCTCCAGAAACATCATGAGAAGTTTATTTTTTTTGGCAAGTTTCTCTTTTGTGTCACCTCAAGCAGAGATCAGCAAAGGAATGTAAGGTGAACCAATACGTGTGTGTCATTAGTGAAGAACAGAGAGGAGGAGCAAAGCAACCAATGCTGAAGATCCCTCTGTCTGTGGGGACATACTTCTACTCCTTCATCACAAGGCCTTTTATATAAACATCCTTTCACCTGGGGCCCCAGCAAAACATTATTTGATATAACTGACTTTCTAAACAAGCCAAAACTTCCTGCTTCAGTTGGTTTTTCAAATACATTCTTTCAAACAGCTCACACGTTCCTGGAGGATTTGTGTGTAACAACTTTGTCAGCTATCATGTTCCAGTCTAAGAAGATGTGCTCACTCAGAGGCCTCTGTTCTCTTGATGCTGGTGTGTATGACATGATTATTTAGTTAATGATGTATTAGCATTGGAAGACTTGCCCTCTTCACTCTTCCTTCCTGATCCTGAATCAATTTCTCGTGAGCATTACAGTTATATGCTAAATAAGTTCACAAATTCCTGAGGAATTCCCAAACAGATTTTTAATTAAAATGTGTATTATTTCCAATGCTGCCTAAGTAATTTACCACAGACTTCATGGTTTAAAACAATAACAACAGCTACAACAAAAGTGATTACCTCTCAGGTTTGAAAGTTGAAAGTTTTATATCTCTGCATAAGATGTCCACTAAGTTGCACTGACTGTTGAAGGCTTTCAGGGGACAAATGTCTTCTTGTTCTTTTAAGCCCTTAGAAGAATGTCGATCTTTAGCTCCTCTTCCATCTTTAGAGTTCCTAACACTGTCACATATTCCTCTGACCCAAGCTGTGAAAAGTTTTGGGCTTTGAAGTGACTTGTAAAATGGGCATACTTGGTAATTAAGGATAATTTCTCCATCTGAAAGTTGATAATTATAGACGTTATTTTTTTATCATTTGGATAAGATGCTTGCCAGATGCAACTTAAAACAGGAAGCATTCTGTCTCATGGTTTTAGAAATTTCAGTGGGTCCTGGCTGGTAGGCATGCTCATAGCAGGAGGGATTCTTCATGTCATGAGACAGAAAGCAGAAGCTGAAGCCTGCAACCACTGACCTGCTTTCAGAGAACTGTTTCTACGGGGCAGCATCCAGCTGCTAAATAGTTCTTAGCTTGGAGACCAAGCACTCTAAACCAAAGTCTGTAGGCGATATCTAGAGTGACACGGTAACCATAATCTTTACATAATTTGCAATATAATTTGTGTTGGGGGAAGAGGGAGCATAAGAAACGGGGCCAGTAGACAAGCACAGACAGAACAGACCCTTTTGCATTGAGGATATGGGGTGGACTGATTGGGAGTCCATTTTTCTTCCAAACACAAAGCTGTGTTGGACTTTGGAAATAAACTGGGAGGAAATGCTAAGGAGGCAAACCTGGTTTTCTTTTTTTTCCCGTTCATTGTCTCCTAATGAGAGTTAATATTTTATCTTTTGTTTCACTCATTGTCTCCTACATGAGTTAATATTTTTCTTTTTGTTTGTTTTCCACTCATTGTCTTCTACATGAGTTAATATTTTCTCCACTTATACAATGTTATATATTATTTGTTGAGTCTCAGAGTCTAAATTTGCTACTACTATAAAACCATATCTTATATTTAATTACAGTCTATCAGTATTTAGAGTGTGCAGATACGATGATTGTTTTTCTTGTTGGTTTGGTATTTGATAGAGTTGTTAAGATTTTCTATCAATACCAGTTAATGTTACAACATGGAAGGGGAACATTTTACAAGGTTCTACTCCTAGACAAAAAGCTGCAGACATTCAATAGTAGCTGAGAGGGGAATAATCAGTTTTCTCCAGAACAAGAGTGCATACACACACACACACACACACGCACGCACGCACGCACGCACGCACGCACGCACAGGCACATATGCACACACACAAGCAATAAAAAGAAAATTTGAATTTCATAGTTGTGGCAAAGGAGAAGTTTTAGGGGACAGAAGGAAGGGTAAGAGTAATTACTCAGTATGAAATTCTCTTAACAAAAATTTTAATAAAATAATTTCTATTAATTTAACAGTATGTTAATTTCTAAATTTTTGTCTTTCTCATTTTTTTTTAAACAAGGTCCAATCAACTACAGGTCTAGTATCAAATATAGTCTATTTCAGACTATTATAAATAGTTTTATTAAAACATGGACACGCACATTTGTTAACTTACCATGTATAGCTGCTTTCATTCTTCAGGGGCAGAGCTCAGCAGCTGTGGTGTAGACTACAAGTGGCTCACAGAGCCTAGAATATTTATTATTTGGCCCTTCATAGGCCAAATTCTCAAGCAATGGCTTTAAGGAATAGTTTCCTCTTCTCATAGTTAACCAAAGGGACATTAGTTGTATAATGCAATATAAACTCTAGAAGGCTTACCTCTGTCTATTTTACTATTTTACAAAGTATATACAATATGAGTTAATAAATCTTTTAAAATGTTTAATGTATATGTGCTATAAAATGTAGTGTCCAATTTTGAAATAGATGTTAGAATGTTGGGAGAGTCTGAGTCATTAGAGGTAACTTTTTGATACATAGTTACTAGGAAAGTCCATAGGTGAGATTCCATTAAAATGGGAAATTAATTACCCACCGATAATAATAGTTTTTGCTACTGTGTATAAGAATACCTTTGCCTTTAATTCAAAGCAACTAAATTGTGTTTCAGATTGCCTTGCCAGTGAAGAACAATAATAGCACTAAAATTTTTGTTGTGAGAGACACTGCTTAAATAGCTGAAACAAAATACCTTTTGTTTCTCAATGTGGTCCAAGGCATAGGGCATGGAATTGCTTTTTATAGCCTTGAAAATCATAAAGGCTTTTTAAGTAAACAAGTCAGTTTTACTTAAAGAGAGAGCATAGAAAACAGACTATGGGGTAAGAGCTTAGAAACTATTATTCAGCTTTTCATTTGAAGCATGGAAGAAGCCACGATACACACATTATTTTCCACATCTGGTGTGACCCACAGCTACTGCATTTATTATCTTGCCCAGGTCCAGGTCATGGATATCAAGACTCACATACCTGAGACACACTGATAAGGAAGCAGGGTCCATGTCTACCCTAGACCCAAAGAAATGTCTCTGGGGATATGTCAAAAAATGTGGATCATTCTATTGCCAAGATCCTGAAGTATCTATTTGGAACAGATTGCTCCAGACAGAGCAGATATTTTGCTTCTCTTTTAGTCATCAGAGCTGCCAAAGAAACAAAAGAAAGAAGCAGAAAAACATCAAATGCAATGTGAATGGTACTTTTGATAAGACAGTTAATACTCCCTGACAGTCTTGGTCCCACCCATGTTTTACCAGAGAATTCTCTGCAAACACTGAGGAAATCTGGAGACAGTTCAATCTATGTTCTGTGGATTACAAAACTCATGTCAACAATCCTGACTAATTGAAGGCCACCAGTCATGCTTTGCCAGAACGTAGAACACCCAACCAACTGCAGAAATACAAAGAAAATCAGTGCAACAAAGTCTCATTTGAACAGAACATAAAAATATGCCTGTTCTCTTCAGTTTAGCATTCAATGTCTTCCATACATGTTGGAAACATTAATCCTTCCTGACTGTGGCTTCACTGCAGGGCTGCACCCAGGCATCCCTTAAAAATTATATCTCTGGAACTCCAACTCTAAACATACTGAACTGCAGGCCCAGGGATGTGGTCCTAGCATTCACATAAGAAGCTTTTCAGTAAGTTCTTGTGGGTGAAGTCTTAGAGACGGCTCTAAAATATCCCTTCATTATATACTGTCCATTTCTCCACCTCACATAATGCTGCCTTTCCGAGGAAGAAAAATTATTCATACTTAACTGTCTCTTCTACCCCATCTGAGAACATCTTCCTTATTGACCCTTTCTATGTTTTCTGAAGTGGAAGGAATATTGGCCAAATAAGAAACTAGAGGGAGCAGCCCCAATAAGACAGGTCCTGCCTCTGACATCAAATGTAAGTTGAAGGCATCACCAAATACCCAGATTAAATAGCCATCTCTCATAGCCTCTATGCTCATGATTATAGGCTGTTATTACAAGGAAGGAGATGGCTGTCAGCCAGGAAAGAGGTACATAAAAAGCCAGAAGGGGTCTGAGTTTAGTTTCTCCTCTATGTGGTGTCACAGTTTGCATTCTACTATCATGACCCTAGTATATGACAGTAAACAGAAAATGTTGCCAATCAGGTAAGCCTTTGCTGTGCAGAAATTTGTCCTGGTCAATCACATACCTGCTATGTGACTGAACTTTGACTCCAGCTCTCATCAGTTTCTTTGGAAGTAAGAACTTTTATGGCCCGGCTTTAAGTCTGGAGTGCCTAGTGGCTAAAGTCCCCAGGAGAAACAAAGTTCCTCACATCAGGCTGGGGAACAAGATTACTTCCAACAGCAGAGTACAAAGGGCTGATCTCTTCAGGAAGGGTTAATTCTTCAGGACAAAGAAGCACCAGGCTGCTTCTCTTCATCCAGCCTGAGGTCCCTCCTCTGCCTCATCATTTCTAGACAGTCTGATTTCTTTGGAGAAGGCCTGTTTTCTCAGTAATTGTTGGCAGCACTTAGAAAACAATAGGCAGAGGCTGCCAGGAAGAGAATGAATATTAACAAAGACTCTGAGCCCAGTATGCTTCCCGAAGGTACATGCGATTTAACCTTAACAGCCATGTTTAAAAGAAAGCAAAATGTTCTTTATGTATGGGATAAAAGAACAAAACCTCATAGTGATCACAAAGACAGGAAAGGAGTTAGAATTTGAAGCCAGGCCTCACGAGCTCCAAAGCCCACACTCTTTTCTTTGCATCAGACAGAAATCCAGGTTATTGTTTTTTTTTTTTTTTTTTTTTTCTTCACTTTGAGTGTGTATTTCAGGGCAAAGGGTACTTACAGATTCCCAGTGGGGTGAGGAAAAGGAGGGGTTTGTGACAGCAAGAAGGTCAACAAAAGCCAGATATTTGGTGTGTTTAATATCTACCCTGGTTATAATAAACTCCGTTTTCTTGTCTGACCCCCAGGATACTGAACATGAAAACCCGAGAGACCATTCACAAAGTCTGCTCAGGACTTCATGTTTATATGCCCTGTTTACTAGAGAGAAGTCAGAGAAATAACGATTGCTGAAATGTACTAAATGCTCATACATATGTTGTTAGCCACTATTACAATGCATCATGGAGTAGCCCTGCTTCTTTGCAATTTTACCCATGGGCAAACTTCTTAAAAGCATTGGAAAGCTGGTGAACAGTAAGGCTGGAGTCCAGGTGAGCCTGCCTGTCTTCCACACTTGTGTCTTGCCCCACACTGCCTGGCTTGGCCATCACACCTCGACATCTCATCAAGCAGAGGTTATTAAGTTCACCAGAAGTCACCTTCCTGCTTTTGGTCATTTAAATGGAGACATATGTTTCCAGGAGTGCGCATTGGTCTGTTTTATCAATGAGCTGCTTTGAGTTTTCGAAGACAAGGAAGCCATTTTTATCATGTTACAAGTTCATTCAGATGTTGATCTGTTCTGGAGACACAAACACACACACACACACATACAGACACACAGAGAGGGGGGGGGATCAAGCATGTGAATGCTAGAGTTAGACATGTGGGAAGACTCAAGGTAAGATCTCTCTTTTTCATGAAATAATATAAGTTTAAATTATAACAATAATTTTACTTTACCTTCTAATGAAGTGACACTTCTGTACCTCTTTTTGTATTTACCATTAAATTCAGAATTTGATACCTCATTTTAAAGTACTTTAAAATTATTTTTAATTTTAAAAAAATCTCAAAATGAAAATTATTTTGAGATTCAAAAGGGCTATGCATAAAGAAACCATTCTTATTAAGTCTGAGGGTTCAGAGCCCAGAAAGGGTCCAATGCATTAATCTGAATGCTGGATATCTGAGACTTGGCCAGTTCACACCAGTGTCCTCCAATACATTATCCACTGCCCCAAGAGGAAGGGAAGGCAGCAAATATTATATTTAGTAGGTTTTAGACTCATAAGTAAATGACAAAAACAAAAAACAGGAGACATGGGAACTATGGAGAAGCCTGACTCAACAAGATTCATACAGGGGACTTTAAGAATGTCAAGTCGCTCTTATTTTGGGAGGAAAAAATGATTTTTCACTCATAAAAAAACCCTAACATTGTTTTCTTGAGATCAGAACAGCTTGATTTTAGAGAGTAATCAGAGATCAATGGTAAAGTATGTTTTAATCACAAAGCAAATTTTAAAGAGGAATTATTTCAAGTAGCCAAAGGAGCTGTTTTTGGAGAGACACATTTGCTTTCATATTGATTTTAAAAGAATATATTCCCAACAATTTGACTGATTTTGAGAAAGGATTACCTGACACCCATTCCCATTATCATTCCAGCCTTTAAGAGTCTCTGGTGAGACCAGAGCCTTTCAAAATGTTTCAAAAGTTTGTAAGTGACAATTTGTTAATATTATAATTTATCATATTGCTGTAACAATCTGGTTGGTGATAGCTTACCCAAGATGTTTGGAATTTCAGATTTATTTGTCTCTTTTTATAATTTGGAATACATATGGGAGGTCTTGAGATAGGATTCAAATCTAAATGTAGGTTTTCTTTGTTTTGATCTTACTCTATATGCATAGCTTGGAGGTATTACACAATGATTTATGGTGCTTACATTTTGACCCATCACGCTAGGCTTTGACATGGGTAGTTCCCATTAGTGTTGTTGTGGTAAATATTTTCATGTTTTGGAGCATTTCAGGATTTCAGCTTAAGGACACTCAAATAATGCCTGCCTCTTTTGTTGCTTAATAAATTCACAAAAGGTATTTGGTGTTGTAAATACTGTAAATAGACTCATTTAAGTACTGTTTTCATAATAAATACTGCTTTTGGAAACCCAGTGTGGGAAAATAGGAGTTTCAGCTTGCCCTGAGAACTGGATAGAGAGTTCTGTGCTTCAGTGTAAAACTAAGCATGTTTTGTGTATAGATATACAGGGTGTCTGATTCTTTCTCTGGAGACTATGACTTTCTCATTTCCTTTGGTCTAGGTCACAGCAGGATAAATTGAAGATAAATGATGGCTAGCACAATAATTCTTGTCTACAGATATATTACAAAATCTGTCTGGTGATTCAATGATCTTTTTCTTTATTAAAAAATAGGATCACCTCAATTTGTAAATCCATTTTCACGTTTCTCTATGCCATGATTTTATGCTGGAGCTAGTTTTATGAGTGGATATAAGAATTTTATAGCTTCCTTCATTAATTGGATTAAAAACAATCTTTACATGTATTCATTTTTTTAGCAGTCTGAGAGTCATGATTTTATCTTATTTTTAAAAATTATCCATTAATGGGCAGCTCCTGAGGATCGTCTCTTGCTACACAGGGGAGCGTCTTCCTTTCCTGATTGCATGTTGAATTATGCTTAGTGTTGCCTCCTTTTTAACCCACTCTGGCACTGCTGCGATTTTATCTACTATTTTACTATTTACCTGTGCACAGGTAGATTTAAGGCTCCCTTCTTGTACTTTACTTTTTCTTCAAAGACCTTAACATTTAAGATGTATCGCACTCTCATCTGGTGTTATCTGTTTATTTATTGGTTTCGATTCTTTATGCAAATGTGCCAAAGGGAAGGCTCAGTTTTCTAATTGCACCTCAGCATATGGTGCATCACAGTGCAGCTATATTAACATCGAGGTCGTAACAGTGAATAGATATATGCTAAGCATGGAGGGAAGCAGATGATCCTTACAGCACATAGTCAACTGTAGCCACACTACAGCCAAGCAAGTTTTAAATGTTTTTATCAGTTGGCTCAAAATTAAGACTCACTAAGAATGCAAACATCCGTACTTCGTGCAATAGAAATTCTACACTCCAGCAATGATCTTAAACATCAATTGAACAAAACATGTCTAAGGATAATCACAAAGTTATTCATAAAACAGAAAAGATGAAATGATTTTAACTTCATTGGTTAGTTTATTGAGTTAGGTTTTATCATTTACAGTTTATGAAATGAAAATATAATCTCCTTGATGTATTAGGTGGAAAATATTACTAAAAAAAAAACATGGAGAAGGAGAAGATTACGCAGAGGTTAAGAGCATGTTGTACTCTTGCAGAAGAGCTCAGTTTCGTTTCCAGCATCCAAGTCAGGTGACTCACAGCCTCCTGAAATTCCAGTTCCAGGTACCTGACTCTCTGGTGGCTGTAGACACTCTACTCATGAGCACACAGCACTATCCACACACGTGCACATGTTTGTCTGGGGGTCTTTCTTTCTTTCTTTCTTTCTTTCTTTCTTTCTTTCTTTCTTTCTTTCTTTCTTTTTTGTCAAGACAGGGTTTCTCTTCATAGCCCTGGTTGTCCTGGAACTCACTCTGTAGACCAGGCTGGCCTTAAACTCAGAAATCTGCCTGCCTCTGCCTCCCAAGTGCTGGGATCAAAGGCGTGTGCCACCACTGCCCAGCACACACATGTACATGTAACCAAAAATAAATATTTAAAATGTGGAACATAAGGTTACTCTATTATTACAGGCATGTTTTCATATGTATAAAACATGTCTGTAAAACTGCATCCATACACAGTGACACAGGTCTGATCCCAACACTCAGGAAGAAGAAGTAGAAAAATTATAAGTCCAGAGGTAACTTGAGCTACTTGGTGAGCCCATATGTCAAAGAAACAACAACAACAAATCCAAAAATTGATATATACATACACACATACATACATACATACATATATAATATATATTATATATATATATATATTTAATTGGAAAATATGACATACAATGACAGACTTACTTTAAGTCTTCTTTTCTACAATTATCATGAATTGCTTTTAAACTAAAGAGTCCATATTTATTTTGAAAAGGTCAAAAAATAATTTTTGCTTTAGTTTGTCATTGCAGAGATAAAGAAAGTGGTGTCCAGATAAAAGATATACGTGCATGTCGGTTTAAGGATTTAGCACAATACCAGAAATAAATGAATCTAATACGATCATTTATAAAAGTAGAACAGGTTTGGTTTCCTGAAAAGTTGGGAGTTGCTTCATTTTTTTTTCTGCTCCAAATAGTTATTTTTTTTTTTATGGCACTCAAATTTAGCTGTTAAACTGGCTTCTGGTGAGACGCTTGGACCACAGGTATGTGTCCTCCACAAAGCACTAAAGCCATCACAGACTACTAATGCAGCAACATTAACTCACATTATCTCTTCAGATAGATTTCAATGAAGCTTCTTCCTCATTTCCTCTAAATCAAATCCATCTTAAAATGAGCAAAGACAGCTGTTTAAGTGCCTGGCCAGACTGGAAGAATATCTTTTTAAAGTACAAGGCTCAGTTCTCAAGTATCAAGGTATTGCTTTGGGATATAAGACAAGATTATCAATTTGAATTAACAAGAAGAAAATTATTAAACAAAGGAGAAAATTTACTGAAAGAGAAAAATGCTATGAAGATAACAACATCAGAACTCCTTAACTTATATATTGCAAATGAAAACCAGTGATGGCTTGTTAAACTCAAATGGCTTTTATTTAACAGACTTATTTGAGTTTTATTTTCTGACTATTTGAAAAGAATCACGAAAATATCACATTAAAAGAGTTTGAGCATTTTTTTTTTTTTTACTTTTTAAAAAATTACTTTTATTTTTATTTTCTTTTTTCTTTTTTTTTTATTGGATTTTTTTTTAATTTATGTTTCAAATGCTATCCTTTTTCTCAGGTTTCCCCTTCAGAAAATCCTTATCCCATGCCCTCTTTCCCTGCTCTTATGAGGGTGCTCCTCCACTCACCCACCCACTCCCTCCTCCCTGCCCTGGCATTTCCTACAATGGAGCATCAAGCTTTCACCGAACCAAGGGGCTCTACTCCCCTTGATGACCAACAAGGCCATCTTCTGCTATACATGTGGCTGGAGCCATGAGTCCCTCCATGTGTACTTTTTGTTTGGTAGTTTAGTCCCTGGGAGCTCTGAAGGATCTCATTGGTTGATATTGTTGTTCTTATGGAGTTGCAAACCGTTCAACTCCTTCAGTCCTTTCTCCAACTCCTCCACTGGGGACCCAGTGCTCAGTCCAATGGTTGGCTGCAAGCATCTGCCTCCGTATTTGTCAGGTTCTGGCAAAGCCTCTCAGGAGACAGCCATATCAGGCTCCTGTCAGCAAGCACTTCTTGGCATTCACAATAGTGTCTGTGTTTGATAAATGTATTTCTTACAAACCCTAACTATAAAATATGCCCCTCATCCAGGTGAGAAACATGCTGGCTACTGAAGGACTGAGCAAACTAGAGCGAAGACAACAAGGCACCAACACCACTGGACAAGGGCCTCAAACATGGGCCTGTGGAAGTTATCAGTGTATGTCTGCTCCTGGCAGAGGCAGGGGATGGTCTGTGCAAAGCATTGCAGGAGTTCCACTGTCAGCCTGCAGGGGTGCTACCAAACTTCCCACCCCCTTCCTTTCGTATGTGTAGTGACCGAGTTTTTACCTGCCTTTAAAATTCTACTCTGTCTTAATTTCTTAATACAAGTTTATATTTTTGTATCTCTTTCTCACAGGCTCTTTCCTTCACAGTTATTTTCCATTAGTCTTATTTTATTTTTTGGGTTTTAGGCTTCTCATTTCTCTAATTGTAACTTCTTTTAAAATTCTTCTTTCTAATATACTTGTAGAAAATACTTAGCTTCATACAAAATTATAACAAATCAATTTTTATTAATTTTTTAAAGTTTAACTTGCTGATATTATTGGAGTTTTTAATGGCTTGTATTGAGCTCTTTATAGTAGGAAATTTGCTGCTGATTTAAAATTTACATTTAGTCATCATTAATCATCTATTTGATCTTTATCACATTGTTTTTTTTTTATTTTTCCCTTTTCTACCCATACCCATACCCATACCCATACCCATACCCATACCCATACCCATACCCATACCCATACCCATACCCATACCCATACCCATACCTCTGCTTTCTTTTTTAAAATAATTTTAAAAGCTCTGCGATGTTTGGCCAGAGAAGTGGTTATAATGCAGACCTTAAAGCAGGCCTTCCTTGCCACAGACAGGAGCCCTGAAGCACTCAGTCCCAACACTGTCTGGGCAGTTTCCTAGTAGGTCTCGCAAATGGATTTCCTGCTCCACTTTGCTTGCCTCTTTCAAAACCTCAGCAGGACACCTCTAACTTCCTCATTAGCTATAGTTTTATTTGCGTAGCTGACTCTAATAGAATCGTTCACTTCCACGTCTTATACAGTTGGGTCTGTACCTAAGCAGTACACAGTTAAAATATTTGGTTTTGATATGCATGCTATTAACTCTTAGACAAAGTGCCAAGAAGCAGATGCAGTACAGGTCTGTAAACAGGCCCCTCCAAGATGAAGACACTTCAGACAACAGCTTTTCCCTTGTAGAGGACCAAGTGTTTGTGCTACACACAACGATCAGGGAGGAAAAATATGTGACTTTCCCAGTGTATTATCTGCAACTTGCTTTAATTTCTCTTCCAGTGAAGGACGACTAACACGCACCCTGTCTGCAGCTTCTGGAATGCCTCTCACCTTCTGGGCTCTAATTATAATAATCAGAAGGTATGATGATTGACTTTTATTATTGTCTTTGTTAAATTCAGAATATTCTAGGAGATACACCCCCAGGCATGACCCACTGAGGAGAGAAACGCCACACTGATTATAGGCTGAGTTCTGGGACTTTATAAAGAGCAGAAAAGAAGAATGTGAGTAGACGACCAGCATCCAGCACTCTGCGTCTGACTGCAGATGCGATGTGAGCACCTTATATGTACTCTGCTATACTTTCGTCACCCTGGTGGACCATGCCTTCCCACGCCAGTGAGCCAATCTACCCTCCCTATCGACTGTGCCTGCAGCAGGTGTTTTTGTCACAGCATCAAGAAAAATAACTGATGTAGATGAAGTCTCTTTTTTTCTCTTAAAAGTTTTAACTCTGTGTTACTTTACTGTGTACATGCAGTGCGTGCTATGGCAAGGCAGTGGAAACCAGGAGAAAACCTGCAGGACTCAATTGTCTTCCTCTCCCATGTGGGGCCCAGGGATAGAACTCACATCATTAGGATTGGTGGCAAGCACATTACTCACTGGGCCATCTCATCAGCCCATGGTTTTTTTGTTGTTGTTGTTGGCGGTGGTAACAGTAAAGCTGCTTGGTGGTGATTGTAGTGGTTTCGGCATTAGCATTAAGTACTTGGATTTGTCTGGTCATTTCCTCTGAGGAAGGCGGGCTCAGTTTCTCATAGAACTCATCGTTGTTTCCTGGGAAATTCCCCTAGGAATACATCCTATATCTCTTAGTCTAAGTGTCATGAACATAGTAAAAAAAAATGCCTTTTAGACATGTAAAATAACTTAGACAGGAACCCCAAGGCTGCATGTGGTAATAAGAACCCAATGATATCACTCGCTCAAGATACTGAAACATAGTGCTAGAACCCTACGACTCCCACCAGACAGTGGACAGTATACAACCAGAGACCAAGAACAATGCTCTGCTCTGCATATCAGGGTAGATATTATCTTGATCTTCCCTGAGGCTGGAGAGTCTCCCCCAGTATCCTGACCCTTGAATCAGAGACTTGTATTACAGACTGGACCAGATCTTTCAGCTAATATGTTGCACAGGCGAGCAGCCTTGGGGATCTAGGCTTAAGACCATAGGAAGAAATTTAGAGGGACAACTTTGTGTGATGATGTTCAACACACTAAAATGCAGTTTTGTTATACTAGCTATGTTTATCTAACATCTTGCTCATGACACTAAGGAAGTGCTAAGTAAGCTGGGATGGTCAGAGATGCTGAAACTGCAATTCACATTCAGGTTATAAGGGAAAAGGATGATCAGAAGACTCACTTTCATCTAAATGTCTTCTCTTCCCTTAGGACGTTCTCACACATTGAAGTTAGTTCTCCATTTTTTCGAAGTTGGTCTGGCGATGTCTCATATAGTATATAGTAATTTAAGAGTGAGGATATGACCTTTCAATAGTAGAATAATTTTCTCAATCATTTTTTTAACTTAAGTGGAATATAGTATCAATTTTCTTACGAGAATGGCAAGTAACACTAATTCTATTTCATCTTCTTTTTTGTTCCACGAGATACTCTTTAACTAAACAAAGGTATGAATACAATAATACTTATCTCATTGCTATTCATATTTTCAATATTTTCTTATATAATATGAGTTCATAAATAACATTATTTTAACAGTATCTTGTTATAGTATAATATACTACAAAACCCTTAGTGATATACAACAAAACAAATAGATCTCATGCAGCAACAGGATTCATCCTACCCAGGCTGAAGGGCCTTTCCCTGCTTCATGGCTGTCGGCTTTGCTCACTTAGATATCTGAGGTTAGCTGTGGGTTGTGTTTCTGTGCAGTGTTTTGTCACTGAGTCTCATCTGTGAGTCTCTTATCTGCTGTAGGCTAGTCTTCCCAGGGTCCTGGTGTTTGTTGGAAAGAAGAAACCCTAAGTACAGCTATTTCCAAGCATTTACATCTTCTGCCTTCTTGCTGGTTTAGCATCTTCATGGTACAGAATTGAACTATGGCAGGAGGCTCTACCCTCAGTGAAAACATTGAATTCCTACATGGGGAGAAGATGTGGCCCAGGGAGTGTAAATAAAGGATGGCTGTCAACAATTCATCAATTATTCACTACATGGTACATGTTCCAGTTAACTTTTACTGTCAACATGACACAAGTTAGAATTATCTGGGAAGACACTCTCATTTAAGGATTTGCTTAGATCAGATTACTTATTAGCACATCTTCAGGGACTGAGTTGTTAATGGCTGTAGCAGGGGCCACCACTGCGGTAGACATCATTCCATAAGCAAGTGCTCCTGCACCCATGCAAGAAAGCTACCTGAGCATAAGTCTGCCTGCCAACCATCAAGCAGCATCCTCCGTGGTTCCTGCTGCTCTTCACTTACTGTGACATGACTTTCTTTGTTACATGTGACGGCATATGGAATAGCAAGCAGGAATGCCTTCAGATTTCTACCTGGAGTTTAGGTCTTGATGTCTCTTCACGATAGACTGTTACCTAAAATTATAAGCCCAATAAATAAATGGTTTAGTGGCACTTGATCAGAAATAATAATGTAGTCCTGCCTGTTTAATCCAAATTGTTATCTAGTAAACTGGAAAGTGCCTTCAGATGGTTTTGTAATTTTATTGGTAGATCTGTTTCCTTATGGTTGCTCTAATATGGAATATTCCAATCAGGTAATGCCCATATTAAAACATGACCATATCATAAGGAGGACACCACAAATTATAGGACAAGTACTGACAACAAGGTAATGTAGGCAGAAATGCTGTTACTTTGTTTTAAAATTAGAAACAAATCAGTGACATTCTTGACAGTTATAGTCGAGGCAGTTTCTAAGGTGCTGTGCAGAGATAGTGAGGGCTCCTGTTCGCTTACTGACTTAACACAGCTACTCAACAAGAAAGAGAAAGTTTATACTGTGTGCTTTTTTGAGAGTAAGCATTGTGCTCTCAACTCTTGATGCTGCCAAGTGAAGTATTGCTATTTTATTCCAAGTGAAACTGGTGTGATTTGTTTCAATGTGGAGGCATCGTAACCCAACTGGCTCTTGCTTGGACATTCCCCTTGCTCTGTTAGCTGGCCACACACCACATTTGATTGTTGAGGCGTCTGTGATGTGTGCAGCAAACGAGAGGTGACTTCTTATCTATCAGCAGAAGCTGCCTGATAAACAGCAGGGCTGAATAATTTATAAGGTAGCAGGAAGGGAAGCGGCATTTCACACTTTGTTCCATGCAAAATGTCGGATGAATTCCAAACAGGCTAAACAGTTCAGTGAGGCACAGAGGCCTAAAAGCATAAACAAAAATGGAAAGACAGGGTTCTCTGATGCAGTGTGATATTACTCAAGAATCCTGATACAGATATTGTTATCCATTGATTTGGTGTGAAGTCAAATTACAGTTTCTCAAATCAATATTAATAAGTAATTATTATATGCATGGAAATAACATTAATGAGGAAAATAGGCTTCTGTTTTCTTCCACTCAATTTCTGTTTGCTTATAGTAAATGAGTACTGAAAACTACATTTTTCATTTCAAACCCAAGAAACAGACCTTCCTTTAAAGACAACTAAAATATGTATTGCTATGCACCATATTGTGTAGTTGACATTGGTCCTTTAATCAGGAAATCTCATCAAATTGGGTCTGGAGTTGCAAATCGTCAAGCCGTTACCAGCTCTTTATTAGTAAAGGTTATGGGAAGAGTAGAACAAAAACAGAAAGTCAAGCTCCCGAAAGCAAGGTCGAATTCTCATTTCATTTGATGATCGATATTTAGTATGTCGATGCCTTCGAAAGCTAACAATATGTTATTAAAGACCATATTAAAGTCTTAAAACTTATTTCGTTGGCTTAAAGCAATATATCACTTTTGTTGAAGAAATCTAGGCCCATCATAAGCCCTTTCAGCTATATTTATATCTAAAATAATAAGGCACATGCAGGGTGTGGTGGTATGAATGAGAATGGCTACCATACACTCATTTAAATATGTGATGGCCAGTTGGTGGGACTGTTTGAGAAGAATTAGCAGGTGTGGCCCTCTTGGAGAATGTGTGCCCATGTGGGTGGGCTTTGTGTTTTCATAAGCCCACATTAAGCTTAGAAGTTTTATGTCTCTGTCTCTCTGTCTCTGTCTGTCCTCTCTCTCTCTCTCTCTCTCTCTCTCTCTCTCTCTCTCTCTCTCTCTCTCTGCCTCTAACTTGCAAATAAATAAGCTCCCAGCTACTGTTTCAGTACCAGGCTTACCTGACTGCTGCAATGCTTCCAGCCATGATGGTTATGTATTCACCCTCTGAAACTGTAAGCAAGGCCCAAATTAAATGTTTTCTTTTATGAGTTGCATTTGTCATGGAGTCTTTTCACAGCAATAGAATGATAACTAAGACACAGGGGGTTGCAAACATGGAAAGCCATTGCTTCTTTATTTAAAGAGAAATCACTAAGCCTGGTTTAGGAGGACCCAATTGAAGGGCATAATGATTAGATCCACTAAAATGGCCTCTCTTTGACATTAGCTACTGTTGGATAGGAGTCTAGATAGCAAAGATTTTATACATAATCAGAAAGTTACCGACTTTTCTTCATCCTCCCTTTCCCTTTCTTGTTTGCCAGTTACAAATGATTCCACTGGCCAAGTTACCTTTCAGCCACCACCTCCTCACATCCACTGCCACCATTTTGACATTTAAAGAGTGGCATAGGAATCAGTCTGGCATTGCTAAAGCATCCTAAATGCTCTTCCTTGGGTGCTCTACATAAATAGTTCCTTGTTGTGTAAAGACTACAGTAAGACAAACTGTCTAATGCTTTCCTCATTCTGGTAGTTGAAATAAGAATGGCCCCCATAGGCCCATATATTTGAATGCTTAGTCATCAAGAAGTAGCACTACTTGAAATGGATGAGGAGGTGTGGCCTTGCTGGAGTATGTGTGGTCTTATTGGAGGAAGTTTGTCACTACAGCTAGGCTTTGAGGTTTCAAAGGCCTAAGCCAGGCCCAGTGGGTTTCTCTTCTTGCCACCTACAGATACAGATACAGATACAGATACAGATACAGATACAGATACAGATACAGATACAGATACAGATACAGATACAGATACAGACACAGACACAGATACAGATACAGACACAGATACAGAGCTTTCAGTTCTGCCATGATGATCATGGACTATCCGAATGAGACTAATAAAAGCCCAATTAAAGGTTTCTTTTTATAAGAGTTTCCATGGTCATGGTCTCTCTTTATAGCAATAGAACACTGATTAAGACACTCATGGAGCACTGCTTAGCATTGTGCAAAAACAGAACAAGAAACATCAGGTGGCATAAAGCAAGACCAGCCAACAGCAGACATTGTTTCGGTAGTCTCTTCTCTGCTCAAATGGATGCATGGACTTCACACTCACAACAAAAGTTTAAAAGTATCATTATTACAAATTTCAAGGGAGGTACAAACAATATAATTTTTAAGAAATTTACACATACACACACTATATTTTGATGACATGTACCCCTCCATATTCTCCCATTTCCTCTCCTATTCTACCGTTTTTACTTTCAACTTTATGTGTCCATTTAGAAGCTCACTGAGTTCACTTAACACTGCTCATATGTGTATAGATACAGGGCCATGTGCTGGAGAATACATCCCTCCATGGACCACATCCATCTAGAACACCAAATGTGCATTTTCCAGTAGCCACCAATTACCAATAGCTGATAGGTCTGGAACTTCATGAGGCCAACCTTATTTGTGCCGAGATTAGCTTGATTTGCTGCAGGTCTAGTGCAAGAAGATACAGCAGCATGAAGTCACTACATGAAGTCATTTGTAACAGGACCCTGTCATGTCCATCAAATACTGTTTGTTCACAGTCCATTGTTCTAAACCAAACATCGACCTTAGCTTGGTGGCAGCACAAGCCTATGGCTTTGTGCCATATTCTTTGAGATGCTTTAGTGTTGCTTGTTCTACACAGTTACCTTAGGAAACTCATTTGGGGAGCATGTCGCTTTCAAGGCCTCCCACCTTTTATTGGCGTAAAGCTAGCAATGTCCAAATCTACAGCATCTGCTTGTCTTCGGTCAGCACACTTGGCCTGTTGCTACATGTAGAGATTTCGGGGGGCAGATGAAAGTTACTACATGGAATCATTTCCTGTGCTGGTGGCTCTGTTTATCTATCCCATATGTCTACACAAGCCACTTCTAGGCACTGAGGGATGAGGTTAAAAGTTGATTCAGCAATAAGGTGTAGGAAGCCGCTGTTAGCAGTGGCTATACATTTGCATTTCCAAGATGGCGCTGGCCGCGTGTCTTCTCCAGATGTAAACAATTATCTGCGCAGTTGCTAGGCTGATAGGCATGCCAAAGTCACTGCCAATCCCGAGGCATAATATTGGGTGGTGAGCGAACAGCCAATCAGAAGTGAATACGTCACTCTAGATTGTACTTAAGCCGGACCCCTTCCTCAGCTCTGCCCTTCCGCGCCTCTCCGCGTTTCCCCACGTGTGTGAGAAAGATTAAAAAGCCTCATTTTGCAGTAACTACCTGATCTCTGTGTCTCGTGATTTCTCCACGAATGCAAGGCTCGAAGGGGGGCGCGTTAGAATAAGGCATAATTTCTCTCCCTTGGAAACTTGAACATGTTTGAAAAATCTAAGTATTCTCTGGGTTAAGAATCCTTATGTTACCCCCTTGGATACTTCTTCACATGCTTCATTTCTACTAATTGTCTTATCAGGACTCCAGTTTTTCCTTCTGCCCCATTTCCCATAGTGTCTTCAATTACATGGCTGACATAGTTTTCAATTTGGTCTAACCACCACATTTTTCTGACCTGGAAATCTTGTTTTATATATTTTTTTCCTTTTGGTTAATCTGATTTTCAAAATAAAAGCAGAAGGATATATGTTTCCCCATTGTCTTTGTTGCCCCCAACAGGGACAGCAGAGTTGATGTAAGGGCAATGTTTAGGCAGAACCTTACCATGGAAGGACTCAGTGAATCCTCCCCTCCTTCATGCATATTCTGTGGCTAGAACACGGTGATTATTCTGAAAGATCCTTTCTCTACTTTAAGTTATTTTTACATATGAGAAACTGATCAGAACATTTTTTATTAAGGTTGGACTTAGGGTAATTTTAAATTGCCCATAGGGAAGAAGTGAGCAGCCACAGCTTTCAGCTACTCCTTCCAAACAAAATCTTCTTTAGGACAAAGAACATGTCTTGAAGCAAATGTGGCACGTTATTACACATCCAGCAGGTAATTAATTATAATATTGAAATGGCTATGGAGGGCAGCCGGAGGCACTGATGATTTTGGGAACAGATTTTGCACATCTACCAAATGGCATAATAACTATTTTATGAAAATATTAGTCTTTGAGGAATCATTCCACTCATACTTTACTCTTTGTAATTATGCTGGAAACTTCTGCAGTGATGAGATTTCTTTTAATTTTAAGTATCTAGAGATCACAAACCAGGTTACTTTATTTATGATGAAAAGTTCACAACTTCCCTCACATGAATATGCATGATGTGCTAGTTAATTCACTTGGCCACTGTGGTCGACAGCCTCAGACTATGATCTTAACCTTATGGATGTATTCTTAATGTCTTTGGGACAGAGGAAAATAACTCATTCAAAGTACCTGCTATTAACATCTGTTATTGTCAAGAAAATGGTGAGTGAGGGGGTCTAAAGAGAAAACCTGCATTGACCTTGATCAGAGCAGACACCTTTTTACTTCATAGAAATGTGAGAAGATACCTAGAACAAGAGGTTTCTATCTCAAAACTAGAGAGATCTGGAAGTACCCAGAGAAGTTGCTATTACCCTAATTATGGAAAGCAAGCAGACAACCAGAAGACAAAATTGTAAAGACAATTATTATATATTATATAATTATTGTTATATAATAATATATATTAATAATTATATACAATTATATATTGTATAAGAAGGTGGCACAGGTGTCAGAGGTAGGCCGTTAAATCCTGGCAGCACTGAAAGAATATATCCTTCCTTGAAACAGAGAAGGCTTTTGGAGGTGACAAAGGCACATGGGGAGAAACAACTTCAACCCCTGGACCTCAAGCAACAACTTCACATAGACGATAGAGGACGCTCTGACTCCCCAGTTCACAGGCACTAAGAGAAGGGCAGGAGCCTTCTGTACAGAATTTCTCCCTGAACATGTAGCTTCTTAAGGGGAAGTCTATACCTACACATATCTTAGAGGCCAGAAAAAGTATAATCATGGATACAGAAAGATGCACTCTGGAACACACTGAATGAGGCTTGATGGAACCAGGGTGACCCTCTTTATATTTCAATGTTAAGCCCTATGTTGGCCAGTTACACATCAACTTGACACAAGATAGAGTTGTTTTAGAGGAGGGATTCTCAGTTGAGAAAGTACTCCACCACACTGGCTTGTGGACAATTCCATGGTACTTTTTTTTTTTTTTTTTTTTTTTTTTTGATTGATGGATGATTGATGTCGGAGGGCTCAGTTTACTATGGGCAGAGTTATCTCTGAGATGGTAGTTTTGGGTTCTGTGAGAAGGCAGGTTTAACAAGCCATGGGTAGTGAGACAGTAAGTGGCTCCTCTTCATGGCTTCTACATCAGTTTCTGCCTTCAGCTTCCCGTGCTGACTTTCCTTGGTGATCACTGGAAGCTGTGAGGTGAATTCAACCTTTTCTTTCTCTAGTTGCTTTCAGAGTCATGATCTTTATCACAGCAATAGAAATCCCAACTGAACAGGCAGCTAGATTTAGGCTAAACTAGAAAAGAAATTTTAAACTATGAACAACGAAACCATTCTCAGATCAAAATCTATGAGTCGATTTTTAACCACAAGCAGATGGACGAAGGCAGAGAACAGAAGGCAGGTCTTCTCTGTGCACTTGTCAAGAGCAGGTGAAGAGAACCCTTTACCCTCTCAGAGTGGGAATACTATCAAGAAGACTGTCAAAGGATCTACACTCAAAGTAAGGAAGAAGAAAGCAAGGCTCAGCATCCAGGTGATACCTTTGAAAGACTGACTACAGAGAATGAGGTATGGGAGGGCAATACCAGTGTGGCAACCTCAGTAGGACAAGGTGGACTTCATATACAAGATAAGAAAGATGACATGTACCTATGTCAGATGGGGAAAAAAATAAAAAAGTATTGAAAAGTAAAATATAAATAAGTAAACAAATTCAAAAGGAAGCAAAGTTTAAAATAAAGTTTGAGATTTAAAATGCACTAAAAGACATTAAAAATAGACATCACTGTCTTTCTGAATGAACAGAATCATTTGAAGATGTAAAAAAGATCATTTCCAAGCTGAAGAAATACTTAGCCTTTATATAAACACTGCTTTCTGAGTACAAGGAAAAAGTTATGAGGCACAGAAACTTTCCAAGAGGCCTGGACCTACATTTTCTTCGTGGACATCAGGAATTTCAATAATAAATTCAAAGTGATGACAGGAGATTGTGGCCGCAGTTCTACTGTGGCTGTTTTAAAAAGCATACTTAAAAAATGAATAATTTACTTAACTTTAAACATATAGTTCATTGTAGTGTCATGAAACAGCAAAGAATAAACATTCTAAATAAGTATCAATATATGTAGGAATATTTATGTATAACAGCAGAAAACGTGACAAAGTTCTTTTAATTTTCACTGTAACAAGTAGGAACTTTTACTGCCTCTTTCATGGTAAGATTCAATAATGTAAAAATGAATATTACACCTGACTATATATAGAATCAATAAAAAAACAGCAGAATAAACAGAAATAAGTCCAAAAAGAAATTAATAGGTATGTAATCCATTTGGTATTAAAATCAATAGAAGAAATATTGACATTTTAAGCACTATTTACAGTTAACTGTTAGGAAAATAAAAGCCGTATTTGTTCTTATGTACTGTAACAAAATTAATGCTAAGTTATAGCATGAAATCAATACCATAAAATAATAAAATACACAAATAAATAGTTATACAGTTTTGGCTACATGAAATATTAAAGTCTTTGAATTATAAAACAACTAAGAAGAGAATAAACTGTTTAATTAATATGTGAATATTATGGATGACAAAAGACTTTCTCAAAACAGGAGGAAATATTGAATACCTTATTTAGAATGTGCCTAAAGACATCTGAAGTTAATTTACAAAAAATAATAGAAAGCATCTATTATTTAGAGGAAAAGGTTTCCTGTGATTTCAAAGAAATGTAATTACACAATGGCATTTTCAAGTTTTGTATAAATATCAATAGCTTTCTACAAATATGTAAATATCAATAAATATCTAAAATACTGAGCCCTTTTGAAGACATAGCAAAAGCTCATGAGCTACTTACTCAATCGTGGCATTTAAGTTTCAGGAAGGAATTTCAGATTGTTGTAATAGTTGGTGAGTGTTGACCCAGAAAATTAATTTTCAGTTTTCATGAGGAAATAAGGAGTATTTATTTAAAATAATCTCATGATTACTTTTTAAAATACAGACTAGAAATACTCTCAACAAACAGTTCATGTAATTATTTAATATTATACAGATGTAAAAACAATATTTTCAAAGACTCTAGTAGGTAAATTAATATGTTGAGAATGAATCTACCTTGAATTTATAAAATAAAAGGTTCTTACAAAGTCCTGGATATCTGTCCTAAAGTTGGTGATTCTTCCTATAGTATTTGCAGTAAAAAGAATACTGAAATCACATAACAGAGTAATGAATTTTAGTTTTCTCCGAAGGATTACTCCTGACTTTTAAGAAAAACTGGTGTGCTATTCGCCGTTGCTGTTCCAGTCAGGGACTGAGCGTAAATGTCTCTTTATATGATGCTGATTTTGCTTATATACTTGTTAGGGTTCACACCAGCCTTTAATAGAGAACATGTGCCCTGGAAATGCAAGGGGATGTAGACAGAAGCACACAGGAGGGAACTTTCTCCACATTATCAGAAGAGGGAGCTTTTAGATTGCAAAACAATGAAAATTTAAACAACTATTATCTGAACTGTAATATTATTTCAAGTCCAAGTATTCATTCCTAGTGGAAACTACACACTCGCAGAAAAATTCTTTATGAGAGCTTAAAAATTCTATTTTGTGTTGTGATTTAATGGACTATTAAATGTTCCTTTACTTTTAATTAAGAGAATGTTGCATATCACTTTAACTATTCTGAAATTTCTGCACACTTGACCTTTTCAAGTGTGGACGACAAACACGAAGGCTAAGGGAGATATTTGCCTGGCTGACTGACTCATCTTTGTAGGGAGTAGAGTCAGCAAACAATTCGGACAACTATTTACTGAAACATCAATGATTTATAACATGCTTTTTTAAATAAAGGCACATGTCTAGAGTTCACTAATCAGAACTATCCATGAAAGATAATGCTATGCATATAAACATTTAATATGTTAGTTAAAGTTTTTTTCCCTATAAGTACATCTGGAGCTTAAAGCTAGGGTTGCACTTTGTGTGTAAGTTCTGTACAAACTAGACAGTGTTTACAGATTTATAATAGTAATCTAGCAACCAAAGTCAATTCTATTACCATAAAAATGGTGGTTGTCTAGTATAGCCCAGAATACAGACTAGATAAACAAAGTTAGCACTGACCAAACACAAGCAATTCTTCTCCACCACTTTGAGGTTGCATGGAACAATTTAAATGTGTTTCTGTGGAAGTCATGGTGATAATCACAATCAGATAACATACTGGGACAAAACTGCAGGAGAAGGGTAAGTTCTTCCTGAGTTTAGTTCTTTTAAAACAGTTACTCAATCCCTTTAAGAATATGAAGGTTAATCATACCCGTGGGGTATGGATGATATGTTTGCCACCTTGCAAGTTAAGACTAAAAGCAAGCTGCTAATTTTAGTGAAACCTGCAGAAAAAAAAAATAACAAAAACAAGAAACTTGAGGGTTGTATGGGACTCTTGTTCTGCATAATGGATTGGTTTTCATCTGACAGGAAGTGCAGTCCCAAGCAGTGTTCATGGGCCCCTTGTTTCCATGTGGTCTGTCTTGGATGATGTCAGATCTTCTGCATTGATGCATGCTCAGAAAGAACTTGCCATCCAATGATCATAAGGGAGGTAAGGTTATGGGAGAGAAGAAAGATAAGGCTATTCGTCAAATGAACAACAACGAAAAAGGATGTTTTGTTTTCTCATTTTTTACCTCTTTCCTGCCACAAATTATTTTATTTTAGAAATCCAAATATTCTTAATATTCTTAAGGAGAAGAATAAAGAAGCCATGTAAATACGAGTTTTACAAAATAGACTCCAGAGACATTATTTTTTGTGTATTAATGTTTATCTTTTCTCTAAATATGCTCACAAATTAAGTATTTGTGCTCCCTTAACAGGTGGTTTTAAACATTTATTGAAAAGCACCAGATATTGACCCTCATAATAAACATTGAGTAAACTGTGCTAGATACAAAAACAAAGGGAAGTTTCTAGAAGCTTGGCTTTCTAGGGAGGTCAGTTATGTTCACTTGTTTTTAAAATCTGCAATTTCCAGTGATGAAACTTTCAGATGTAAAATTCAGGAAGTGTGGTGGCAATGCTTGTGTTACAGACTTGTTTCTGCATGTGAGAACAACTCTGTAGAAAGAAAGACACCTTTGGCTAGCCTGTCAAATTCATTCTCTCCTCCATTACTTTTCTTTCTCTTTTCCTTTTTTTTAACCATAGTGGTAGAATTTTGAAGAACATTTGACAGATAATGGGAAGAACTCTACTCTCAGAGTCAGGATAATTGATTTCAAGAACAGAGAGCCTAGTATTAGGTGTATTAGGTCCTGAAATCCTTAGTGTTCACTGTAGTTGATTGATTTTGTAATGTCTATATCCTTCTGTTATTGCTCTATGTTTCAGGATATGTTCTCTATGCCCTACACAGCAGAGTCTATCAGCAAAAACCTTTGAAAATGTTTTTATGTGTGGTTCTTCATTTACACACACACACACACACACACACACACACAGCCTTTTCTAAAACAAGTTCAAAGTTGGTCAAGGTTATACAATATAGCATGTTGTTTTGAGAAGCCACACACACAGTGATAGTGTTACAGTTTGACAACTGAGGTAGTAGCTCTCTCTCTCTCTCTCTCTCTCTCTCTCTCTATATATATATATATATATATATATATATATATATATATATATATATATTCCTCTTCTGACATAGAACATATTTAAAAGATATATTCAATATCCAATCATTGTTACAAGAGAACTGCCTCATTAATTTTTAAAAAGTTTAGCTTTCTTTCTTTCTTTCTTTCTTTCTTTCTTTCTTTCTTTCTTTCTTTCTTCCTTTTTTAATAAAAGAGGAAATGGCTGGGAGAGAGTAGCTATGCTGGTAATGGCAGTATTCTTTGCTTTGTAAGATCCCCTGTATAACAGACAGAGTAATTCACCACAAAACCAGAGTTGGCTCTGCATGATTCTTCAAAGTCCGCAAAACCACTTGAGCAAGGTGTTTCATTTAACTAAATGTACAAGTAAATTAGACCTAGGCACTACATGAGACTCGCTGGAAATGTGGCAGAGCCTCAAAGGAGAAGTAGTGTTTGTTCACCTGGATTTGGACTGTTTTTATGCCAGAGTTGGCTCCTCCTTAGGAGACAGTCCAGAGCAATGACTGTGAAATCAGCCAGTTTTCACTGCTCAGCATCAGTGGAAGCCCAGCCTAACTTATCTTTACCCATATCCCAGTGCGTGCAACTCCAAAAGACTGAAATGCTTCATCAAGTCTTCAAATGAATTGATTTAGCTCTCTTTTCACCTGACAAATTACATCGAATGCAGTTACAGCTTGTGTACTTTTCTCAGGCTTTAGTGCATTTTAAATCTGCACTGGAGCCCACACATGGGTTCCTATCATCAGGCTAAGCAGTGCTCAATATGCTTATATTCAGGGACTTTGTGGAGGGTGGAGGAAGGGAAAGAGAGAGGGGGTGAGGGAGGGAGAGAGGGAAAGAGGGAAAGAGGGAGGAAGAGGGAAAGGAAAGGAGGAAGGGAAGTAAGAGGGAGGGAGAGGGGGAAGAAGAGAGAGAGAGAGAAAGCAGGGATGTCCCTGTGAAGGATGCAGTGAGCAGAGTGATTGTTGGCTTTGAATAAGATGCTTTTGGATCCTCAGTTACCTTATGGGTCAGTTACCTTATGGGAGAAACCGGGAGCTTGCTGCCAGAGACCTTGGCAAGAGTTTGCTGCAAGTCCCACCTTTATTACTCCAAACCATTGAAATGGTCATTTGCTGTTCAAGGGTAGAGAGCTGGACATCCTTGCTGTTGGTAACATGATCTAGAATTGTGTCTCATAAGTTTGAACCTGACAGCACCTTGGTAACAATTGCCCCATCTAGGAGATGGGGTCAGAGAGCTGTGCTGACAGAATTAAATGAAACTGAGGGCTATCCATGAACTCTGTGTTGACAGAAGAGGCTAAGATACCTAAGACAGTTGTGGGAAAGATCATATCTGGTACTGCTTTCTCTCTCTCTCTCTCTCTCTCTCTCTCTCTCTCTCTCTCTCTCTCTCTCTTTCTCTCTCTCTCTCTCTCACACACACACACACACACACACACACACACACACTAAAATGTGTGGCTTTAAATATTTAAAATTTGGACTGTAAGGTGGCTTATTGGTTGGTTGCCAGATGACCCATGTTGCATTCCCTGGAATTCACATAGTAGAAGGAGAAAAATCAACTCCTGCAAGTTGCCCTCTTTCCTCCACATTCATGGCCTGCCAAGTGCATGCCTGCACATATAAGCAAAAATAAAAACATGTTAAATTGTCTTTTAATTCCGGGGAGCATGAGACTGAGGCACGCTGATAGCAGGCTGTGACCTGAATTCTGCAAAAGAGCATTTCTTTCCTGTTTTCTAGCTTCTGGTGATGGCTGCAAATTTGGGCTCATTTACTACACTCCAGTCCCATCTCTGACACCACAGTGATGTGACATTTTTCTTGTCTCTATCTTCATGTTTTAGTCAGGGAAATTTGGGTCGACTTAGGGTTCTTATTCTAATTAATCAAATAATTTAGAAGCAGACTCAGAATGGAGTTGGAGGATAATTTAGAGTTAAGGGAAAAACAGAGCAGGCTATAAATCTATGGTTTCAGCAGCTACAAAGTACGGGGAGATAGAAAAAAAAGAAACTAAGAAACCCATTCTTTGTGAGTTAGAGTGCACAAAAGCTAACACATTCTGCAATGGAGGGCCACAGCCATTGTATGGTAGAGCGTTGGTAGGGTAGTTGGAGAATTTCAGAGAATCCAATACAATCAGAGAAGGCAAGCTTAGACAGACAAAGCACACTGAGGCTTTTAGAAAAAGAGAGAGGAAAATTCAACATTTTTTTTTTTAAGTTTAGAATTCAAAAAGCAGGCAGGCTGAGGAATGAATAGCTGGAAACTCTTGCACATGGAGAGAGGCTTTGGGGAAGTGCGATGTATGATTGCAGTGAGGCAGTGATTAGTTCCTCCATCTCCTTAGCATGTATGCAGGTGAGTCTGCTTTCCTGGGATATGGAGTCCTGGACAAATGATCGGTGGGCACCGCTTGATTTACTCTTAAGGGAAAAGACAGGAGTATGTAATGTTCTAATCTTTAGAGCAGATCATAATGTCACATCTCCACCCAAGGCCAGAGGTGTTCCTTTTCCTTTCTTTCTTCTTCTTCTTCTTTTTTTTTTTTCTTTAAACCAGGAAGTCTCAGGGGAAGTTGTGATAGTATCCTTTCTAGTGTTACCATGGAAACAAGTAGGGGTCTAAAGCTGACCATGAAGCAGGGGTTCATTCTCAATATTATCCAAGGTTTTAAATTCCTGTCTAAATAACGAAATTGTCTTTCTTCTGTGTATCTACTAGTGTTCGTGTTTTCTTTTATTTAACATCACTGGTGATTGGAACTGTTCCTACTCTAATGCAGTATAATATCATCTTTCTAGTTACATCTCAAAAGACTATTTACAGATCAAGTTTCATTTTAACATTCCCAGCAGACATAAGATGTGGGTGTGGGGGTCTCTAACTTTTACAGAACCCTTTTACAGAATCTTCATTTCCCCACAGCTGCTTCACTGAAAATCAAAACCAATTTCCAGGATGGTTTTTCCAGATGGGAACTCATCTTGACTATGATCTAAATATGATGGCAGAGTCTCCTATGCTACGGGTCATGTGTCACAAATGAGTGCGGCTGATTCTTTCGGGCTACTAGGTATAACTTTCCAAACTATATTTTTAGAACACTAAATAGATTCCCCTGACATTTCCTGAAGTGTCCAAACTCACCCCACACTGACACACGAGCCTTCACAAATCCTGCTACCTAAGTCAATTTCACAAACTGACAGGACCAGCCCCTGCTCAATCCTCTCCAAGACTGTCATTCATTTTAGAAACCTTTTAGATATTTCCTCAATGTTGACATAAACATACAGAAGCACAAGCTGCTCAGCACTAAACCAGGCTTGCAGGAGAATGAGAAAGTCCTCTTGCCTACTTTCCCATGCTTATCCACTATTATTATACATCACCCAGGGACAGTGGATTTATAACGAATGCTCTGGGCACGAGGTGAATATAACAGAAGTTTGTTCTTCTTAGGTCTTAGACGCTCATAGCAAAATTAAAACTTGGTTATAAATAGAGATTTAGATGTCAGTTTCCAATAAATACAGTCTGAGCTTCAAAAGTTCGTTTCTATTATGGGACTATAGATGTAAAGGATACAAGTGTAATGAATTTTAAATGAGTAACTGAATTATAAATATGTATCAGTAAGTTCCAAAAATTAAAAAAAAAAAAACCAAAATGCTTAAAGCCAGAAATCAGGAGGTATTTGAACCCTGATGGATATAGTTATGGTCAGCAGGGCAAATGCATGCCACATGCATTAGGCCTCATAAAACCAAAAATCCTTGGCAATAATTCTATTTCTTTTCTTTTTCTTGTTAATGACAAATTTGTTTGTTATATTCTATTTCAGCCTTTCCTGGATCACAAAATCAACAAGCCAGAAAGCAATGCAAACTCTTACTTAGATTTTCCATTCCTGGCCATCTTGTTTACCTCATGGTGTTCCTCATCTGCTTGGTCTTTATCGGCTTCTGTTTTCTTCAGTATTCTAGTTTGCTGTCTGACTCTGTGACAACCACCTGACCAAAAGCATCTTCAGTTTTGAAGGGATCTATTCGGCTTATATAACTGTTCATCATTTAGTGAAGCCGAACTTGAATAGAAACTTAGAGGTAGAAACTGAGGCAGAGGCCATGGAGGAACAGTGCTTATTGGGTAACTCAACCTGCTTCATAAAATAAGAGACAAATTTGTTCAGGAATGGCACCCATCCACAGTAGTGCAGGCCACCCCACATAAATTGTAAACTAAGAAAACCCACCACAGATATGTTCCTGGACCGATCTGATGGAGTTCATTCTTCAGTTAAGAGGTAAGTCTTCCCAGGGCTCAGTTACAACTCTCAGGCTCCATCATTGTCACCATCACTCTTGAAAAGAAGGTTTAAGTGAGAACAGGTGGACCTCTTTTACCTAAGCTACTTGAATGGTTGCCTTTTATTGTCTAGTCCCTATGGTACTTTCATGTGGTACTGTATCTTATTGTAGCTGGCTGTCTTCATGTGGATATTCATTCAACTAGTTCTACAAATAACTGCTTTTATGTCTTCCCTGATGCCTGGTTTATTTCATAATTGGAAAAAAAATGTGTCACTTTTTACTTTTCTTCATTTTCTCTCAAAATACTTTACCTTTGCCACATCCTTCTCTTTACGGAACTTCTGCCAAATGTGTGTTTGAACTCTTCACTAGGACTTCATGCTTTTAACTCTCATTGTGTGAGTGAAGACAAAAAAATCACCTGCCCTATACTCAAGAGGATTCTTGATTTGTTCTTTCTGAGTCATTTCCAATGTTACTTTTACGATGTGCTTGAAGCCCTATGGCTCTATTTGGTTTATTTGTTTTTGTTGTTGCTTAGATACCAGAATAGGTAGTGATGTCAGCCTCAAAAAAACCCAGTAAAGCTTATTATGGACAAGGATGGTGTATAGTGGAGGCAGACAAAGTCTTGCAATGATTTTGTAAGTCAGTATTTCCATGACTGCATAGCTATTTAAAATGTATTTCCATTAAACTATGTCTTGACGGTGTCACTGTGAAGCATACTCCAGACTCCCAGACTCACTTCATAACAAAGAAATATTCTCTTGATTATTCAAGGCCTCATTAAAGGTGAGAATCTGCAAACATACATATATATCACCCATTGAGGGACCCATTGCCTAATATCACCTAGAGTATGTAATGAAGTTCAGAACAAAGTTTTGATTGTGTCAGGAAGATTTACTTTAAAAAGTAACCTAGATGTATATTATGAAAAGGAAGTGTATAAACAACCATTTTTGTCTCTTTCATTCCTCTTGAATAAAGCTAGCTTCTTACCACCTACATTTTACCTGGGTTCTCTCTCTCATCTTTTCCCTAAAGTTATGTAGGCATCTGTCCTGAGACTACATATTTCAGAGGAAGGCAGAAATAAAGGAAAACTCTTTGGGTATCCAAACCAAAGCCTCTGTAGAAATGGGGCTCCTTTGATGTCTCAGGAACACAGCCGATGACTGAACCAATCGCTGTTAATGTCTAAGGCTTCTTTTGTAACCTCCACGTATGTTCTGGAGACCTGCTTCAGGTTTAGACACTGACTGGAACAGAGGAGTCACGCCTGGGTTCTTCCACTCAAATTCATTATGTAGCTCTAAGGCCTTTCTATTGCTGGAAAAATGAAGGAGGATTCCTTCTGATAAAAAGTAGAACTTCTTTAGATAATGAGAGAGCAGAAGCTCCAGCACCTCCGGTGGACTCTCCTGTGAGACCAGGTACTTCTCATGGCTATTTCTCACTGTGGGTCCAACTGGGAGAGTTGAGAAAATACATTCTTGTACCTAGACAACTTTCACATCCCACTTTTAGAATAGTGTAATGGTTTTTCACTTGGTGGGGGGAAGGACGAAACCCCTCTGGATCCTTGTCTCTATGTGAACATCTTCACTGATATTTTTAGTATGTCAGAACTTCCTACCTCAACTCCTTTCCCTCTATCACAAACTTCTTTTATGCATTAAGACCTCCTAGAAAGGTGTCAGAAAAAGAACATACGTTTTTGTGTATGCTACAGGCAATATTTCTTCTCTAAAGGAATGTTGTACATATAACATAGGCCATTCAATAAAACCAATTAGTGGAAAAAATGAGGTGGAAAGGCTCATTTAAACTGAATAAAGAAGAAAGAGATGGTTGAACAAGGATTTCAGATCCCCAGCACCCAAGTGTAGGCCAGGTAGGTGTTAGGGCTAGCCTGTAATTCCAGCACTACAGAGTTAAACAGGGGATACTGATTGTAAACTGGCTAATTTGACTAATCAAGAACAATTAAGAAAGATACCCAATGCCAAACTTCATATGTGCACATATATGTACCTTCACACACATGTGCCACATCTGAATACACACTCCCTGTAGACACACACACACACCAAGAAACTATAGAAAAATTATGTGTTTATGTGAATGTGTATATTCTTTCTTAATGCTATGCAAGCAAAATCTGTGTTTCTGTCTTTCTGTGTGTTTTCATGTACATGTGTCTGCTTGTACCTACATGTGAGTGTTCATGTGCATGTGTTTGCCTGCATGTGCATATATTTGTACACATTGTGTTTTTATAAATCTCATTTTATTCACTGTCATCTATCAATAATGATATACCAATCATTCAATCTTTCAGACATCATTTTTGTACATTCAGTTTAGTTCATGTCCTTAAAGACATCCCAAATCATTCTCCTACCTGTGTATACTACAATGGTAGTATATAGAACATGAGAAAAGCTGAGTTATATACTGTGGGATTTCTTACCACTTTTCCATATTTCCTATTTGGTTCCACATAAGCCGAGACAAGGAGAAGCATCAATTATAAAAATGAAGACTTGGAATTTAACAATTCTTCCTCCATGTGTTTCCTCTGCCCTGCAATTGGCCATGCCTGGATGGTGCAATCTGTGAAGTACACGGCATGGCTTCCATTGACATTTTGGCTTAACCTAAGGGAAAAAAATGTTAGCAATTTGTCAGCAGAGTTAGCCCCTGAGAGCTCTGCTTTTACAGACCGAAGCCCTGATTGGCACCTGAACTTTAGAAGGTTTATTTAATGCTACAGAACTCTGGCGTTTGCAGGTTACTCTTCAATTCAGAAGGTTTGTATATGCTTTATCCAGTGATCCATTGATCACCTCTGCTTAACCCCCTAATCCCCTCACTTTTGAGGTCAGCATCTCCTAGAAAGTTACTGTAATCGGGGGTCCACGAAGCCTGGTGATGCCTGGCTGGCTGAGACAACACCTATGTTCCAGCCCCACCAGTAATGGTACCTTTTATCTAGACCTTCCTCTGCCTACCTTACCCTTTCCCAGGTCTACAGTTGCATCTATTTTGTACTCCTTAGAAGACTGTGCTTTCAGTGATAAGTTCTTCAAAACACATCTCTTATTACTGTCTATTCTTTTCCACAATTCATTCCCACTGGCTACGTGGTCAGAAGGAATATGTCAGTTTCATTATGAGATTGCACTCGTGAGATGAGAATAAATTACACTAATTTGCCATTTATGCCAGCATTGCTTTATAAATGCTTTGATACCTGTGAACAGACATTCCTTACGAGTATTTCAAGAATGATGTCACATTGGTTTGTTTCTGTGAAGTGAAGGTGGAGAGAAATGAACAAGTAGCAAGCGACAGAAGAGAAGTAATCAGAAACCAGAACTTGTCACGTTCTTTTTGTACTAATTTGGTGCTTTAGGTGATGGACTCATATGTAGCAGTATGTGTGGACATGGAAAAGACTTAGCTTACTTGACTTCAGAGGATGATGGACTAGAACAGGCATTAGAAACTGGTGAGAGCACTACTATTTACAGTCAGTGAGGCAATACTAAAAAACGTGGTAATATGTGTGCTGATTGCAGACCTGTTCTACAAATGTTTGTGAAGCTTTGTTCTCACTTTCTCCTTTGTGTCTAGCTGAAAGACAAGGAATTCTAGCTGTTGGATCAAGGATCGATCGATCGATACCTGAGCTATCATTAAACATAAGGGAATATGGTGGAAGTAAAGAAAAGTTTATGACTGTTATATAGGGATTGATTATAAGTGCTTAAATTCTTCTATATTTCTCAACACCAATTTTGTAATAGATAAGTATTCAAATAATAAAACGCCTTTCTGCAGTTGCAAACCCCAAACACTGTAGCTATTTAAAGTAAGTGAATATTTTGGTTGAAAGCAAGAAATTGTAGCCCCTGACACTGACTTCTTACAGAAATGATAAATATTAGAATCTCTAAAATAATAGAAAACAACATCATAAAAAATAACTAGAGTAAAATTTTGTGTGCATGGCTGCCCACCTGAGGACCCTGGGATATGTACATGTGTAGTAAGAGGTGGCTCTTGTGTATTTTTGATTGAAGAAGAGTCCTCCTCTTGTAAAGGCATCCAGAGACTATACGGGATCAGACAATGAAGATCAGACTTGCTCAAGTATAAAAATACTTTCAGCTTCTATGAAATCAGAAGTATAAAAAGTACCTTAGATATCTGTGTTATTGGCGATAACTGAGCAAGGAGATGTGGCTGTTGGAATGTTGGAGAATAATAATGCAGAGGTAGATATGGTGAGAAAAATGAAGCTCCACACCTGAGACCTGTCTTTAATATCTAAGATCATATGATAATGATAGGCTGATCCTACATGTCTGGTAGAAGAGTCCTTACAAGAAGCTCTCGGGCCACCGTATGCTAGTGAGCTAATAAGCACACTTGGAAGAGCTGAAGGATGTAGAGAATAACTTCTAAAGTGCCTAGAATTGTATGGTCTGATTCAAGGGAGAGGCACAGGACCATATTCTTATTTCTTTGTCTTGGGATTGTGAGTTCAGACCCAGGCTGAACAAACTCTAGTGATTAGAATGGGATCTATGACTTTTGAATGTCATCACACGTAAATCATGGAAAAAGCAAAATAACTACTTTCTGTTACAGAAATAGGGAAGGTAAAGCTTTCCCAGAAATTTGCCTGGATGCTAAGAGTCCACCTAATTATATGGGTGAAGCTAAGGATGGCATAAAGTGAAGGAGCAGGGAATCAGGAGAAAGGAACCATAACATAAGAATTCTAGAGTTAGCATAATGAGTTGATCTTAGCCCTCTGTTCTCCAGTGGGGGGCTGGGGGAGTACAAAGAAGATTATAAATCAGGGCAGAAAGTGAGGTAACTGCACTAATTAAATCTATCCTCCAGAACTGCTAGCATTGGCTGGGGGCCAAAGACAGTAGAGTCTTATTCTCTGCCCCCAATCATCACACTTGTCCCTCAAGAATAATTAAAGGGATCCACCACTTTATATGTGATGAAGTAAGGGGCAAAATGAAGGAGGAACACACTACTGATTTGTCTTCTATATAGTCTTAGGATGGAAGAAAGATAGTTGCATCTACACTCTGAAGACAATTAGTGTCTAGCAGACAATGTCACTCAAGAAGTAGGCACAAAGGCGTATACAAATGACCCAAATAAGTAATTTTTTTTGAAAAGTTTTTCAATGGAGAATGGGACTTGGAGAAAAAGAGGAAAAAGTACAACAGTATCTGGTAGCTTTTTTTTTTAACTCAAAAGTTTATTAAATGTTTCTTGATATCCGTCTCCAATTATGTAAAGATAAAATTCTGCCAAAAAGCTATGTTAAAATTACAACTTTTCCCTTCTCTGGACCCTATTTTGAAATTTTACAATTTTGGTTGGATGGCAATATGAATAAATTTTTAGAATAGTGTCAATAATTTGTAGAATGTGAAAAAATATATTAAGAGAATAAACTTAGAAAGTGGGTTAATAAAGTCTTAATACATAGGATGATATTAAGTTGTTTATTTAGACAGGTGTGCAGGAAGAACTCACGATGGCCTCCTTAGTTGAAAGATAGTACAGCTTGGCACCCTAGGGACTGATGGCCAAGCAAAGCAAAACAAGAGGTGAGAGAGCCATAGGGAGAAAAGGCCTCTGAGCCAGCAGTGGCCACGCAGGCTTGGATTGGAGGCACAAATCACATAGTAGAAATAAAGGTTGTACTTGGAACAAGCAAATGTTGTGTGTGAACACTGAACAATGAGAACAGTGAGATAAAGTTCTCATTACTTACCTAGGTCGTGTGGTAGTTATCAGCATTCTTACACTACTATTGTAATCATCCCTTCCGTACTTAACCCCTCATTACTCATAACAATTCTAGTACCTTGCTACAAATGTCAGTATCTGTTTGTGGTTGGTGTGTGTGTGTGTGTGTGATTCTTGTCTACTACTCTTAGCAGTATGTGACCATCAGCTTAGTTCTGGTCTTTAAATAGGGAGACAAGTGATGGGTAACACTTTCTGGCTTCAGTACTCCTGACCACTTCTCTGCTACTCAGCTTCTCTTGGAAAATACAAAGGTGTGTATTGAGAATGGAAGGTTAAAATTCCTGGATGTCTTACATCCTTAAGAGATTTTCTGGTCCCAAAGTGGATCTTTCTCAAAAGAAATAAATTTTTATTTTTTATAACCACACATTGTGGGAGTTGTATGTTTTAGTAACAAAGTATTCTCTCCCTGCTGATGGAGGAGTGTTGTTAAAAACTCTACTAAACAATTACATAATATACATGAGAAACCAAGATGTTATGAGCTAAGACACCTTAACTGACATTACATATAAGGTTTTTCGACTGAGGGTTGTACCTGTTTATAAAAGGACAATGATGAAATGGCTTGGGTAGTTTAACTGTATTGTATTAAAACTAGCAGCACATGGAAGAACGTAAAAAATTATCAAATAAGTATTTGAAGATGGGAGGAGCCTCTTTTTTAAAAAAAGTAATGACACAAAGTTCCCCTCATCCAGGAGCTGAGATGTTTTTCTTAGAAGTAACTCAGTCTTATATGCATACTTGCATTATATCCACATATTAGAATCCTTATTTGGGGAGTGCTTACTTGAAAAAGATCCCTGCTGCCAAGTATGAAATGTAGATTAAAATAATCGACCACACGAAGCCTGGCTCTTTGGTTGGACAGAAACACTGAGCATCCATTCTTGCTATTCTTAGAGAGCATTAGCAGTAAGTGCAGCCGTTATTACCTGTGGCACAATGTTTTGCAGTGGACAGACGCTCTGCTAATGACCTCGCAGCATGAAGCGTGGCTTCTAAAGCATTTCTTGGTTTCCAGTGCAGGGTAACTGGTGTGTTTTTCCACATCCTGATTAGTGTGTTAGGATCTCTGCATGGTGCTTTTTGAGAGTAGACTAGGGCTCTGTTTTGTTAAATGCTGTGTTGTACCCGGCTACCAATTCAGATCAAATGAGTCCTAAGTAAATCCATCTGAAAAAAACACTGTACAGAAAAAGTCAATGTATTCCGATTATGTCCCTCATTTGAGTCCTTTTGCATATGGTAGGATAGTGTTCTAATTATGCCGTAATGTGATTTTCAATTTTCTGTCTCAAGAATGAATAGCCAAGCTTGCACCTACCTTTTTTTTCAAAATCAGTTTTCAATAAGAATTTGTTATGTCAGGGAGTTTTCATGATGAGGTCAATTCTTTGGCAGAGAGCCTTTGGTGTTACTCATCCTTGTGCACACAGATCTTAGCATAGTATGAAGCACACGGTAGGTTCTGAGCTAACACTTCATGAGGTGTGGGGATGGCAGAGTTCTACAAACACCTCAGAGATATAGATACAGACAGAGGGGGAGAGAGAGAGAGAGAGAGAGAGAGAGAGAGAGAGAGAGAGAGAGAGAGAGGCTGGAAAACTTATGTTTTCTGCTGCTTTTGGTGTTACTTCTTTCAGTGTTTCCTTTATAGAAAGGAAAATAAATAGAATTGGAATGATATCAAACAATACAAAGGAATCAAAGTTAGAGGTTGTGGAAACACAACGTGAGTAACATGCTGCTGTGCAAGGATCAAGACCTGAGACGGAATCCCTCAAACCCATGCAAAAATCTAGAAAAAAACCAAAAACCAAAAAACAAAACAGTTCATACCTGTAACTCCTGAACTGGGGATACGGAAAAGGGCAGGCTCTAGGGGCTTTCTGGGTAGACAGTCTAGTCAAAAGGGCAATCCCCATTATCAGAGAGTAACTCTGTCTCAAAAATAGCAAGTGTTCATGTGAAGGAACTCACCCCTACATATGTGTACATTATATATTCAAACACACACACACACACACACACACACACACACACACACACACACACACACACACACACGGGGGAAGAGGGAGGAAAGGTCAGTTGAGAGTCTTGAAAGTAAAGCAGAGGTGTTTAAGCCTTCAAACATCTTACTGTCAATGTCCCCTAGATGAAGAGAGCCTGTGGTAAGGATTGCTTGGCACTGTGGCATCTGTCGTCCTCCTCTTTCAAAGGAGTCTGGTCTGAACCTGTCTGCACAGTGTTCATAAAACCCCAGAAAAGTGTTTCAGAGGCAATATGTTTCAGTACCACGTTTCCTGAGGATTATGAGGAGGTTTTAATACTTTGTAATAGTAAAATTTAATTAAAGTAAATGTACCTCAGGGTAGAATAATGTATGCAAACTTATCACAGAATCAAGCACCATGGTGAGAAAAGGGGGGAGCTCAATGTGCATGAATTCCAAAATATTTGGCTTAAGCAACAAAACCAGCCTGTTTTGTATTTCCACTTCATGTGTTGTGTAGGTCCTTTAACAGTCGGCTGTTTAATAATAGTAACCTTCAAGCTTCTTTCTGCAGTCAGCGTGCATGTGACAGTCCTTCCTTCTCAGTAAACAGCTTGTGATACAATCAGTCTGCTGCAGATGTTCCTTATCTATTACTGTGGCATGATCATTTTGGGAAAATCTGTGAAACTGATGCAAAATCTAACAGAACTATTCAGAACTATGGATTGAAAATGTTAGCCTGGAAAAATGGCTTGTCATAGCCTATTAGCAGCAAGACACCATGATTTAGGAAAGTTTTTTTTTTAATGCTTCTTTTGTGTGCATTGCCTTTAAAATATGCTACCTTGTTTATTCTGAAATAACAATGGGCCTAGCTAACTTAGAAACTTGTATGATTTACCAGGAAAATAATAATGTATTTGGAATAAAATATGTGACTCAATTTAAGATTAATATTTGAATTTTTTTGAGAGAAAATTCAGACTTTTTTCTTGAGAGAAACAATATATTACAGAGGATGAATTTTAAACCAGTAATATAATTTGATGCTATAGTTTTACTGCAGTGAAAGAAATTTGTATATAATAATTGACCAGCTTTTTAAAAATCAAATTTCTAATTAGTTCACTATTACTTTATAGTTATCGATAATTTTGCTTCCATCCAATATAACTGTCTCTGTGTTTTTCCCCTAATTACTGATCTTACCTCACAAAAGATTCTTTATGTTTTACTTTATACTGATTACTTTTAGCTTTATGTTTGTTGATACAATTCCCCTTATGATGCTAGCAATTTCACTCAGTTTTGAAAACAAAAGAATTACGTTTTAATCTATTTTTTTAAAAAGATAATACTATAGACCCATTAATATAGCTTGTGCCTTCTAGTGAGAATTTCCATAATTTCATGTTTTATAGAATAACAGATGAACAGTAAAGATGTTTTTTCTTAATGAAAATTCCTAGTTTATATTTTTCTTTTTATTGGTTATTTTATTTATTTACATTTCAAATGTTATCCCCCTTTCCAGTTTCCCTCCACAAACCTCCTATCCTTTTCCCCTCCCCTGTCTCTATTAGGGTGCTCCCCCCAACCTGAACACCCTAGCATTCCTCTACACTGGGGTGTGGAGCCTCCACAAGACCAAAGGTTGCCCCTACCATTGATGACAGATAAGACAATCTTCAGCTACATATGCAGCAGGAGCCATAGGTCCCTCCATGTGTATTCTTTGGTTGGTGGTTTCATTCCTGGGAGCTTTGGGTGGGTGGGTGGGTGGGTGGGAGTCTGGTTGGTTGATACTGTTGTTTTTTCTATGGGGTTGAAAACCCCTTCAGTTCTTTCAGTCCTTCCCCTAACTCCTCCATTGGGGCCCCTGTGCTCAGTCTGATGGTTGGCTGTGTATATCCGCAACTGTATTGGTCAGTCTCTGGCAGCTGTCTCATGGGACAGCTATACCAGGCTCCTGTCAGCAAGCACTTCTTGACATCAGCAAATGGACAGAACTAGAAAATATCATCCTGAGTGACGCAACCCAGTAACAAAAGAACATACATTGTACGCACTCACAGATAAGTGGATCTTAGCCCCCCCCCCAAAAAGCTCAGAATACCCATGATATAACTCACAGACCATATGAAACCCAAGAAGAAGGAACACCAACGTGTGGATGCTTCAGTCCTACTCAGAAGGGGGAAGAAAATCTCGGGAGGTAGAAGGAGGGAGGGACTTGGGAGGAAGACAGTAGGGAGAGGGTAAAGGGGGTACTGACAAGAGCTAGTTCAGATTCAGAAGGATCAGATGCAGGAGGAATACAGAGGGTCAGGAATTTGAATAAAGGTGTGTAGCCGTAGGGGATGGAGAACTGGCAGTAGCCACTAAAATGTCTCAGATGCCAGGGACTCAAGAGGTTCCCAGGACTCAACAGGAATACCATTAGCCAAAATACCTAAGAAAGGGGAAATAGAACCTGTAGATACCATATCCAGTAGATAGACACTGCCCCTGATTGATGGATGGGGTCACCCACCCGTCTCAGAAATATTAATCCAGAATTTCTCCTGTCAAAAGGAAATGCACGGACAGTAAAGATATTAAATAAATTCCTTTGGGCACATTGTGTATATTGCCAAGTATATTATAAAGTAGACTTTCAGATTCATTTTTTTTTAACTTTCAAATTCTTGATCTTTTCTTCTACTGTTGCAGTATCATGGCATTACTCGTGGGACAGTGATTAACTAGATAGGAAGGGCAAGCTCCTAAATTGGTATGAATTTTGGGGATTCTGATTTGGTTCATGTTGTGTCTGTGCCAAGTCTGTGCTAGAGCTTTCAGATAAGACCTTCGGTAATTAAAACCAGTCTACTCATTTCTGGTTTTCATTAATGAGTCTGTATGAAAGCATAGAAGACAAAAATAGCAATAAGAAAAGGTAAGCATGGAAACTCATGGGCCCTTCACCAAGACCTCCATCCCTCTCTTCTTCCACAGAACTAGAGTGATACCCAAACCCGTGCTCAATCATTTGGACCACTGTGGTGTCACCACTGTTTTAGAAAGAACATCTTGGTCTTCCGTTTAGGAAAAATCTGCCAGCATTTCAGAAAGCTTGAAGGTTGTTTTCCAAGTCTACTCTTGACAAGTACTAGTTCAGGTTCAGAAGGCTGTCTATTGAGTTAGATACTGTGCTTCTCTTTGTCTTCTGCACACCCAGAATTATCTTTAGAAGGAGGATAAACTTCTATACAGATTAGGGTAACCTTCCTCTACTGAGAAGGCATCCAAGGTATCTCCAAGGAACATGTTTGAGGGTTTTTTAGACTTGACACTTCACAGAATAAAAGGAAGGCGCATAAGAGTAGAAGAAAACCCAGAGACACCAGTATGTAGGCATGTCCTGTGTCCCAGGCTACTACACTAGAGGTCATTGACACCACACACACACACACACCCCAGCAAAGTGCCTAACATTTAGCTAAATCTGGACATGCTATTTCTTTCTCTAGGCACCCAAGCTTCCTCTTCTTGGGACATTCACCTTTGTGATCTGCAATTGTAAATTCTTTCCCCACCCTTTTGAGATGTGATTCTTGTTAAAACTATCTTCTCATTTCCCACCCTAAGATGTCTTTGTCTAGACCCCTGAAGGTACCGCTCTAAAAGGTAACCATCAAGGAAGGTATAACATTATCTTTCAGATTTGTGGAATGTAGGAGGAGCTGAACTTGTTCAGATTTGAAAAAGCACCTTCTCTCATGATGGTATCAGAAAACCTGCGTTCGTTTTAGATAAAGGCAAACGGTAAACATGGATGTGTAGAGACTGGAGAGATGGCTCAAGCTCTGTTCTCTCAGATTCCCAGCCCCCATGTCAGATGCTTACATACAAGCTGCAGGTGATCTGGCACCTACAGTTTCCATGACCCTCCACTGTCACCTGCACACACCCACATACAGACATAGCTATTACACATACACATTAAACACACTCACATACTTAAAAATAAAATTAAAAACTTACAAAACACCCTAGTTTCAAACATCTGACCACCAACCCCAAGGTAATAAATTTCATCTCCCCTTTCAGTGAAATCTAAATGTTGGTCTTTCTCTATGTGGAAGTTTTAAATAAAGCCTTTCCTACCTACAAATTGAATCTAGGTCTGAGTCTGGTGGTGGTGGTGGTGGTAGTGGTGGTGTGTGTGTTAGTTTGTATGTGTCTGTGTATACATATAGCTTGTATGTGTATGTGGTATACATAGTATAAGTAAGTGCTGCATGTGTGTGATATATGCATAGTATGTTTGTGTATACATACATATAGGTAGTGTGTTTATGTGGTATATGTGAATGTAATGTGTTTGTATATAGTATGTGTGTATATAGTATATATTATATTTATGTGTGCCTTTATGCAGTTTTTATGTGTGTGTAGGTATATGTATGTGTCTGTAGTATGTGTGTGTGTGGTGTGTATAGTGTGTGCATATAGTATATATATGTGTGTGTTTGTGTATGTGCTATGTGTGTTTTGTGTGTGTATAATGTGTTGTGCAGTATATATGTATGTATATGTGTGTATTTAGTACATGTGTGTGTCTGTGTGTGTAAGTAGTGTGTGTATGTAGTATGTGTTGATGTGTGTGTATGAAGTGTGTATATATGTCTGCTGGTGTATGTAGTTGTATTTGTTTTAGAGAATTAGTTTGCTGACAAGAATTTATTAACACAAGTACATCCATGTCAGTGTAAAATAGTTTATAAAATACAATATGAATATGAAATAAATAACTCTCATAGAAGAACTGACTATGGGAATTCCTTTAAAAGGTTTTCTTTTTTAGGATAACAAGTGGTTTTAGTGTGAAATTATGATTTGCCCACAATACTTCAAAAACATCACAGTGAAAGTGAGACTGGGCTAGAAACTGAATTTCAGAGAAGGGTGGAAGAAGAGAGAGGAAGTTAAAGGGAAATTGTTGAGGACCACTCTGCCCCACGTTGGGGGCCAAAAATGTTGTGGCCCGAGCTGCCTCACACTTGGGTGTCAAAAATGTTGAGAATTGCTCTAGCCCACACTTGGGGGCCACAATGTCTCGGACTGCTCTGTCAGTGTTTGAACCCACACTGCCAAAAGTTTTGGGGACTAACTTATTAGCCCGCACTGCCCCAAGCAGCTCCGGTCTGTGGGTCGGGGTTCAGCAAGACAGAGAGTGAGGATGGACATGAGGAATGGAGACCAGACAGAGTGTGATTCAATCCCATTTATTCTTCAGTCTCTCTTTTTCTCTCCAAGTCCCAAGTCTTGAGTTCCTAGTCCCTAGTTCCTAGTCCCAAGTGCCTCCAAGTTCCAAGTTCCTTCTTCCAAGTGCTAAGTGCCTAATGTCTAATTCCAAGCTCTTCCTCCAAGTGCCAAGACTCAAGTGCCTAATTCCTACTCCAAGTTGTACTCTCTGAAGTGTCTGATTCTCTGTTTCTATTGTCTCTCTGAAGTGCCTGATTCTCTGATACTCCAAATTGTTCTGAACTCTCCTGTCTGCCTCTCACCTTTTATATGTCTCACTTCTAAGCCACGCCTCTAAGTCATACCTTTAATCATGCCCTTAGGTCTTGTCTCTAAATCTGATCTCTAAGTCATGCCCTTAAGTCACACACCTTCAAGTCTCACACACCCAAGGGAAAATCCTGGGTATCTAAAGCAAGATGTTATCAGAGTGTGCTCAGCTGTTGTAAGCTGATGTAATCAAGTCTCTTATCAGGGTATATGGCTCAAGATGGCTACAAGGATGATAGCCGCCTTCTGTCGGCTCCCCACAGGAAATTAGGGTAAGTAAATAAAATGTATTATATAAATACATAAAACAATCAAACAATAAAATATCCTAAAAGAATTTAATAGTTGCAAAAATATAATCCTACAGTAACCTTTTAGAACATCTATTCTACATGACTGTTATTGACTTGTGTTAATAACACATCAGGGCACATGCGACTATAGATGACAACACAACATGTCAACTGTGTTTCTTATTCTTGTATCCCCATATTTACAGAGGTATGAATAGTGTAAGTGTTACCTAGCACACAATATGAGACTGTGACTAGCATGTGTGCGTATGTAGGTACCAGTGTGCAATAACCACCGTGATCAGGTTAATCAGTGTTCCTGTTATTTTTTTCAGATTTTCATAGATGAGTGAGAACTCTTACTCTTCTTCCTCACACTCTTTATACAAAAGAAAGTGATAAACTCATCAGCTACTTTGGATTTACTACAGTCCTCAGGTGGAGATGAGTCCTGGGGCGGTGACCTATGAGGTAGTATCGGGGGAAACCCCACCCAGCTGCCTCCCATATGTAAACAAACTAAAAATAAGATCCAGAGAGCTGCATTTGCATAACAATGAGTTTCCTTCTTTTCACTGCCCCATCTATTCCCTGTCATAATTCACTCCAGTCTCCAGCTCACATGACTTGAATACATTAAGCTTCTAAAGAGGAATATTGCAATGCTCCCAGGTTTGGTTACAAAATGCTTCCTCTGATCCTTCTCAGAAACCTGCTCTAAAGGAAATAAAGAACTACTCCTCAAGCCCTGCTTGCTCTCCCCTGGGAGCCCCATGACAGGTAAATTACCTATTCCCAAAGCCCTCCAGGTGAGGAGTAATTAGACTCTCTTTATAAATGCCCCTACCTAGAAAGCTTTTTACAGAGTGATCTTATCTGAGCTTGTGACATTCATAGGTGTGGTGTACTGTTATCTATCCCTGCTTTTGGAAAATAAAAAGTGGAAGCAGGAAGTCAGTCCCACACAGCTCTGCGCATCACAAGAAGTAAAGCAGCGTAGCTGCAATGGCCACTTACTGTAAGCTTCTTAGTCTGTGGTCTTGAGTCTCAGGCAGGTAACCCTGATGGTGAGCATCTTAGGTGCTAAGGAGGCACTGTCTTAGCTCTTCCAGAAAGACAGCAGAAACAGTAGTATTTTCTGGGAGATGTGAAAGCCTTAGTTTCACTGTTAGAAAAAACATGGAATCTACATTTAGGTGGAGACAAGCCATTGCAAATTCATTGTATACATGGCCATGGGACCACCTCTCAAGGAGGTGGGATCAACCTATGGAGGCAGGTTCATTTTAAGTCATGTTTCTAAAGAAACAGAAGGCATAAACATCCTTTTAATGAGTACAGTGCTTCCCGCCCCCCCACCCCCAATTCTCACCCATAGTGAAGCCTCTTACAGGGCAGCAGACATGCAGCTTTGTAGTCAGCCTGCTCATCTGAATTACTCTGGCTTTGTTCTAAGCACAATTTAGGCTTCCTTACTCTTTCTTTTTTTAAAAAAAATTATTTTTATTGGATATTATATATACATTTCAGATTTTATCCCCTAACCCCCTTCCCCCTACCACCCAGGAACTTCCTATCCCATCCGCCCTCCTCACGCTTTTATGAGGATGTGCCCCCACCTACCTCCCCACTCCCACCTCCTCACCCTCGAATTCCCCCCCACTTGGTGTTCATCCTTCATGGAGTTACTCTTTCTTTAAAGTGCCCCTCTCACCACAAAGCTCCCAACTACCAAGTGACTGACCTCCCTGAAGTTTTAACTCAAGCAAGATGGCCTCTTCTCCTTTCCCTTCTCCATCCTACTGAGCTCCCATTGAGTCTATTCTTAAATTCTTTTATTTATGAACACCCCCAAAGGACCTCAATTTTCCTGATATCACCTAGTGACCAGATAAAGATACCCACAGAGTTCTTGTAAGCTACTGGCTTTCTACTTGGGAGAGATCTTGAACCTCCGCTAATGCTTCTGGAGCAGTCAGTGAATAGGGTAAGTAGCTTGGGTATCATTACAGAGCAACTCCAGGCTAGTAGATGAGCCATGCTCTGTACCTCTCTTCTACTTTGTTTTGTGTACAAATTCAGAGAGGTGACTTATAATCCTATAGCATGTAGCCAATGTAAGCACTGGTAGCTCCAGGTACATCCATGGTTATGGTTGGGCTGCCTCTTTTCTTTGACCTTCCCCAGGTAAGCAGCGCAATAACCCTAAAACTTTGCTTTCTACAGATAGCAGTGATGCTACCTATCTCATAGAGACCTCATAATAAGCAGAGTGCAAATCAGAGCCTTGCGTTTGTCAGACTGAATGCATTATACAGAAGTCATTACCGTGTGCGAACAGCCAGCGGACAGTTTATTCTGCTCTGGGGGTGGCTCTTGTATTTATTTGGCATAAATAGAGCAGCCTCAGGAGAACTATAGCACAGCCTCCTCTAATGCTGCTGTTTCACAGATGAAATGATGTATGACTTGGTGATTTTCACATCCAAGGTCAGTGGGGCTGCATGTCTACAACTTTTGGGAAAGGAATACCACATTCATGAAGATATTCACTCAGTCACTGAAGGGTAACCATGCTCTTCACCCGCTGGAACCAGCTTCTAATCTCTGTTTCGGCTATGCTATTTTTCCAAAGAACCGCCTGCCACAAAGGGTTAATTCTTAATTTCTTTTAGTGTATCTAACTTAAGAAAATATATCCATGATATATAGGGTTTTTGTTTGTTTGCTTGTTTGTTTGTTTCAGTACCAAAGCTTCTGAAATCAATCAAGACTTTAGAATGTAACTGCAGAGCCCTCTATGTGTTTACAAGGGGACTCCATGGTGCACGTGTTTTCCATACGCTATTTATATTTAATAGGATGCCACACAGCCTCTTCCTGTCCACAGATCGGTGAAAAACACCTGAGCCCATGATGACCTTCCTCTCAGTTTACTCTCTTCCTCCTCCCTTCCATTCACATGCTCTTCTCTTTCCTTTCATTTCTGACAATATTATTGGAGTCCTACGGTCACAGAAAACAGTGCATGCCAAGAAACATCTTAACTCCTTGTGCTCAAGACATATTTACTTTAAAACGTCCCTTTCTGCACAAGGCTTAGATAAAATTTGCAGATTCCTCTGGGTTAGGTACGATAAAGTGAGGCACAAGCCCTGTTCCCATACCCTTGATTTGTCTCTCTGGCTCCTCTTTTCCCCATAGGTTCTGAAACTTATGCCTACCTTCAGTCACTGACATATAACACAACCCTTTGTTACTGGGCCCTCCTGAGAATCAGGAGCCCTTAGAGGAAAGCCATTCTCTGCACAGATTTCAGCACTAACAGAATAGACTCTGAAATTATCTCTCCTACTGTAACAGTCTCCCGATACTGACCCAGGCATTCTCTCTCTTTTAACTATCCCCTTTCATACAGCAGGGATCACTCTCTTCCTATTGCAATTGTCTTTTGTGTACCTGTGTGCACGTGTACGCATGTTCATGTGTGCACACATGCATATAGATGCCAAATGTCAATCTTGGGCATTGTTCATAAGATACCATCCAGTTAGTATTTGAAACAAGAACATTATTGTCGTAGAACTCACTGACTATTGTAGACTGGCTTGTCAGTATCAAGGAGCCACCCCAACCCCTCTCTCCTCAGAGCTGGAAGTATAGGCACATGCCATTTTATTATGTGGGGTTGGCGATCAACCTTGGGTTCTCAGGCTTATGTAGCAAATAGTTCACCAACTTAGCTTCTCCCAAGCCCTAAAATAGTCTTTTCAACTAAAGCCTTTTAACCCACATCTATATTTGTTTCTATTTGGCATTTCTTTTTAACATCTACTATTGATTCCAATCTATAAACACTTAACCTATGATTTTTCATTGCACATTTGAGACTTATAATGTATGCACCACTAATTTTTTTAACTGTTTATATCTTATTTTATAAAGTATAAAGTAGAACTTCTGTCAGAGATTACAATGCACATGGGGAATTAAAAATGAATACATGCAAGTGAAAAATATAAAACACATGGGATTAACTAGTTTAGCAAAGTATGCTTTAAAACTAAAATTGTATTATACTTTGAATTTTTGTTATATTAGTTGATTTTAGTAGAAGTTTTTTATATAAAATGTAACTATGTTAAATTGTAAATGTTAGCTTACTTCATTGTAATAATCAGAATCTGTCATTTATCATCCACCTTATAACAGAATGTGATAAAGCTCAAATATATACAGTGAAATTTATTTAAATTTATTTTAAAATACATGAAAATTGTCTATGGCTCTGGTGACTACCTGCATGTCTTTGTTGATATAATTAAATTTCATGTAAATTAGTAGCTTGATTAGTATTTATTATTTGGTTATTGGCTTATTGTTTTTTATAAACATACTTAACTCATTAATTGATTTCTGGGGCAAATTTTTATCATTGTCACTTGAACCAATCACATTCCCTGATCTGTAAGAAGATACAATTTGACTGGGGGTTCTTTTCCTTGTCAGGCAATTAATGGGTAAGTGACAAATTGTCTCTCCTCTTCTTAATACACACATATAGCTATTATGTATAATAAACCTAATTGAGTGCAGAAAAAGATACAGCATCTGTCAGTAGATTTTCTGATGGAAAAAGAATTTTTTTTCCCAGTGAGTCTTCACTGAAACTGAGAGACACATAGAAGGTTAAATAGCCATTTGATGTGGGTAGAATTCATGGAATGTTTATTAGCCTTGACGTTAGAGATGGGTAAACATTTACAAATGCTTAAATAGAAATCCTGAGAATATTATGAAGTTTAAGAATAAAGGCTCAATTGTCTCACTAAACACATTTATTTCCTAATATATTGATTCACTGGATAGAATTATCATTATATATAATGAATTACATTCTGAATTTTGCTGGGATAAATATCATAGAGACCAAAACATTGAGATGATTTATATAGAGGGTGTTTACCAAAGAAAATACGGCAAGAAGTGTGAGAAGGCTATACTATAGTCTGTGACAGAAGAGAGTTCTGTGGAGTGACCTAACTTCTATTTCTCCTCCTGGCCTACTAAGGGCTCTTCAGGTCCAAGACTGTCTATGTTTCATGGAACTTAAGTGTAAGACTATAGTTATAGGCTTTCTGACTTATTGATACAAACTTTATTAACAATAATCACTCAGGTTTTGTTTTAATTGTAAATTTCTAGGACGTGATTTTGCATGGTGAAGAAATATGAGCGTAGTTTCCAGTGGCTTTTCTCCAAAGCTCTTTCTCCTCAATCTCTCCTTGCAGTGATGAGGTAAGTTTCTTAGATGTTTGGTTGTGGAGAGACAGAAAGATGAGATAGCTTCCCCTGTGCATCTCAGAGGGGTTGCATACATAATATTTATAATGAAATATATAAATATTATATATATATATTAGAACTGATGACCCAAAGAGAAAACTGTTCAGTCTTATACTTAAGTTCCATGAAACATAGAGTCTTGGACCTGAAGAGCCCTTAGTAGGCCAGCAGGAGAAATAGAAGTTAGGTCACTCCACAGAACTCTCTCCTGTCACAGACTGGTAATGCAGGACCCATTCAGAATGGGCATCTTATAAACCAATGCCAGACAAGCTGAGGAAGAGAAGTGTTTACAACTATTCTTACTCAGAATTATTGGGAAAGGTAAGACAATATTTCTGGATTTTATAACTAGCTTTAGGCATCTTGAAAATCCTTCTTCCAGACAGAAGAGAAATGCTGAGTTCTGTGCCCTGTGTTGGGGAAGAAAGGAGCAAGAATAAGTCAGAGACCAAAAGCTCCATTTCATAGTCTTTCCATTGTGTTCAGAAAAAGAGGACCATACTTTGGGGCATCATGTTCTGAGCACCACGATCAGAGGACATACAGCTGGGGTCTTGTATTCTGAGCCCCATAATCAGAGGCTACACACTTTGGGGCATAGTGTCCTGAGCTCCACAATCAAAAGATAAGAAAATTAATATCCGAATTTCTGTAGCCGAAAGAGTGACCTCCTCTTAAAATTTTCTCTTTCCATGGCTTCTTCCTCTTATTATAATCTCAGGATACTCACACAGTCTGCCAGAGAGATACTAAAAGTGACAGTGACAGAGACAGATCCTGTCTGTGTGTGTGAAAATAGCTTAGGTTTGGGAGAAAGGACAGCCACCACACTGCACCACAAGACAGGACAATAGCCTTTGGATTCAAGTCTTCTTATTGCTCCTCTATCATTTTTATGAGAAAGTATACCTAATTATTATTCTTTAAAAATAGATTCATGGGCACCAGGAGGGCCACCTTCCACAAGGAGTCCAGCAGGGTGAATAATGAAAGCTTAGCTGTTAAGGACCCGGCCTGATGCAGAACATAATTAGCAGAGGATCGAGGCACCTGTGATGGCCTGTTTCCCAGAAGAGATTCTTCCCTTCCATTCCTCCTAAGGTGGCTTTTGTGTGTGGGTGGGGGAGGTGTTAAATAGATTCTAAGATTTGAATGATAGTTAAATTTAGAGAAACAATCTGTTTGAGTGACATACCAAATCTTCTATTAACTGAGGAGTAGATTTTGATTAATGATCAAGTACCCCCGTGCGATGTGAACGCCGGGAGGAATTAAATGTGCACTTTAACTAGAGTGTGTTTTAAAGTCTCTACAAAGTTTGGCAAGCAATTCTAGCCTAATGTGTTAGGTGCTGAGATTGATAAGCACCCTATCTGTGTTAGTATTAGATTTTCTTTCATATTTGCTACTTGGTGGGGAGGTGAGCCTCTCAGAGTCAGTCTATGAACAGCTTTGCTGTGTGTTGCTCTACACAGGCGAGTTGTAGCCTTGGGTTTTGTTTGTTTGTTTGTTTGTTTGTTTGTTTTTTATTTTAAAATTTTAAAACAATTTAAATTTAATGAAAGTGGCATGCATGGCTGTTTTGCCTGCATGTATGTCTATGTACTATGTGTAGGTACGTGGATTCTACGGAGAGCAGTAAAGGACATTAGATCTCCTGGAACCAGAATTAGAGTAGATTGAAAACCACCTGGAAATCTCCTGGGAGTGAAATGAAGGCCCTCAGCTTAGCCCTTTCTCCAGCCCCCAAGTTAAAGCCTCTTTGTGCCTCCACTATTCACATTCTGTAGACCAAGTCCTGAATGATAGCAATTTAGTTATCACATCCTATTTTCAGCAGAATTGTTTGTACTTTAGCTCAAATTATCCATCTACTTAATTTTAACTGTTTTTGCCAGTTGCCAGTTAAACCAGATTGCAAGGGAAAATGAACATCATCAACACACTTAAATATTTCTATGCTTGATACAAAACAAACTGCAGATGATTTTAGACAGTAAAAAAACAATGTTTCCCTGCCACTCTCTTCAGAATTCCTAGGAGCGTGTCATCTGCAAGGTTATTTAGAGGTTTAAAAGCTCAAAACTTTGCTAAACTTAAATCTTTAGGGGAAAAAGAATGTTAGCTTAAAGAATATGGTAACATGATAGCATCTTCTCAGACAATGTTCTTTCTTCCCCCACAGTTTGAAATGTCCATCCCATATTCATGGTGAACATGGAGAGAACTTTGAATAGTTGTTTGATAATTTTAAACAAAATAAGGTTGCCGGTTCCTCCTCCGTTTTCTTCCTCTGCCACTGCACAGCTTTCTGGCTCTTTTCAGCTGGATCACAGTATCAGCTGGAAGAGCCACACTGCTTCCACTGGGGCTTCCTCAGTCAGCTGACCACTGCCTGAATCTTCAAGACTCACAAACTGCAAAATCCAGGCTACTCGGCTCATGGATGATTTGTCTGTACTACTCTCAAAACAAACAATCTTGACTGTCACTCTTTATAGCTTTTCCTCCTCCTCCTCCTCGTCCTCGTCTTCCTCCTCCTCCTCCTCCTCCTCCTCCTCCTTGTCCTCATCTTCCTCCTCCTCCTTCTCCTCCTCCTCTTCCTCCTCCTCCTCCTCCTCCTTCTCCTTCTGTCTTTGTCTTCCTCTTCCTCTTTGTCTTCTTCTTCTAATAAACAAACTTCCTAGCTATATCCTCTATGTATTCCAGATGCGTGGTCTCTCTCCATCCCACTTTTCCCAAGCTCATCCTGTTCTACTTTAGAATGCTATTCTCTGTCTTTTTAAATATTTTGAGAATTTCATACATAAGTACTGCATTTATAACACTTTTCTCCCCATTTCCTCTTGTGTTTTCTCAGTCTCTTTTATTCACAACTCTTTGTTTAGTATTATTGGTATATATATGTATATAGGTGTGTGTGTTTGTGCGTATGATACACATATACACATACATATATATTTATATACATACATCATAACTCCTATTGAATCCATTTAGTGGGGTATGTGTGTTTAGGACTGACCACTTTAGATTGAATAACCTATCATCAGGGAGCTTGTTACTAGAGAAAATTAATCCTTTCTCTCTCAGCAGTCATTGATAGCAAACCCTTTATCTGGGGTGGGACTTTGCAAAATCTTTCTTGCCCATTGATTCATGTCTACCAGGGTTGGCATTATGAGGGACTTGTTCAATGCTGTTTTGCTTTATGTTTCTTCATGGTGATCTTATCATTCAAAGACCATGTAGATAATCTGTCTTCCTGAAAACCTTCTCAGATATACCTCTAGTTCTATAGGTGTGCTTATTGTAGATGTTTTTATCCCAGTGACAAAATGGTTAAATAATGTAATGGGGAAATGATTTATTTTGGCTTGCAGTTTTAAATGATGATTTTTCCATAGTTGCTGTCTGGATGTGCCAGGGAGGAATTGTACATGTCAGAGGACCTTCTTATCCATGGCAGACAGGAAAAAGGATAGATGTGAGGAGACTTGGTATTAGGTGTAACCTTCACAAAGGCTTTCCTTCCTGGACCAACCTCCAGTAGTGTCCTGTTACAGTCTCTAGTACTTTCTAAAATATGACCACCAGCTGAGGAAATTACATATTCAAATTACAGCAGCAACCCTGGATGGCCATTCATACCATTCTTCTCCAAAACTGTTTAACGGATACACAGGATGGCTGCCCATTGATTAGGACTCAGCTGGCCATGCATATTTGTTCGTTGAGTATCCAGGCTTTGTTCTTTAGCAATTCTCATTTGATTTTCCATGCCCTTCCTTTCTGACATTTTGCTGACCTCTCCCTTACCAGTGCATCATTCCACTTTGGTCCTATAGTTTCTATGTGTATCTCCATTATGGCATTGAGGACACGGTGATCGATTCACATTGTGCCACTGTCATCATGCCCTGTTGGGTGGACCACCTAACATATGTACACACTCAGCAAACACTGTTGACAAACTGATTAATTTTATGTGAATTGAGGCCAAAGGTGAGTATTAATCATCTCCCCAGTAACATATCAGATAATGCAATGACATCCATAAAATCCTCAAATATATTTATTGTAGTAGATTGGAACTTTTACTCTCTAGTGAAACCTTATTAATAATTTAATGTTAACAGCAATGGTGATGACAACACTCACGAATCATGTAGCATTCATTGGGTACTAGGCAGCATATGCACCAACTTAGTCACCACATCTACACAGAGAGGGGCTTTTTTACTTGCCTAGTCTTTGCAGAAGAGGGAGGAAGCTGCGAGCATATGTAACTTTACTCTGGTCCTGCACATTGTCAGTGGCATGGCTGGTCTTTGCCACAGATATGCATCTTTACTCCCAACACTTTCTTGCACAGAGCTAATTTTAATGAAAGCACTGTGACCTAATGAACTAATGATAGACAGCTCATTGGTCATTGCTAACCACTTGTGTGTTTCATCAACTACCGATGCTCCGACTTGTCCTAGGTTCTTTTTGGAACACTTTTAGTCAAGCTTATAGGTAATTGTCATAACATCGTTTCTTCTAGAAACCTCTGCATAAAGACCCATAGTGAGGATTCTAGAATTTTGCTTTTTTAAAATTCACAGTCTGTACATAGAAAAATGAAAATAGATCCATATTTATCACCTTGCACAAAGCTCAGTCCAAGTGGATCAAGGACCTCAATATAAAACACTGAATTCAAAATACAATTTGATACAGTGAATCACATAGAAGAGAAAGTGGGAAAGAACCTTGAAATAATTGGCATAGGGGGAAATTTCCTAAACAGAACTCCAATGGCTCATGCCCTAAGATCCAGAATTGACAAATGGGACCTCATGAAACTAAAAAGCATCTATAAGACAAATGACATAGTCAATAGTACAAATCGGCAACCTACAGATTGGGAAAAAAAATCTTTGCTAACCCCACATCCGATAGAGGGGTAATATCCAAAATTTATGAAGAACTCAAGAAACTAACCACCAAAACAAAACAAAAAACAAAAAAAAAAAAATAAAATAAAAAACAAAATAAAAAAATCTAGTAAAAAAATGGAGTATAGAACTAAACAGAGAATTTCTATCAGAGGAATTATGAATGGCTGAGAAGCACTTAAAGATATTTTCAAAATTTTTAGTGGTCAGAGAAATGCAAATCAAAATAACCCTGAGATTCCACCTTACATCAATCAGAATGGCTAAGATCAAAACTTCAGGTGATAACACACGTTAGGGAAGCTGTGGAGACAGAGGAACACTCCTCCATTGCTGGTGGGATTGCAAACTGGTGCAACTACTCTGGAAATCATTCTGGAGGTTCCTCAGAAAAATGGAAATAAATCTACCTGAAGATCCAGCAATACTATTCTTATATTGTACCCAAAATATGCCCCACCATGCCACAGGGGCATTTGTTCCATTATACTCATAGCAGCCTTGTTTGTGGTAGCCAGAAGCTGGAAACAACACATATGTCCCACAACAGAAGAATGGATACAGAAAATGTGGTTCATTTACGCAATAGAATACTACTCAGCTATTAAGAGCAAGGACATCCCGAGTTTTGCAGACAAATGGATGGAATATCATCTTGAATGAGGTAACTCAGACCCAAAAGGACATGTATGGCATGTACTCTTTAAGAAGTGCATATTAGCCAAAAAAAAAAAAAAAAAAAAAAAAAAAAAAGTACAGAATACCCAGGATACAGTCTGCAAAACTCAAAAAGTTTAACAAGCCTAAGGGCCCATGTGAGGATGCCTCAGTTCCACTTCGGAGAGAGAAGAAAGCAATCACAGCAGAAAAGGAGGGATCTGGGTGGGAAAGGGGACAGAAAGAGGAAGAAGGGAACATGATCAGGTATTGGGTTGGGAGAACAGGACTGAAGCCCTGTGGGCCAGCAGAAAGAACGGAAACAGGCAACCTTGGAAGGTAGGAGGTAGGGGGACCCTCTAGAATGTATCAGAGACCTGGGAGATGAAAGATTCTCGGTACTCTAAGGGAGGGACCTTATATGAAAAGCCCTAGAGTGGGGAAAGGGAACTTGTAGAGCCTACCTCTAGCAGAAAGACAGGGCATCAAGTGAGGAATGGGGTTGCCATCCACAGTCAAAAACTCTGATCCAGAATTGTTCCTGTCTGAAAGAACTGCAGGGGCAAAACTGGAGAAGAACCTGAGGAAAAGGAGGTCCAGCGACAGGCTCAAATTGGGATCCAGCTCAAGGGGAGGCCTCAAGGCCTGACACTAATACTGAGGCTATGGTATGCTCACTAAAAGGAGCCTATCATGACTGCCCTCTGAAAGACCCAACAAGCAGCTGAAGGAGGCAGATACAGATACACCCAAACAATGGACTGAAGCTGCTGACCCCTGAGTTTGAATTAGGGAAAAGCTGGATGAAGCTGAGGAGGAGAGCCACCCTGTAGGAGGACCAGCAGTCTCAACTAACCTGGACCCCGAGATCTCTCAGACACTGGAACACTAACCAGGCAGCATACACCTGCTGATCTAAGGCCCCCAATACATATACACCAGAAGACTGCCGGATCTGAACACAAAGAAGGTGCACCTAACCCTCAAGAGACTGGAGGCCCCAGGGAGTGGAGAGGTCTGGTGGGGTGGAAGTTGCAAGGGTAGGGACATACTTGTGGAGAAGTGGGGGAGGAGGTATGGGATGAGAAATATTCAGAGGGTGGATGATGGGGAGGGGGTAAAATCTGGACTACAAAAAAAAAAAGATTAAATACAATTAAAAAAAGAAAAAAGTAAATGCCAATTCACCCATAATGTGTTGTCATTGCATTAAGAAAAGAAATAAAAAGAACAATACAAACAAACAAATATTATAAGAATATGTTTTGGGTTTAATCACAGAAGTAGAAAATGGGGCTGCTTCGGATGGTCCACAGTCACTGAATATGATTTGCCTCGTGCTTTAAAGATGTATGATTTCTATCCACAGATAGTTTCTGCATCTGTGTGACATTTGGAATTCTGGGAAATTTTCAGAGGGTATTTCAGTCCTGGAACCCAGATGGGCAGGATTGGTGGTGTTGTCTGGTGGTTGAATGCTGTTGGTTGCTGTCGGTCACGTTTCTTATGTAATCATGCAAAAAAAAAAAAAAAAAAAAAAAACCCAAAACCCGGGAAGAAATAAATATCCTGACAGAGAAGAGCAAACTTTGCCCATGGAACTTGAAGCCCTAATCGTAGGCCAGCAATGAAGCACTGAAGCAGCCCCTGTTCCAACCCACAGCTTTTAGGGGTCTCCTTCTTTTCTTCTCTATCCTTATTTCTCCCGTATCTGTTGATAGGGGGTTGAAAGGTGGAAGAAAAAGGGTGGAGAAGGGTGGAAGAACGAACAGCCTGTTAAGTAGAAAAAGCCATTACAAAGCCCTGAAACTTGGCTTTTACATCTATAGTACTTCTCCTGTCTTCTGTGAAACAGCACTATCCTTAGTTTTGTCTTCCCGTGCTTCCAGTTGAGAATGGCTCTTGAAAGTGTTTTCCTTTTTTTCTTTTTTTTTAAAGTAGTATAAAATAAATAAAAATAGAAACAGGAACCAGAGATGTCTCAGAGGATAATTGTGGAGGACCCAAGTTTAATCCTTGGCTATGCTCAAACTTGCAACAGTCTTCTTGCTTCAGCATCCCTGGATCTGCATTTATGGACATGTAGCCACCATATTCAGTATAAGCATGCATTTTTAAAGCAGCCGTGATTATTATATTTTCACAAGCAAAGGCTGGTAGGAACTGAGCATAATAGATAGTATCTTTTTAATATATATATATATATATATATATATATATATATATATATATATGGCTAGATGAACACAACATTTAGAGGGCAAAATCTCAAGCTTCTACGAAATTTGGAAGCAGAGGGATGCTGCTTACTGACTTACTCAATCTGTTTTCTTATATACTTTAGGATCAACTACCCAGGTATGGCATTAGACTCAGGGAGCTAGACCATCCCACATCATCAACCAAGAAAAGGCTGCATAGACTTGCCTAGAGGTCCATGTTCTGAAGACAGTTTTTTCTTGAGGTTCCATTTTCCCACATGATCTCAACCTGTGTAGAGTTTATCAACAAACTGACTGACCTCTGTAAGGAGCCCCTCAGCATACAGGGAATGCCTGATGCTGCTCTTGATGTATCATGTGTTCATCTGCTTCCTCTCTACTTACTCAGGGAACCCTGAGACAGCATCATCCCTGTTGTGAGTGCTGTGGAATTCATCTTAATGAGTATCTGAAGCTCAGTCCTGAGCAAAGCAAGACCAGCTCTACATGTTGCTTGTGAAAGTTTAATCTTCTCAGCTCACAGTACAGTGCTAAGCACTCAGGTAATCTCTATAAATGTCTATTTTAAGGGTTTTATCAGCCTTCTGTGTTAGGTGGTCAAATATTAAAATTTCTTAAGACTTTCTCTAGTTAGGCAAGAGAAGTATTTCATAATTTTATTCCTTAAAGGAAAAGACCATCATAAGCCAATGCTGTACTTATTTCTGCTATACAATAGTAAAGTAGGAATCAATTTGAAATGAATAAAATGCCAAGAACACAAAAAAAATTTAGAAGTAAACAACTTATTCTGTTTCATATTACCATGCCTTAATATTTAAAGATCTTTTCCCTCTGAGCTTCTATTATAGCTGCACTATGGTTTTTGTGTCTCTGTCCTCTGTAATATCTGCTTACTCCCAGGTAGTGGATGTATGATTTGTGCCTTGCCCCCTTGCTAACATTTCCAATGCATTATCTCATCGATTTGTGTTGACTGGAAGATCTCATTCGCAGCGTCCTGAGCTTGCAGATGAAGCTCTGAATCCTTGGAGACGTGTGTACCTTGTTGAAGCCTATACCCAATAAGTGAAACTTGACTCTGCAACATCCAGTCCCAAAGTCCAAGTTCTTGCTAATCTAGCGTCTCAGATGACATAATGGTTTCACTGAACGTGATTTTTCAGTGGGTTTCTAATTTGTTTTTAAATTTAAAAAATATGAATTGTGTCTATTCTGTGAAGGCACATATTAAAAATGTGTCTATTTTAAACTTAAAAATTGGCTTTCAGGTCATGTTAAGATAATCTAAGAATAATATATTAAAAATCCATAGAAAAAAAAAAAAAGAGAAAATCAATCTGTGGAAATCAGCTCCAGAGTTTGATCTCTTAAATGTTCTGCCTGTTAGAAGAGGTAGCTATGTTTTCATACGCATGCCTATTTAAACTCGTCCAGGATTACAGATAGTGCTGGGGAGATGACTCAGTCAGTAAAAAATTGCAATGAAAGCCTGGTTTGGTTTCCTGGAACTCCGGTAAAACCTGGACCCAGTAACACAAGTGTCTTTAATCCCTTCACAGCACAGCTCAGAGAAATGAGGTGGAGACAGAAGACTTGGTGAGAGTTGTGAGCCAGCTAGCCTGGAGTAAACAAGAGAGAACCTGTCTCTAACACAGCAGGATGTGAAAACTAGCTCCTGAGGTTGTCCCCTGACTCCTCTGGCCAGCTCTCTCAGTCCCTCTGTCTCTCTCCCTGAACCTGTCTTCCTTTCTGTCTCCTTCTGTGTCTCTGTCTCTTTCTGCCTCTGTCTCTCTCTGTCTGTCTCTGTCTCTGTCTCTGTCTCTCTCTCTCTCTCACACACACACACAAATAGATAAATTTTTCTTGCATATCGCTCTTATTTCTGTATTTTATTCTCACATAGAATGCTAAGAAGGCGTAAGGAAGGAAGGATTTTGGTTTGGGTAAATTAACTAGTTTGGGCATGGGGAAGGGTGAGTTACATTTCACATGTCAAGCTGAGACAGAACTAGGTTACTTTTACAGGAACTATGCTTTTGTTTGCTTTGTTTTGGGGCTTTGCCTTCTTTAAATTTGGTATCAATGTCATCCAATGTCATTGCATGATGCTGATGTAAAGTGACAGTCTAAATCTAATAACGATGTTTGTCTAATTGCTTATCAAATGAATGACTCGAGTCACTTACATTCAATGTAACTCGGGTGCATAGATTTAAGTCGAGAAGGCGAATCTCTGGAAGAATGAACAGCCACGTTTCTGAGCGGCTTGTGGAGCACAGAAAGTGCCTAGCTATTCATCAGACTGACTGACTCATTTGACCTGCATGAGAAGAAAGGAAAAGAAAAGGGCATATATTCCTTACTTGTGACACTATCACCTGTCACCTGTCACCTCCAGGTCAAGATCCTGAACTATTCAGTAACACAAACTGAAAAGGAATGAGGGAACCTTTACTGACTGCAAAACGTGATTTTTATTTAAAACGTCACAACTGGTCTTAGATGAGAGCATTCACGATGACTGGCAGCTACACTCAATGATTTTCCTGGGGACACTGAAATGAAAATCTCAGCTGGCCATCATGTTGCAACTGAGACTTAGGACTGGGGGGAAAATGAGCTTATAATTTATTTTCTTTATGCTTACAGAGAGTGCTTCAAACTCCAGTCTGGACTTACAGACTGAGACCTGCCTGTGAAGATAACAACCACACCAACTGTTAAAATTTACTGAATGTTCTTCTGTACCACTTGGTAATCACTACATTTAGCCCCAGAGCATCTCCTTTGCAATCAAACGTCTTCCCTTGAGACCCCAGGAGATTCTTAAAACTGAGCAAGTACAGGAGTAGTTGCCACATCAGGGTTTTTCTAGACTGCTGTACCAATGCCAAAGCCTGTCAGGTTCTTTCATCAAATATTTTAAAAGTTACCTCTGCAATGAGAAGTGGGCAGCTTTTATACAGAATCCATTTATAAAGTACTGATCATTGGGATGGTTCAGATCTTTCACAAAACTGCTGTGAGAGACAGTATCCATTACAGATCAAATGGTCAGTACAAGACACAGTGGATAAATTAAACAATAATTCTTCAGAAGAGTCCTTTTTTTTAATGTAATATTTGTTTTAAATCAGGGGATGAAAATCTTGTTTCTTTTAATAAGGAAGAAACTGCTACAATGTAGACCTCTTCTCCATGTCTTTCAGGAATTCTAGTACTAAAGAAAATTCTCACTGAAATAACGAAACTGCACAAGGTACTCCCTATTTCTCTGCTCTTTCCTTCTAAGTGGGTCATTTACTAATTTTAATTCTGTGTGTATTTTATGCCATTTACAGTTAAAAAGTGTGTGAAAAATCAAAAAAACACTGATGTAATTTATAGATTTAAAAAAAAAAAGAATTACATGTAATGGTTATCTCTACTGTGGCAAGTGCCTTGGGCACTAAAACTCATGCGGCTTCCCTACTCCCTCTCCTACCTCCTCCCCTGGACAGATTCTGTGCATAGGATGCCACATGCCTCAAGTCATGTCTGAAAATAAAACAATTCATAATAAGTGTTGAAATTCATTTGATTGATCTTGTTTTGGGCTTATGAGTCTTCTTCCATTGAGACTTATCTGTCTCTGAACTTAATCTAACTAGCTCTGTTAAGAAACCATGAAATTATATAATGTATTATCATTTTACATTAGGCCTTTTATAGTGAATTACTGTATCTATAGAGACTATATATATTACCATATAGAGAGAGATTACTATATCTTTAGAGATTTACTTAGTTCATGGAAATTATGACCTCTGATTGTCCGATCTTCCTGTTTTCTTTTCTGCCTAGACACTTCATAGCAGCCCTTCTAATTCTATAGAATTAGAAAACGTTGGAAATAAGTTAAATTCTAGTTGTTTGTTTTAGTTCGAAGCTGTTTATAAGCAGTATAACACAAAGGAGTCTGGGATATGGAATCGTGAGAAGACTAACAACTGTGAATGCAATAGTAACTTCTGCAGATGACTTTGAGGATTTTTTTGAGCATGAGGTGATTACACAGGGTGAGAAGCCCAGTGAGGAGCATCATGGGTCTACAAAACCTGGGCTACGTAGTAACGTCCGAGCCAGCCTGGGTTATAAGACAGGGCAGCTTTCAACAATTAAAACAAACAATAAACTAACACATAAACAGCAATTCTTTTCAAATTTGTTTTTAGCCCATATATTAAGGATGAAATGTTGCCATGAGAGCAGAACTGTCTGAATATTCTCTAACAGTTTCTGCACCCATGAATTCTGAGACAATATAATTTTTATTGTTAAGATTTTCATGATTTGTTCAAGTCATTGTACACACTGTGGGTTCAGTGAATGCTTTCCAGTTTTATGTTGTATTATTCTATTTGTTGTGTTCTCGCACACTGAAAAATAATTTAGTCTATTTTCTTTTTTATAAAGATTCATTATATTTATTTAGATTGTTTTTGTCAACAAGAGATTTATTTCTCTCCATTAACTTATTTATGTATTGACTTTACAGCATGATTGCAGCCACCTCCTCCCCTTCTCCTCCCAATTCCACTCATACAGCCTCACCCACCCTCTTTCCTTCTCAGAATGGAGGACCCCATGGGTGCTCAACCATTCTAGTACATCAAATCACAGCAGGACTAAGTGCATCCTCTCTCAGTGATGCCAGACAAGGCAGAGCAGCTAGGGGAAAGGGATCCAAAGGCAGGCAACAGAGTCTGAGTCAGAGATAGCCCCACTTCAGTTGTTAGGGTACCCACATGTCGAACAAGCTACATATCTGCTACATATGTGTAAGGGGCCTAGATTTGGATCAGGCGTACCTTTTGGTTGGTCTCTGTGAGCACTCATAAACTCAGTTACTTTACTCTGTAAGTCTCCTTGTGGAACTTGTGATATTCTTGACAACTCCAGCTCCCAGATTCCCCAACTACATCCCAGCCTTGAGATCTGCCTTGTTTGGCTGTGGGTTTCTACATCTGTTTCCATCAGCTACTAGATGAAACCTCTCAGAAGACAGATATACTAGACTCTGTCAAGTATAGCATAATATCATTAATAGTGTCAAGGGATGGCTCTCTCCCATGGGATATGTCTCTTGTGAGGGTAGTCATTGGTTGGCCATTCCCTCAATCTCTGCCTCATCATAATCCCTGTACTTCTTGTAGGCTGAGCAAGTTTTGGGTCAAAGGTTTTGCAGGTGGGTTAGTGCCCCCCTCACTCCACTGAAAGTCCTGCCTGGCTACAGAAGGTGGCTACTTCAGGCTCCATATCTCTAGCTGCTAGGTGTCTCTGCTAGAATCACTCTAAAGACTCCTGGGAGTTTCCTCTGTCCCAGAGCTGCTCCCTCATCAATTTCTATTTTTTCTCCAAGCCCCCAACCCTGCTCCCTGCATCTGATCTTCACCCATTCTAAACCCCACCTCTTCCCTACTCAGTTCCTTTCCTCCATCTACTTCAGACATCTTATTTTATTTCCCCTTCTGAGTGAGATTCGAACATACTCCATGGGCCTTCCTTGTTCCTTAGCTTCTTTGGGTCTGAGGATTATCTGTATTTTATGGCTAACATCCACTTATAAGTGAATACATAACATTCATGTCCTTTTGGGTCTGGGTTACCTCACTCAGGATATTCTCATATTCCACCCACTTGCCTGCAAAATTCATGATCTCTTTGTTTTTAATAGCTGAATGATATTCCATTGTGCTGAGGTACCACAGTTTATTCATTCATTCTTCATTGAGGGATATCTAGGTTATTTCTAGTTTTTGGCTATTACAAATAAGTCTGCTATGAACATAGTTGAGCAAGTATCCTTGTGATATGATGAAGCATCTTTATGCCCAGGAATAATATAGCTGGAACTTCAGATAGAACTATTCCCAATTTTCTGAGACAACCAGATTGATTTCCAAAGGGATTGTACAAGTTTGTACTCCTACCAGCAATGGGGGAGTCTTCACCTTGTTCCACATCTTTGACAGCATGTGCTATCACTTATATCTTAGCCATTCTGACCTATGTAAGATAGAATCTCAGAATTAATTGTGTTTACATTTCTCTCATGACTAATTATGCTGAACATTTCTTTAAGTACTTCTCAGCCACTAACAATTACTTTATTGGGAATTCTGTTTAACACTGCACCCTATTTTAATAGGGTATTGCTAGTGCCCCATTAACAATTGTTTTAGCTACCCTGTGTTTTTTATGTTACAATAGGAAGTTGCGCATTGCTCATTCAATGTCTGAATTTTGATGGGAATTGCATTGAATCTGTAGATTGCTTTGTAGGATGGCCATTTTTACTATGTTAAAGTTGTGTTATTTGATATTTGGTTATGTTATGTTAGGTTGTTTGGTTTGTTGGTGTTTAATTTCTTGAGTTCCTTATATATTAAAGATATTAGCCCTCTGTTGAAGGTCGGGATGATAAAGATCTTTTCCCATTCTGTAGGCTGCCATTTTATCCTATTCATGGTGTCCTTTAGCTTACAGAAGTTTTTCAGTTTCATGAAGTACCATTTATTAATTCTTGATCTTAGTGCCTGAGCTATTGGTGTTCTGTTTAGGAAGTCATCTCCTGTAATAATGGATTCTAGGCTATTCCTTATTTTTTCTTCTACTAGATTTTGGGTATGAAGTTTTATTTTGAGGTCGTTGATCCACTTAGACCTGAGTTTTGTGCAAGGTGATAAATATGGATATATTTTTAGTCTTCTATAAGCAGACAGCCAGTTAGACCAGGACCATTAGTTGAAGATGCTTTCTATTTTCCATTGTATGATTTTTGGATTTTGTGTCCAAAGTCAAGTGTCCATAAGTGTATGAAATTATTTCTGGGTCTTCAATTTGATACCATTGGTCAGCCTATTTCATGCCAATACTATGAAGTTTATTTTAGTATTGCTTTGTAGTACAGCTTGAAAACAAGAAGGGTGATTCCTCCTAAAGTTCTTTTATTGTACAGGGTTCTTTTGGCTATCCTGCATTTTTTATTTTTCCATATGAAGTTGAGAATTGCTTCTTCTAGGTCTGTAAAGAATTGATGTTGGAATTTTGATGGGAATTGCAATGAATCTGCAGATTGCTTTAGGCAAGATGGCCATTTTTACTGTGGCAATCCTACTGAACTATGAGCATAGGAGATCTTTCCATCTTCTGATATTTTCTTCAATTTCTTTCTTCAGAGACTTGCAGTTATTGTCATACAGGCTTTTTTTTTTTCTTTTTTCAGAGAGTTGAAGTTATTGTCAAAGATGTCTTCCACTTGCTTGGTTAGAGTCACACCAAGATATTTTATATCATTTATGGTTATTGTGAAGGATGTTTTTTTTATAATTTCTTTTTTAGCCTGTTTATCATTTATACAAATGAGGACTACTTTTTTTAAGGTAAGTTTGTATCCAGCCACTTTGCTGAAAGTGTTTATCAACTGTAAGAATTTTCTGGTAGATTTTTTGGGGCCACTTACATATCATCTGTGAATAGTTTGACTAAAATATGTTCTGCAATATTTTGACTCCTTCCTTTCCAATTTGTATTCCTTTGATTTACTTTAATTGTCTTATTGTTATGGCTACAACTTCAAGTACTATATTAAAGAGATATGAAGAGAGTTGGGAGGCTTTTCTTGTCTCTCATTTTAGGGAAATTGCTTTAAGTTTCACTCCATATAATTTAATGTCTGCTATTGGATTGCTGTGTATTGCCTTTATTGAGTATATCTGACCTCTCGAAAATGTTTAACATGAAAGGGTGTTGGATTGTGCCAAAGGATTTTTCTGCATCTCCATGTTTGATGTCAAAGCAGTCTTCAGATCTGCAACTCTTTTTTCATCTTTGATGACTGCAACAAACTTCTTTCTCCTTGGCTGCTTCTACTCCCTGTAAGCATGTTTCCTCCACTGATATTCCACTGATCTTTCTTTAACATCTTGGGGTCTCCAAGTCAATTTCCCCTTTAAAGCTTCTTGTTCCAATATCTGGGATCCACATATGATTTTCTGTGTTCCTCCAAAGAGCTTGTGTAACTTCTCCAGCTCTGCACTCAATAGCACTCTAGGCTCTGGATGACTCCATTTCACTGCTGCTGCTGTTCTTGGTGATCATCACATGGTTCTGGCATCTTCAACATGCTGGAGTTTTCTTTTGCAGCTAGGCTTCATCAATAGCTTCATAAGCTCTGTTCATGGTGCCAAACATCAAATTCTTTGCATGACCCCTTCAGTCTTGGGCTGTCAACTGTAACTGAAACTACACCTTCACCAATGGCCTTCCCTGGCCTCCCACAGTGCCAAGACTCAGCTGTTCTCTGTAATCCCCTCATAGTTTCAAAACCAGTACCACCTGGGTGATTCTTACACATTACCAAGTCCAGCTGGGACATGAGGTTCAACCTTGGCTATATCTGGAACACAGCTTCTTTGTGATCTCAGAAAACACTTCTCAGGAGATTTCACCTCAGTGATGCTGGTCTCTTTGTAATCATCAATAATTTCTTAGCTCTAGCCAACTAGCATCAATTATCCCGGTAGTCCCTTCTATTCTTGATTCTAAAGCCAGAGCCATGTGGCTGAAGCTGCCAAGTGTTGCTGCTTTCTATGGCTGGAACGTGCCCCCCACCTCTTATTCTATTACCAGCTTTCTGTTTCCCAACTCCTCACTGCCTAAGTTTGGCCCCTCTGTAACTTGTTTCAGAAGACCTTGAATTTAGAGAGCTGCATAGCTCTGTCTCTGAATGCTGAAATTCAAGGTGTATACCACCAGGTCTAGACTTAAACATTTCTTTACCTAAAACTTGCTCTATCCCAGGCTGGCCTTGAACTCAGATATTTGCTTGGCTTTGTCTCCTTCAATTAAAGGTGTACCAACATGCCTGGGCCTAAGCCTTTCATGGCAACTATTCCTCAAGACCCAGATCAGAAGCTTGTGCCATCTTGTGTCAAGATCTGGATCACAAGTATGCCCTCCAGTTTTGAACTATAGTTCATTCCAGATTAAAAGTCCAAACATTTCCTCCTTCAACTGCAAACACAAATGATAAATTTAACTTGGTGGGTTCTTGCCCTAAGGTCACACCACTCTCTTAATATCTTTATCTCCTTGAACATAAGATTCCGCCCCATTTCACCTCCTGGTACCTCTTTATTATTGCTTGAATCATAGATTTTGTATTATTTCTTTTTATGCTTGCTATGCTTGATCAGAATGTACTGTGTACTTTATGAGACTAAACCAGAGAACAAAGTCTTTGCAGGGCTTTTTTTGAGACTTCCTTTGTCAATGCAATTAATATAAATGTATTTACCTCAGCTTTAGGTAGACTCTTCAGACAAGAGCAAAACAAAGCCACATTCTTCACCAAAATGGTACAAAATACTCTCTAGGTCATATAACTGAAACTGTTCTCCACTGAAATCTCTTGTGCCAGGTCTGCACAATTCAATTGACTCTCAACAATAAAGTCTTCCATATTCCTACTAGGATATCCCATTAAGCCCCACTTAAAGGATTCCTCTGCTTTCCAAATCCAATGTCTTAAAATCCACATTCTTCCAAACAAAAGCATGGTTGGGCCTATCACAACAATACCCCAGTTCCCAGGAGCAACTTCTGTCTTAAAGTTTTACTGCTGAGAACACACATACCATGACTATATATGTTGTCCTATAAGGACAACATTTTATTGGGGCTGGTTTATGGGTTCACAGGTTCAGTCCATTATCATCAAGGCAGGAATGGCAGTGTTCAGGCAGGCAGGAGGAGCTAAGAGATCTGCATCTGAAAGCTGCTAGGAGAAAAATTGCTCCCAAGTGGTTAGGCGGAGGGTCTCATTGCCTACCCCCACAGGGACACACCTACTCCAACAAAGTCACTCCTCCTAATAGTGGCACTCCCTGAGCCAAGCATTTTCAAATCACTACAGAACCCTAGCATTTGGAGCATAGAGGTTCAGAACTGAGACTTGAACTTGGTCTTTTTTTCCTTTGATGAATATGAAGTTCTTCCCTATCTCTTTTGATTAATTTTAGTTGAAAGTCAATTTGTTAGATATTAACTTCAGCTTGTTTCTTGGTGTGTTTGCCTAGAAAACATTTTTTGATCAGAGCCCTTTACTCTTAGGTAATATTTATCTTTTTTCTGAGGTGTATTTCTTATATGCAGCAAAATGATAGATCCTGGTTTTGCATCCATTCTGTTTGTGTGTTTTTATTAGAAAATTGAATCCATTAATGTTGGGAGATATTAATGACTAATGATTGTTAGTTCCTGTTGTTTTGATTTTAGTGGTAGTAGAGTTTATGTGCTCGTGCATGTGCGGCTGCAGGCATGGGCTTCCCTTCTTTTGTTTTTGCTGGCTATGGGTTTATGTATTTCCTGTCTTTTCTTTGGTAAAGTTAACCTCTGTGGGCTAGAGTTTTACTATCTTCTGTAGTTCTGGATTTGTTGCTAGATATTGCTTGAATTTGGTTTTGTAATGGAGTATCTTGGTTTCTCCATCTATGGTAATTAAGAGTTTTGCTGGCTATAGTAGTCTGGGCTGGCATCTGTGGTTGCTTGTAGACTGCAGATACCTGCACAGGTCCTTCTTGATTTTAAATTTCCTTTGGTAAGTTTGGTGTAATTCTGATAGGTCTGCATTTATATAGTACTTAGCCTTTTTCCCTTGCAGCTTTTAATATTCTTTCTTTATCTGTACATTGAGTGTTTTGATTATTATGTGGCAGTTGCTTTTCTTTTCTGGTCCAATCTATTTAGTGTTCTGTATACTTCTTGTGTACTCTGTATGCTTCTTTAGGCTGGGATCTTTTCTTCTATGCTTTTGCTGAAAATATTTTCTGGGCCTTTGAGCTGAGGCTTTTCACCTTCTTCTGTTCTTATAATTCTTAGATTAGTTTTTTTTTTTTTTTTCCATGGTATCCTCGACTTCCTGAAGGTTTTGTGTTAGAGACATTTTAGATTTAACATTTTCTTTGACTGATATGTCAAGTTCTATCATATCTTCTAAAGCTGAGATTCCCTCTTCCATCTCCTCTAGTCTGTTGGTGATGTTATGTGTGTAGTTCCTGTCTCTTCCCGAGGTTTTCCGTTTCCAGGATTCCCTCAGTTTGTGTTTTCTTTATTGCTTCTATTTTCACTTTCAAGTCTTAAACAGATTTATTTATTTATTTACCTGTTTGATCGTGTTTTCCTGTATTTCTTTAAGGAATTTATATATTTTCTCTTTAAAAGCCTCTACCATCTTCATAAGCCTGGATTCTTGTGCTTCAGCTGTGTTAGAATACCCAGGGCTAGCCACAGTTAAGATAGCTGGGTTCTGGTGGTGCTGTATCTGGCTTCTCTTGATTTTGTCCTTACCCTATTGTCAGTTGGTTGTTCTGGCCTTTTGCCATCCAGTTTTTTCTTATTGCTTTCAGGCCTGGCAGTCTCTAATGGCATCAGGCCTCTCAGTCCCAGATTTGAGTAGTCCTGATTGAAATGGGCCACTGGTAGTCCCTGATGGCAACAGACCTCTGGGAATGCAGGGAGATTTTTGGGTTAGGCAATGGCTGACACAAGAAACAGGGCAGAGCTCACAGCTGCTGGGCTTACCCAAGGGGTTCTGACAGGCCAAGTTAGTTTATTGCTATGCCCTTACTCCTCTTTGTTTTAAATCTTCCTTCCGCATTCTGTCACCATGTCCAACGAATGAATAATTACTACCTTATCATTTTCCCAGTCAATCTACAATATAGTACAATGAAATAAACATATCTTTAAATGAATGCATAAGAAAATAAGGCATTTTCAGTAAATATATATATATATATATATATAATGTTTGAAAAAGTTTTATAAATAAATATGTTGTTACATAATAAGATAAACTAAAATAAAAGTTTGAATCATTTAGTGGACACACAGTCATGGGAATCTCTGATTCTGTACCCAGGAATTTAGGCAAATTGCCATTGATAGTTGTGCTGTACACCATTTATACTTGTGACCTTCTGGTTGAGAGGAAGGTAAATGGGAAGTGACGTTGCAGATAGATTATTGTTCACTAATCTTGCTTCTTTATGAAGCACAGAGAGCTCCGTGTTGCCGTGTAGAGAGGGGTGGTGTGCAAAGCTGCAGGGACAGAGGAGATTATATTGAAAAACACTTTCCTCACCATGCCAGAAACTCTATATTTTAGTCTGTAGATTACAAACAACCAACAAAAGAGGTTGACAAACATCCAAGTTTTGAGTTTTACAACACACAGTAAGATGCAGGTATAGTGTCGGAAAAAAAGAGGAGCTTCATGTGGATTCTTGTTGCCTTGTGGGTACTGTGTGATGCCATTCAGAAATAATGCTGAAAAAGGTGAGAATAATAACTTTGAAGATACAAACAATATGTTCTTCAACTGCCATGTATGACTTCAGGGGTTCTGTTTTAAACAATTTTAAGTGAATAATACGCATAACAAAAATCTGAGAACAATATACTGATATTTATTTTCAAAAAATACTGTAGTTATTTCTTTATCATTTTAGATGGCAATTGGAACATTGACTTTTCTGTACCATACCAAGAATGTATCTTTTACCTAGGAAGTATTCACTCCAGCCTTATGTGACACCTGCTGAGAAATCTAAATTACACATTGGCAAAGACTATTCAGATAGGAAAGGCTAAATCTATGTAGAAAAATTGAAAGGAACTGAATTGGGCAGTTGTAGGAGAGAGATGATAAATCATCCATTTATGTCACAGAAAAGTGCGGTCTTCTGTATTGTTGATATGTCATATGGTTAAAGGTTGAAATACAAAGCTAATAATTTATCTTTATTTATAGCATCTGTCCAGAAAGGGTTCAAACAGCATTTATGTAATAGTTTTGCCAAATATTTCAGTGGAATAAGGGCTACACTGTGATTGCAACTTACAGGTCAGGAGTTGGCAGTGACTGCTCAAAATGTACTAAATTTGTTGCAGCAAATTTGTTGTTAGGGATTTGATATACCAGCAGGACCAGAAGATAAGGTCTCTGTAGTTGACTGAATCAAGACAGGCAATGTCCTACCAGAATATAGCTCTAGAAATGTCATCATCAACAGATAGTGAAGATTGACAAGGTGGCTTATATTCCTGTCTCTTTTGAAATGAAACATAAGAACTCATTTTTCTTAAACCAAACACACACACACACACACACACACACACACACACACACACACACCAATAACAAACCAAACCAAACATAGCCCGTGTTTTCCTAGCCTGACACGTTGCTTCCATTTTTTGTTCTCTATTTTGATACTTACTATGTTCACTTTTTTTTAAAGTATGATAAAATTATAATTTTAAATAATACATAAATCTATTTGCTCAATATAAACAATTGTTATAGTTATACAAATAAGAAAATGGAGAAGGTTGGGACAGTGACCTATAATTTACTTGATGTTCAGTAGAATTTTAATGCAGTTAAACAAAAGCATCATTTTAAACAGCCTCTCCAAAGGATAGATAGGCAAAATTATTCTAAAGCATTTCCGTAAACAAAGCTATTAGCAGTGGCTCTGTTGTTATACAGATTAATAGAGAATTAATTATTAACATCTTAAGAATTACCTTATTTCCATGGTTCTTTATATCTATATGTGGTGATGATACAATGTACCTCATTGCATTAATCATTTGCATGTACTGAGCAATGAGCTGTTTCAGACTTCATGCTACATGAACCCTTTCTGTAAACTATTTCATAAATCTTCAGATAGTTTTTGAAGTATTACTATTCTACAATGTGCAGGGGAAAAAACCAAAGCATACTCATAAATCGTATTAAAATTACCATTTTTCTCTCCCATTGAGTGGAATAGCATCAACTAGAATTTAGTGAAGCATGACTTTGAAGCATAAGTTTACCCACAGCTTCATGGTTTTTGTTTTTTTGTTTGTTTCTGGGTTTTTTTTTCTGCCTTGTCTGAATCTTGAACTTGAGGAAGAGCAGAAATGGTCTTATTTCTCATTGGTGTACTCCAACCAGGAATAGGTGGGTGAAGCAGTGACTAGATATTGTCCCCAGGAAGCCCTGAAAGATCTTTAGTGGTCCAGAGGTAGTACAGTCCCAGTGTGATATCACACCCAAGAAAAGCCAGGAGAGATAAAAAAAAAAAAATTGCCTGCATGGTTACCAGTTCTGATAGGGAGAATGAAGGGACAGCATGGTTCCTTGAGATGCTCCAAGAACAAAGAGAGATTGGGACATTTCAGCTTTGAGTTTGGTGGCTCAGTAAAGAAAGTCTAATGTTTTCAATGTGGCCCCCTTGCCTTATTCACAGCCTCTTCTCATTGTCTGGGGACCCTGGGTTAAGACTCTAAGGCCTAATTGATCCTGCAAAGGAACGATGCTTTGAAAAGGGATTTCCAGCCATTCGATTGGTTTTAGTTGCTGCAATTTCCTCCAAGTTGAAACACCCCTCCAGAAAGAAAAGAAGGTATATGACATTCAGTAGCTAAGCAACTCATAAATTTCAAGAAGTTCTTGAAACTAACAATGCCCCACCTGTGCGGATTCGATGAGACCCTAGGGAAGGAGGGCGAAAGAATGAAGGGACAAGAGACACAAAGGAGGAGAGCAAGTCTGGGGCTCTGATCAAGCTCTCTAACGTTAATTTCAGGCAGCAGGTTATGAAGACACAGCAAAATGGGAAGTTTAGGCAAGGATCATGGCTTAGGGCTATCCCATCATTGAATCCTCATTGTCTAAGACCATCCCACTGGTGTATGTGACTCCCAGGAAATACTAGACTTTCTTTAAGTTCCTGGGACCTGAGATCCACGAACGTCCTTTCTTAACCTTGTGCTGACTAGGCTTTCCAGAACAGCAGGTGATTTCTTGGGTTTGGGTTCCGGCATAACAAGATACAAAAGAATCCTGACCAAGATCATGGAAATAGTAAACCACTAGAGGAAGGGACACACTGACCAGCACAGTAACTTGGAGGAGGTTCTCCGACCTGCGGAGCTGCCTGCTAATCTTCTGACAGCTTCATAGTTTCAGCATTTGAGTTGTCACCCATACTGGAGTGAATTTTCAGTGATGCAACTGCCCTGGAGTTGATCCTGCTCCAGTAGGAAAACTGTCACCTATACTTCTTTGTGTAACCTGATAAACATGCAGGTTTGTCAAGTTGGGTTTTGATAGAGGTGTTACATCTTATAGCTTGACTTTGGTTCTCTATCTAGGGTGAGTGGATGTTTTTTCATGTCACCTCAGAATAAATCTCTCCCCGTATGATTGTGTGTTATTCTGTCCAATGTAGGATATGGACACAGAGGAATTGATTGATTGAGCCTTTTCTTCTTAGGTGAATAATAAGCTGAATCCAGACCAAAGGCGAATCAAGAAGAAGAAGAAGAAGAAGAAGAAGAAGAAGAAGAAGAAGAAGAAGAAGAAGAAGAAGAAGAAGAAGAAGAAGAAGAAGAAGAAGAGAGTATTTGCATAGAGTCAGTGATTATAAATGAAGTTGGAGCTGTAAGAACTAAAAGCCAAGTCATGTAGTACTCAAATTTCATAAGCTCTGCTCTTAAATGAATTCCTTTCACTCTTACACTTAAGTCAGAATGGCACTTCTAATTTGGGACAGGTGACTCCTGATTAAATACAAACTTGAGGTGCTAAGTGCGGGCAGGCAGGGCCCGTGGCTCTCCCTTCCCACCTTCATTTTCTGTCATAGATATATTTTCATTTGGGGAAAATGACTCTTGCTTTTTATACCATGTGTCTTTAAGAAGCTGATTTTACCTTTGCAGCACATTGCATGTGTAGCAGAAGGAATTATACTTATCAGGGTGAACTTAAATCTCATTGCCTTTGGAAAGCTCCTCTCCCCCTCCCTCCCTTCCTTCCTTCCTTCCTTCCTTCCTTCCTTCCTTCCTTCCTTCCTTCCTTCCTTCCTTCCTTCTTCCCTCCCTCCCTTCCTTCCTTCCTTCTTTCTTCTCTCCCTTCCTTCTTCCCTCCCTTCCTCTCTTCCTCCTTGCCTCCTTCCTTCCCTTCCTCCCTTTTTTTCTTTTTTTCTTACTTTCCTCCCTCCCCTCCTAAGTGAGCAAGAAGGTAGCTACTCATACTTAATATAATGAAACATATTTTAGAATGCTGAGGGTTATCACACGATGTTGACATTCTCACTCTAAGTTTCTAACTACAGTCCTAAGCCTGACACCACAAGGCTGCTCAACCTGTAGGAAATATCTTAGCTGAAGGTCAGTCTCTAACAGAAGTCTCTGATTCTAGGGTCAGGACCCTGGAGGAGACCCTCCAGCTGCAAAGCAGATAAGTGGTATCTCTTCATATGTGCAGAACAGAGTGCTGCTGTTAGTCTCTGTTTATATACTGTCCACTAGCCATCATGGGGTTCGAAGACTGTGTTGGGTTTTCTTGGCTGAGGGATATCACTGGGTTCTAGTTATCAGCTGCAGCATTTGGCTGTAATGATGATACTGACTAAGCTATTTTTACATTTCTAAAAGGCATTTATTTTACTATGCTTATTACACTTCCTCTGCTCTTTTATCTCTCTTTCCGCTCTTTTCTTCCTTAAGTTAAATCATGGTTTTCTCTGTCTGCTTTAGCTTTGCCCCGTGTTAATCACCCTGATACTCCCTGGTCCCCGTCTCCTAGGTTATATCCAGGTTTTTAAACAAATATGCTTTCTTATCTTAGTCTCCAGCTGGTTTACTTTGGTGATCTCCTCTTCCCTCTTCATGTGTCCCCATTCTCCATATGGTTCATGGCAATGGCAGCTGTATCTTTTGCTCATTCATCCTGAACTAACTTTCTTACAGTTTCTATACTGCCCTACTGTTTCATGGTCTTTCACATTATATCTGGTATGATAACTGCCCTTAATGCTTACCCTTCTGTGGGGAAAAAATCTCGAGGGCGCGGGGTGGGGGGGTGGGGAGGGAGTCCGGTGGTGAGGTCTCAGCAGCGGGCTTCCCACAGCACCACAGAGGGTCCCACATTTACCCAGCTGTCTGTGGGCGGGCCAGCAGCTGCATCAGCAAGGTTCCAGGGTTCCAAAAGCTGGGAATCTGGCGGTGAGACCAGGTGACAGGTAAAGTCCGGTTTTCCAAAGCTTTATTGTTCATGGCATGTTGAGTGGGTATAGATGGTATGTGCTTCCCCGCCAAAAGCCAGGGAAGCCTGACTTTTATAGGGAGGGGAAAAGGGGCGGGAATAACTTAATTAGCTACGCCCCTGGCCTTTAGATAACTCATTAATATTTAAATCTCTGGAGGTGGAGACTTGTTAATCATGCCCTCTACCTGTGTCCTACGTGATTGATGGGCGCAGGTTAAATAGAGTTACCTCATCCAAGGCCCAACACCCTTCCATTATGTGACCATAGACTCTGTGGTCACATGGTCGCTGCCCATCCTAAAACACCAAGTGAAGGTAGATCTATGTCAGCTTCTGCCAGTTGAGTTTCAGATCTCACAGTACTGCTCTAATGTTTTGTGCTTCCTAACAGCTTCCTTTTTTCCCCCCTTTTTTTCCTTCTCTGATTTATTTTTGTTGACATAGTCTGCAATAGTTCATGAAGGACTCAAGCTCAGTATGCAGCCATCAGTGTGATGGCCTTCAACTCCAACTTGTCCTACCTGGTCTTCCAAAGTGCTGAAATTATACAAATGAGCCACCACACCTGACTCAGAAAGCTGTAAGTGAAGGAAGATGTTCTCATGTTTGTGAGGTAACGTTCAAAATATACATAACTTCAGTTTCTTTCCAGACTTAAAATATCTATTGTTTCTTTGTCCTCCTGGATGGAGTAGAACATCATAGTATATGAAACCCAGCCTGCTCCTCTCCAGGATGGAGTGGGAAGCTGGTGAATTTATCAGAATTAAAAAGAAAATTAAAAGATACAAGCCTGACCATGTGTATAAAAATAGTGAACAATTGGGAAAGGGAGAGAAGCTTTGGGTGAAGCATGCAGTTTGAACAGGGGACTCAAGTGATGCAACCTTTTTGAGTCATGCTGTGGTGGGGCCTCTGGGTGCCTTGGCTGGCTCTGTATCACTTATGTCCAAGTAGGAAACTGTCCTGCAGGGAATACTTCTGATAGTAAACGCTGAGAATGAACTGGTTCACTATGTGAACTTGGGAAGACCCTTCCTTTTGTCTGGTGTCAATTCCTTGGCTTAGGTCAATGGCCACTTAGGCGTATCTTCTCAGAAGACTTCACCCCATAGAAAACAGCATTTGCATGGACAGTATACCATTTGCCTATGTTATCCTTTAGTTTTCATATTTTTGTAAAGAGATAATGACATGAAGTTTTAAAGACAAGAAACACTGCAGGTGGCAAACAAAACAGCTTTGTTAAAAATTTAAAGTTAAAGGATATCTAAGCTGTGATGGTTCGAATATGCTTGGCCCAGGGAGTGGCACTATTAGGAGGTGTGACATTGTTGGAATAGGTGTGGCCTTGTTGGAGGAAGTGTGTCATTGTGGGAGTGAACTTTAAGACCCTCAGCCTAGCTCCCTGGCAGCCAGTCTTTTCCTGTTTGCCTTTGGTACAAAATGTAGAACTCTCAGTTTCTCCTACCGCATGCTTGCCTGGAAGTTGCTATGCTCCCGCCTCGATGATAATGACTTAATTTATGAACCTGTAAGTCAGCCCAAATTAAATGTGTCCTTATAAAAGTTGCTTTGATCACTTGATCATGGTGTCTGTTGACAGCAGTAAAATCCTAGGACACAAGCTTACTTCAATTTAAATATACAAGGCATCTCATGATAGTGTAGGACAAACATACCAACTTGACTCTCCAAGGCAAATGTCACATTTTTGAAGCATGGGTATATGAAAATGGGCAAACAAGAATAGCAGGAAGTCACAAAAGTGACTCTTTAGCTAGAGTGTCAGCAGGGGGAAATTAAGCCTTTATTAGCACGAAAACAGCAGGCAAATGATTGTTACATAATTATATCCAGGTTTTACATAAAACAAACACATTTTCTTGAGGGATGGAGATTTGTTTGTCTACTACTGAGAAAATATCTTTCTCTTTGTTTCTCGAGCTGGAATGAGAAATGCATTTTGTTGCTACTGGTGTTTTTGCCTATAGAAATGCTAGAGAAATTCAGCAGCCCAGCATGAAGTCCAATGCCTTCTGCATACCTTTCATACAGTCCTGTTTCCCTTCTTGAGTTCTTTCTTTGTGAAATGGTTACTCATACTTTATGTAAATTCATTTTAAGTGAGAATGTGTAGCTAAATAGAGTTTATCTTCATATCACCAAAGCTGTCATGAATATGGCCGTTCATCCAGGCTTTGCTACTTTCCAGAATGTATTTGTTCTTTAGATTCATTATAATGGTTTTAATATGTTACCGAAGAGAAGATATACTTTGAGGTCTTCACAAAAACTTTTGGGCTAGTAAAGAAAATAAGACTGTGGAAAAGAGAATGGACTATAAATTATTGAGCTCCTGTTACTAAGTTGAAATAAGACCATTCTGGATTCAGCAAACTGTGAATCCAGTGAGCAGTGTCTTTCTAAGAAATAGAATGTAAATTTGGGAATCAATTAGACTACCATGTGACACAGAAGAGAGGGAAGCTGGACAAACACAGCCATAGGCTAAGGGACACATATTATAGCAGCCACTAGAAGACAGATGAAACAAGAAAAGATTTTTCAATGCAGACAATGAAGGGACTATGACAGCCTGTTAACATCCAGATTTAGGAAAAATTTCCCACAGAACTGTGAGAGAAAGACTCAACTGTTTTGTGGAATTCTGATACATTCACTATGAAACTAGAATGGGCATCACATTTTAATTTTCCAGGCAAAATATGTGCATATGGGTAGAACTTACCAGAATATTATGATTCATTTTAGAAGTCTGGAGTTAATCCCCTTAAATACCACAAACCCAGAATTAAAATTCCAAAGAAGGGTTTTTTAGGACCCAACTCTGTTTTAATCTCCATACTAATGTCTGCCTTGAGATTCCAGTCTCTCATTGAGAGTCCTGGTTTTATACCTAGGTGTTGTTAAAAATCTTATATAGAAATCTATATAGATCTCTATAGAAACCAAAAATACATTGTTTTGGAAGGAATATGTATCTTAATGACTATCTTTACTAAATCTTTCCATGAAGGCACCACACACCCTATTAAACAGCTAGGGAATAATTGGAGCTATTCATTTTCTTTCTATCCACAGAATTTTTATCAGATCCCGTAGAGGTTTCTTAATTCTAGAGTGGTTTTCTTTTTTTCTTTTTCCTGATTTGGATGGAAAATATCAGCTTCCTTTACTGAAATTCTTCCAATTGCTTCTCCAAATGTCAGTTGTATTGGACTTTCCTGAGGGGGAAAATATTGCTGTCAGGGAAGCAGTTTGCAGATCAAGTAGATAACAGAAGCCAGGGTGCTATTATTAGCTGGGAGGCAGAGAGGCTTGCAGGTTATACAAGGGAGGGAAACGGCAACACTCAGGTAAGAGGACAGAATAGAAAACTGATCAGGATGTCTGGGCTTTTCTCTCATCATCTCTCTTACCAATAAACAAAGAAAACCAGTTCAACAGAAAGCTCCAGTCGGTCAGTCGGTCGGTTGGTCTGTCTGTCTGTCCACTACCACCTTTTGAATCCAAATTACCAAAGAATTGTAACAGCTTTCTTTTAAACATTTCAAGGTTGATTGTAAAATCTCCAGTTTGGGTCAATGGACACAAATGAGCAGCCAAAAGTCAAGGCAAGTGTTACAGGAAAGTTATTTATATCATGCCCCATGTGGCTGTGTCACAGCTTGGGGAACTGCAGACAGCCCTTTCTCAAGTTGCCCTGTGTTGTTTCACAGTTCACAACAATCTGACTAATGGTTTGCAATTTCTTCTCTAATTAGATTTTTGTCATGTGAAAATGCAGAGGTTCTGTATTTCTGCTTCACTTTCTCCTTCACCTTTCCCCACATTTTATTTTATTTTTATTCAAAAGTTGGTTTGGTGATTCTGTGGATATTTTCTCAGCCTTGGCCACAGGATCCTTCGTGCTACATCTCTGGCAGAAAGTTTGTGATGCTTGTCAACTTCCATTTTACCCCCTGTGTCTTCTTTCTATATAAAGCTCAGCCATTAGTCGTTGTTTTTTGTTGGGTTTTTTTTTTTTTTTTTTTTTTTTTTTTTAAGATGATGTTGGTTGTGAGCCTAGAACAACTTGAATAAACTTGCAATAAATGATTCTATCCAAATGCAGAGAGAATTCACCAGGCACTGGCAATAGCTAGGGCTTTCAGAAAGCATCAGTAAAAGCTGTCACCTCCCTAGCAAAAACACTGAGTGGTGCCACAGGCAACTCTTCATAATTGGCCTTCCCAAGAACTGGTGTCTTTTTAGTGGAACTGCCCTTAACAGTTATTCTCTCCTGCATGCACTGCACCTACCAAAAATTAAATTTCTAAGTCAACACTATTAAATCCTTTTTAGCAAGTGATTCAATTTTCAATCTCTTAAAAATCAAGCAAGCAGATCTCTACCAAGGATTCATTCCAAGCCTCTAAGCCAGGCTATCTCTAAGCTTCTTTAAATAACACAATTTTGTTTGTTCTCATAATTTGAAACAAAATAGTGCTTGGTGAGGAATGGAAACAATGTCATATGTGCAATCTTGCCTCATGGAAAGGCTACTAGGGAAAGCCTGATGAAATTCTCAGGACAGAGATGTCAGCGCTACTGGCTTTTGACACACCAGTCCTTGGAACTTATACATATTAATGGAGCTTGAAACATTTCTTGTTTCGTTGGACAAACCAGCCAGTGTTTCATATATTTTATGTGACACTGTTGATCCTGGAAAATTTAAAAACCTTTTCCTAACAATAATTTGGGTATTTTTAGTATTGAAAACTCATTTAGACAGGGTGGGAAAAAAATCTCATTGCAAACTAAGTATCAAATGAATCAGTAATAAAAAATTAAGTAAGCCCCATAAGGTGTATGGTGTAAATATATTAATAATTGTCAATAGACAGTCCCTCTTGTATGGAAGTGTATGTGTGTGTGTGTGTGTGTGTGTGTGTGTTGTATGAATGTCTGTATGTGTGTATGTATCTATATGTGTGTGTGCATACATGTATGTATATTTCAACTATGTACATGTATATATGTATACACGTATATGTATTTTTTGTGTATGCATGTGTGCATGTCTGTATATGTGTGTATGTATCCATGTATGTGTGTATGTGTGAGTGTGTATTCCTGTGACCATTCACACATATTCTTGTTCATGTTCTTGACTTGAGTGTTCGTCCTCAAGTTTTCAACTTGGTTTCTTTGTTCATTGATGGATATTCCAATCTTCTTGAGCCCTCAGCTTCCAGGGACTCTTATGCCTCTGTGTCCCATCATGAAGCAAGAATTCATGGATTACAGACATTCACTATTGTTTCTGGTTGTATGTAGATTCTGTTCATCTGGACTCAAGTCCTCAAGCTTATGCAGCAATAACTTTACACAGTCTGCCATCTTCTTAGCTCTAGAGGGTGTACTTTTCACTTCTCAGAAGTAACTTTAGTGAAAACCATTCTTTTAAGTAGGCATAACATCATGCCAGTCTTTAGATGCTCCAATGTCTTTCATCATATTCAGAATAAAGCTGAAACTCATACACAACATAGTTTCTTTAATTTAATTTTTATTTTTTATTTATTCACTTTATATTCCACTCACTGCCCACCTCCTGGTCACCACCTCCCACATTCCTTCCCTAATTTCCCTTGCTTTCTCCTCTGAGAGGGTAGGAGATCCCTGGGTATCCCCTCACCCTGAAACTCCAAGTCTCTGCTAGGCAGGTGCTTCTGCTCACACTGAGGCCAGACTAGGCAGCCCAGCTAAAAGAACATATCTCACATACACACAATATGTTTTGAGATAGCCACCAGTTGATCGGGACCCATATGAAGATCAAGCTGAACACCTGCTGTATATGTGTGGGGAGGCCTAGGTACAGGCTGCCTGTGTTCTTTGGTTGGTGATTTAGATTCTGAAAGCCCCAAGGGTCCATGTTAGCTGACTCTGTTGGTCTTCATGTGGAGTTCCTATATCTTTCAGGGCCTGTAATCCTTCGTCCTGTTTTTCAACAAGAGTCCCCAAGCTCCATTCACTACTTGTCTGCGGGTGTCTGTATTTGTCTGAGTTTGCAAGCATAACAGAGTATCAGTAGTAGTGTTAGAATTTGATGGTTACCAATGGGATGAGTCTCAAGTTGGGCCAGTTATTTGTTAGATATTTCCTCAGACTCTGCTCCATTCCCTGTCCCTGTATTTTTTTCTAAACAGGATGCATTTTCTGTTGAAAGTTTTGTGGGTGGTTGGCATCTCTGTAGCTCCACTGGGTTCTTGCCTGGCTATAGGAGGCAGCAACATCAAGTTCCATATCCCCAATGTAGTAAGTCATAGCTCAGATCACCCCAGTGATTCGTGGGCACCTTCTTTATCTCATGTTCCTGACTCCTCCTGGAGATACCCCCTATCTTCTTACCCCTGTTAATTGCATATTTTCATTAGACATCTCTCCTGTCCTTCCCCACATCTGATCCTAAACCCTGTTTTCCCCTTTCTATCTCCCCTCTCTTCTAGTTCCACTTCCCTCCCTCCATCTGCCTCTTATGACAATTTCATTCCACCTTCTAAGTGGCATTCAAGCTTCCTTGCTTAGGCCTTTCTTCTTGTTTAGCTACTGTGGGTCTGTGGAGTGTAACATGGTACGTATCTTTTATGGCTAATATCCACTAGTCAGTATATATCATCCATGTTCTTTTGGGAGAGGGTTTCCTCACTCAGGATGATATTCTCAAGTTCCATCCATTTGCCTGCACAATTCGCGATATCTTCGTTTTTAATAGCTGAATGGTATTTCATTGTGCAGATGTACCTCATTTTCTTTCCATTCTTCAGATGAGGGACATTTAGATTGTTTCCAGTTTCTGGCTGTTATGAATAAAGCTGCTAGAAACGTACGTAGTTGAGCAAGTGTTTTGTGGAACATTAGAGCATCTTTTGGGTATACGCTCAGGAGTGGTATAGCTGGGTCCTGAAGCAGAACTATTCTCAGTTTTATAAGAAAACACCAAATTGATTTCCAAAGTGGTTGTACAAGTTTGTAGTCCCACCAGCAATGAAGTGTTTCTCTTGCTCCATATCCTTGCCAGCATGTACTATCTCTTTGAGTTTTTAATCTTAGCTATTTTGATGACTGTAAAAATGGAATATCAGATATTTTGATTTGCATTTCCTTGATGACTAAGGACTTTGAACATTTGTTTAAGTGTTCTCAACCATTTGAGATTCCTCTGTTGAGAATTATCTGTTAAATTCTGTACCCCATTTTTAATAGGGTTATTTTGGTTGTTAGTGTCTAACTTCTTCAGTTTTTTTGTAAAGCTTAAATATTAGCCTTCTGTCACATGTAGAATTTGTGAAAAAGCTTTTCAATCTGTAGGCTGCCAATTTGCCCTATTGACAGAGTCCTTTGCCTTCTATACCCTTTTCAGTTTTATGAGGTCCTATTTATCCATTGTTGGTCTTAGAGACTGAGCCACTGATGTTATATTCACAACTTGTATCCTGTTCCTATGCAATCAAGGGTATTTCTCACTTTCTTTTCTATGAGGTTTTATGTATCCAGTTTTATGTTGATGCCAGGGGCTAGCCCTAGTGGTGTCTTCTTTCTTGTAGATTCTCCTTGAGGCAAGGGAGTATGAAGAACACATTAGTGGAGGGTAAGACTTTTGTCTTACAATATATTTAAAATTGCTGTATAATAATTCAAGTTCACTTATCAAAGTCTAAGTCACATTACTACTATAGTTGACCTGCCTTCTGTGTTCCTCTGAGGCCAGAAATGGCAGTCTCTGCCATTAGCACCGCATGCTAAAACAGCAGGAGATTAAGTAAAGGATTAATTGCTAGAGCCTTTTCCCTTTTGTACAGATGCCTCTCACTTGTCAGGATAGGGGGAAGTTTTGAGCAATAAACTTCTATTAAACAAGGAGAAGAGAATAATGCTCACAAAAGAAAAAACTGCTACATATGCAAATATGCATAAACTCACATAAATTCACACATGTGTATCTATATATTTCAATTCAAACCAGTTGGGCCCAGCTTGCATACATTCTCACAATCACTTACTTAAATACACAAATCCATACTTACTTATGCATTTGGAGCAAAAGACCAAGCACCAATGCAGAAAGAACTCACATATTTTGAAGGAAAGATGTCCTCCAATCTTTTTTTTTTTTGGGGGGGGGGGTGTCGAGACAGGGTTTCTCGGTGTAGCCATGGCTGTCCTAGAACTCACTCTGTAGACCAGGCTGGCCTCAAATTCAGAAATCTGCCTGCCTCTGCCTCCCAAGTGCTGGGATTAAAGGTGTGTGCCACCACTGCCTGACCAGATGACCTCCAATCTTTATTGCATAGAGAAAGAAAAAGCTTATTCTTTTAATGCTAAATGAATTAAACCTAAGTTTGTAAGAAGAAAGCTCATTCTTTTAATAAGACTAAGCCTGCCTTGTTATTAAGAAATACCTGTTTTGTCCTATGGTAAGATGATGCCTGACTGCTCCTTCTGTTCTCTCTGGAGCTTCTTTATTCCCCTTTTAGAGTCTCTGTTGAGAAGTCAGGTGTAATTTGATATGTCTGCCTTTGTATGTTACCTGGTCCTTTTCTCTTGTGGGTTTTAATATTCTTTCTTCTGTAGATTTTCTGTTTTAATTATTATATGCTGGGAAAATTTTATTTTCTAGTCTAGTCTAACTTGTGTTCTACAAACTTATATGAGTATTGTCATCTCTTTCTTTCGGTTGGAAAATTTTTCTTCTATGATTTTGTTGAGAATATTTCCTGGGTCTTGGAGCTGGGACTCTTCACTTTCCTCTATTCCTATAATTCTAAAGTTAGGTCTTTTCATAGTATCCCAGTTTTCCTGGGTGTTTTGTGGCAGGGAATTTTTAGACTTAACATTTTCTTTGTACTTTCCAGTATTTCTTTAAGGGTTTTAGTCGTTTCCTTTTTAAAGGCCTCTATGATCTTTATAAGATTGAATTTAAGTTATTTTATTATTTTTCAGTTATGTTAGGCTATCCAGGGCTTGCTGTAGTGGGGCAGCTGTGTATTTTTCAGTTATGTTAGGCTATCCAGGGCTTGCTGTAGTGGGGCAGCTGTGCTTTGCAGATGTGATATTGCCCTGGCTTTTGTTGATTGTGTTCTCTTGAGGGCCTTTAGCCATGTGGATGGTTTCCATCCCTGGATATTCTTGTAGTAGGTATTGTAAGGGAGTGAACCTTGATGGATCTGGCATGGTGGGCCTCTGGTGGCTATCATTGGACTTTATGGTTCTGGACCTGCAGTTCTGCATAGTTCAGGAGCCTCAGGTCCGATGAAAGAGTATAAAGAGGTGGAAGAAAAGTAGATGTCCCTCTGTCATGGCAGGCTGCTCCGGGCAACTTGGCTTGGCCCAGAGGTCTCAAAGAGCAGGGAAGATGGGTGGAGAAAGGGAAACTTACCTGTATGGGTAAGAGTCTGATGGACATGGAGGAGAGGTGGTAAGAGAATGAAGGTTCCCGTGAGGCAGCTTGCCTTGGGCCAGAGGGATCAGCCAGCTGGGAAGGTGGGTCGGGAAGGGAAGCTAATCTGTATGGTTCAGAAATCTCAGGTCTAATGGAAGTGGGGGCAGAGGCAGCTGAAGAATGGATCACAACATAGCTTTTGCCTCATGGCCTAATAGCTGCATTTCTTCTCACCTTGTGCAGTACTGCTTCTCTATATTTCTGGCATTCCTGTTGCATTGGCCTTGATTTTTTTGTAAACATGTATTATTTTACCCCAGGGCACTTGAACTATGGCTCTCTTGACTAAGAGTGGTGTGCCCACAGATGACCATGCTGCCGTTACCCTCACTCTCTGTAAATCTACTTATGAGTTTGGGGCTTTCTTGAAAATCTGGCCCAGATTATCTCACATTCCTTAACCTCTGCTTTGATTTGCATTAAAGTGCTTTCTTTCCCTTGAATAAACTACATAGATTGATTTCATTTCCTCCTCAATTATAACTAACATCCGATTATGAATAGAATAGCAGCAAACATGGTTGAACTCTTTGAAGTAGCATCAAGCATCTTTTGGGTATATGCCCCAAAATGGTATAGCTGGATCTTGAGGTACATCAATTCCCATCATTCTGAGTTACTACCACACTAATTTCCATAGTAGTTGTACAAGTTTGCATTCCCTACAGCACTGGATGAGTGTTCTTCTTACTCGACATTCTTGCTAGCATAAGCTATTACTTGTTCATTGATCTGGGTGATTCTGATAGTCATAGATGAAATTTCAGTGTAGTTTTGATTTTAATTTTTTGTATGGCTAAGAATGTTTAATATTTCTTTGTTTCTTAGCCATTTGAGTTTCTTTTTGTTTGTTTGTTTTAAATCTCTGTATTTAGATATCAACCTCATTTAAATTGGGTGAATTGCTTTCTGGGTGTCCTCTATTTTAAGTTCTTTGTATATTTTAGATATTAGACCTTGTTTAGATGTAATATATGTATATGTGTATGTATATGTGTATGTATATGTACACACATACACGTATATAATTTTGTAGGCTGATGTTTAGTCCAATGATGGTGTCTTTTGCTTTATAACACCCTTCAGTTTTTTGAAGTCCCATTTACTATTTGTTGATCTTAGTGCCTGGACTATCAGTGTTTTGTTCAGAAAGTCTTTTCCAGTGCCAGTGAGTTCAAAGATGTTTGTTACTTACTCTTTTCTCAGGTTTAGTATCTGGTTTTATGCTGAGATTTTAATCTATCTAGAGTTGGATTTTTTTCACAGTGACAAGCGCGGGTCTACATGAATACCTCTACATCCAGCTACCTAGTTTTACTAGCACCATTGGTTGAATGTGATTTTTTTTTTCTAGTGGGCATTTCTGGGTTATCAAAAAATCTTGTCCATAATTGTATAGATTAATGTTTGGGTATTTGATTTGATTCCATTGCTCAACATGACAGTTTTATACCAATATCATGTTATTATCATGTTACTATAGCTCTGTAGTACAACTTGAAATCTCAGAAACATCTCAGCAGCTTATTATTCAAGATTTTTTTTAGATATCCTGTTTTGTGTGTGTGTGTGTGTGTGTGTGTGTGTGTTGCCTGTGTGTTTCCATATGAAGCTGAAAATTATCCTTTCAAGATCTGTGAAGAAATGTGTTTGAATTTTGATGAACCAGGTCTATAGATTGATTTTGGGAGAATAGTCATGTTTTGCTACATTAATCCCATTGATTCATTGAACATGAGAGATTCTTCCATCTTCTTATATCCTCAATTTGTTTCTTCAGTGTCTTAAAGTTTTTGTCATACAAGTCTTTCATTTATTTGATTAGAGGTTCCCCAAGATATTTTATATATTCTGAAACTATTGTGAAAGGCATAGTTTTCCTGATTTAATTCTTAGTCTATTTGTCCTTTGTACATAGGAGAATTACTGATTTTTGTGATATAATTTTGTATCCAGCCACTTTGCTGAAAATGTTTATCTGCTGGAGGAGTTACTCAGTGAAACTTTTAGTGTCACATATGTATACTATCATATCATCTGCAAATAAAGATATTTTGACTTTTTCTATTCCAATTTTTATCTACTTGATCTCTTTCACTTGTGTTATTGCTCTACCTTGAATATAAAACAGTATACTGGATAGGAATGAAGAGAGTGGACAACTTTGTCTTATTTCTGATTTCAGTGCAATTGTTTTGAATTTTTCTCTAAGTTGAAGCTGGCTATGGGCTTGTATAAACTAACTGCCTTTATCACTTTGAAGTATACTCCTTGATTCCCTGATCACACCCAGATGTCTATAATGAGGTTGTGTTGTAATTTGTCAAAGACATTTTTTGTATCTAATGAGAAGATCATGTGTTAGTTTTTAGTTTGTTAAGAAAGTAAATTACATTTATCAGTTTATGTGTATTGAACAATTCTTACAATAAGATGTCCTGATGTCCACATAGGGACTTCGCCTCTTCATTTGTATAATTGGTGACCTGTTAGGGCAATGGTGGCATAAAGTTTATGAGGATAGTCAACCAATATCTAATCTGAATTAAGGCTTACTCCACAAGATAGAATGCATATCTACCACTGTTTGAGTGACTAAGACCTGTGACTAAATAGCCCAGGGACCTAGAATTACTGCTTAAAGGAAAGAAAGAGATAAAAGCAACATAGCAATGAAATTACTCTTAATGACATTGTGCTATACTCATAGGTTAATTGCCTTGCTTAGCTATCATCAGAGAAGCTTCCTTATACAGCACATAGGAACAAGTACAGAGACACACAGCTAGTCATTATGCAAAGAGTAAGAGATAGTGGAACACTCAGCCCAAAACAGGATATCTGGACTAATCCCTCCCCTTAGGACTGAGTGATTCCAGAAGAAGAAGAAGGAGGAGGAGGAGGAGGAGGAGGAGGAGGAGGAGGAGGAGGAGGAGGAGGAGAAGGAGGAAAAAAGGAAGAAGAGAAAAGGAAGAGGCAGAAGGAGAGGGAGAGGGAGAGGGAGAGGGAGAGGGAGAGGGAGAGGGAGAGGGAGAGGGAGAGGGAGAGGGAGAGGGAGAGGGAGAGGGAGAGGGAGAAGGAGAAGGAGAAGGAGAAGGAAAAAGAAGAAGAAGAAGAAGAAGAAGAAGAAGAAGAAGAAGAAGAAGAAGAAGAAGAAGAAGAAGAAGAAGAAGAAAGGAGAGTCTACTCTGCATACATTAGGCTTCCAGATTATTGTTATTTGTTAATTTTTAATTATTTTTCTTTTATCTAATACATCCCAACCACAGCTTTTTTTCTCTTTCCACTCCTCCCAGTTCATCTCTACCTCCCCTATCCATTCTTACCCTTGCCTCCCACCAGAGCAGGCCTCACATAATAGGGCATAAGATATAATATGAACAGAAAGTCAGAGATAGTAGTGGTAGTTTATTGTTTCCTTGGAAAAACAAGTGAGTCACTGTTTTCCTTATGTTTGTTTTGAACGAATTTCAATGTGTTAGTTTCTGTTTTATTTTATTTTATTTTAGTATTATCCCTTAGAAGCCTGTTTATTTTCTAATGAGAGTCAGAAAGGCAGTAGATGCAGAGTTCTTGGGGGGAAGGGGGGCAAGTGAAGAAGAACTAGGAGGAAAACAGAGTGAGGAAACCATAATCATATTATGTGAAAAAATATTTTCAATAAAAGGATTTAAAAACAGCTAAACAACAATAACATCTCATGAAGATAAAGGCTTTGTTCTGTTGATTGTCTGATCCCCAATATCAAGAGCAGGTATATAGTTCCCCACGTGTAATCGGTGGAGCAGACAGGATGTCAATATTACTGCTATTGCTCTTGAATCATAAGACAAAACAAACTTTATGGGTGGAATTAAGGTTGTTAACTGACTAAGCCTAAAATACAGGTTTATATTCATGGTTTCATGGATTTTCCTTTTCAAAAAGGAACAAAAAAGAAAGAAAGAAAAAAGAAAGAAAAGGAAAAATAGTTCACACCTTAGTGCTTGGTTGGCTAAAACAGGAATGAATGAATTTAAGGCCAGCTAGGATATACAGTAAATTCCATGACAGTGAAAAACATGAAGATGTGTCATGTGGCTGATTTTGGAGATGCTGATAGAAGAAGGTGTCCCAATGAGGTGGAATCTACAGACTGAGAATAGTCCTCTGTGAAAGTGACCAAAGCAAGGGGGAGGGCAGTCACCAGTGCCACAAAAAAAACCTTAGTTCTGTCAACAACATCACTAGTCAGGAAGCAGATAATTTCTCAGAGTTATAAGAAGAAATTTAGACACTGATAAAACCTTTCAGTGGAAAGTTAATCAAGTTTGCCAGGCTTTTGCCTGTGTGTGTGTGTGTGTGTGTACGGGGGGAAGGTTGGTATGAAACAAAACTTGAATTGTTTTCAGTGTAAAAAATAACAGGAGATCAGAGATAATATAAATAATCAAAGACTATTTTGGATTTTAAGATTTAATGCCCCCCCCCCATATTGCATGGCTATACAAGGTTTTCATTAGGATGTGGAGGAAGGGCTAGGTAGGGGTTGTACATAAAGTAGACATAAATGTATTGAAGTACAAATATGTTTTTAAAATGAGTCATGCTGGAAAAAGTGTTGACTCTCATTTATTTAGAAAGTGGTTAAATTCTAAGGCCCAGAGTTACTTACTGGCCTTGTGACCCTGTACAAGTCACTTAAAGTTGAATTATATCATCTTCAAGGGAGATATGAAGAACTGAAGTGATACTATATATAAGATATGTTTTATAAATGGTAAAGAAATCATAAAGTATGCCTGGTTTAAACACAATAACTCAATTCTCTTGGACATAGTGGGCTTAGAAGAGCTCATCCATTCTGGTCATCCTGAGACTAGCTTGTCTTTTTACAAGTATATTCTTTTCTGTTTTTCTCTTTGCTTAGGTCCGAATATGAAACAATGAGTTTTGGTATTATGTACACACTTAAAATGAGAATATGCTCACTTCAAAATACAAGTGAGAAACTAGCCCAGCACATATGATATATTTAAAACTTCCTAATTTTATGATCTCACAAGACTAATCTGATCATTCAATTTCCAAAGCTAAAAAGGGATACACATCCTTGAACTGTAAAGTTCAAAGAAAGATGTTTTTCTATTCATCCTATTCACCCTTGTGTATGAATTGGCATCAGAAGTGTCTTTTGGGGGGCGAGGGGGTGATAGAACTAGAGTTGAAACTCTCGCCTGTCTGCTTAATAGGTAAGAATCTGTGTGTATGTGTCTATCTGTCTCCATGTCTTTCTGTCTCTGTATCTCTCTCTCACTCTGTGTGTGTGTGTGTGTGTGTGTGTGTGTGTGTGTGTGTGTGTATGTGTGTGCACTCAATATGTTCCTGAACAATTGGGATATATTTGGTGTAGAAGTGGAGTTATATAGACAGATTCAATGGAGTGGACCACATAGCATCTTGTCCATATATGACCTCATGGATTCAGGTTAATCAGAGGACTGAGGGACCAGTGCTTTGGAGATTATACTTTCAAGACGACTGTGAGCCTTCTTGCATGCACAAATTCATGAGAAATTCAAATTCAAAGCGGCAGTTCTTCTTATCAAATCTCAAAAGAAATCCAGTGCTTGGTGAGTCTAGAGAGCTTACATATAATCAAGAGTCTCGGGTACATGGATCTTTGTGCAATGACAGTGACATCACATCCCAAGGGCAGCTCCTTCTAATAAAAAAGAGAGCATACTATACACTGATACACTTACTCACTTATATCCATTATACATCGTATACAAAACCAGAATCTTCTCCTATGTAATGACAATTGACTTCTTCAAAATCTGGAGAATGCGTAATCAAAGTTGGTGGAATCACGGTATTGAACACCATAAAACTGCTTGGCATGATGAGTTACAAGTGTAGTTTCTAAAGCACCCCATTTGCCTGACCATGGTTCAGGAATGGAGTCATGGAAGGGGAATTTTGAGTGCTTGAAAATCCCTCCAAGCAAACAGGACAAGGGGTTTGTGATCTCAGTTTCTTCAAAACACAGACTTGCTCTTAGAAAATGTTTTCATACTCCTCCTAGATGTAGCAGCCAGGAGTGAGTTTACTTCTGATTACTCATTATTGCTTACTATGTTGTTCAACTAAATGTTCAAAGTATTCATTATATGCCTTTATGGGGAAAATATTTTTGCCACATGTGGCTTGTCCTTATAATTGTATACAGCTTGGATCATGAGAACCTTATTTCTGTGACCTTTCTTAAGCTTCTTTAAATATAAATTATCTGAGGCTTTGAATGAAAGTTCTATTGCATGAGCCTCATTCATTGGCTCCATTCACCCAGCTCCCACCATTACTAGAGCAGTGACATCTAATGAGCTTTATAACGAGAGTGCTAGTTTTTTAAATGTTTTAATAGAATCTATAGTTTACTGCCATTTGTAGAAATACAACCTTGTATATTTAAAGCTTTTATTTACTTTTAAGTTTCATGTTCATGAATATTAGCCTGCATGTATGTATGTGTACTATATATATATGTTTGATGTCCAAGGAGGCTTGGAAAAAGTTTGGGATCCCCTGAAACTGGAGTTACAGATAATTGTGACATGTGTGACATGTCTGACATGTGTGATGAGAAATAAACCTAGATACTTTGCAAGAATAGTAAGTATTCTAAAGTGCTGAGTCATGTCTTCATGTCCAACATTGTATGTTTTAAAAAATCAGTAAACACTAAAGAAATCCCAAATAAAGCAGGTGCTATGAGAAGGTCAGGCAGATAGAAAGTGAAATTGATCAAGCATGAGGCAACGCCAGTGCTGTGAGACCTATTAGCCAAACAGAGCATCCTGTTCCGTTTGCTATAGCATAAGCCCTTTACTGTGAAATAATGTCCCTCACTGTTTTTTAAAGCTATATGATTTTGCCTATTTTTTTTTTTTTACAGTATGCAGTTAGACTTTTCAAAGCAGCAATAAGATTAGTAAAGCACCATGGTGAGGAAAAGCTTCCAGTGATATTTAACTTTACTGCAGTGATTTCATTATATAGTCATGAACAGATGACGTAGTATCTAAAAGCTTTTATGGTATATATAGTATTATTAGTTCAAACATGAGAGAAATGTGAAAAATCTTTGAAAATACAGGTGGGTTTAAAAGATAAGATATTCCTTCTGGTCTGAGATAGTGCCCTGAGCAGACCTTGGGCACTAGCTCTGCAGCCAGTTCCATAATACCCAGAAGAAGCTCCACTTCCAGGAGTTCTGACACACCCAAGGTCCCAGGATCACAGGATTACAGAGACAGCTAGACTCTGAGGAGTTCTGACACAACCAGGATCATAGGAGGGACAGGCTCCAGTTAGAGACAGTGAGGGCAGGTAGCACTAAAGATAACCAAATAGCAAGAGGCAAGTATAAGAACATAAGCAAAAGAAAGCATCATCACAGATCTCCCACCATAGCAAGCCCTTGGATACATCGTCACACCAGAAAAGCAAGATTGGGATCCAAAATCACTTCTCATAATGACAATAGAGGACTTTAAGAAGGACACAAATCACTCCCTTAAAAATATACAGGAGGACATAGGTAAACAGGTAGAAGCCCTCAAAGAAGACACAAAAAAATCCCTTAAAGAATTATAGGAAAACACAACCAAACAGGAGAAGAAATTAAACAAAACCATCCAGGATCTAAAAATGGAAGTAGAAACAATAAAGAAAACACAAAGGGAGACTACCCTGGAGATAGAAAACTTAAGAAAGAGATCAGGAGTCATAGATGCAAGCATCACCAACCAAATACAAGAGAAAGAAGAGAGAATCTCAGGTGCAGATGATACCATAGAAAACATTGACACAACTGTCAAAGAAAATGCAAAAAGCACAAAGCTCCTAACACAAAACATACAGGAAATCTAGGACACAATGAGAAGACAAAACCTGAAGATAATAGGTATAGAAGAGAGCAAAGATTCCTAACTTAAAGGGTCAGTAAATATTTTCAACAAAATTATAGAAGAAAACTTCCTTAACCTAAAGAAAGAGATGCACATAAACATATAAGAAGCTTACTCCAAATAGACTGGACCAGAAAAGAAATTTCTCCTGTCACATAATAATTGAAATACCAAATGTGCTATCTATAAAACAAAGAAAGAATATTAAAAGCAGTAAGGGAAAAGGGTCAAGTAACATATAAAGGCAGACCTATCTGAATTATACCAGGCTACTCAACAGAGACTATAAAATCCAGAAGATCCTGGGCAAATGTCATACAGACCCTAAGAGAACACAAATGCCAGCCCAGGCTGCTATACCCAGCAAAACTCTCAATAACCATAGATAGAGAAAACAAAACATTCCATGACAAAACCAAATTTACACAATTTATCTTTGCACAAATCCAGCCCTATAAGGATAATAGATTGAAGACTCCAATAGAAGGAGGAAAACTACAACCTAGAAAAAGCAAGAAAGTAATCTTCTTTCAACAAACCCAAGAGAAGATAGCCAGGCAAGCGTAATTCCACTTCTAACAACGAAAATAATGGGAAGCAACAATCACTATTCCTTAATATTTCTTAACATCAATGAACTCAACTTTCCAATAAAAAGACATAGAGTAACAGACTGTATACATAAACAGGACCCAGCATTTTGTTGCACACAGGAAATGCACCTCAGTGACAAAGACAGTTCATAAAAGACATTTTACTAAAGCTCAAAGCACACATTGTACCTCACATAACAACAGTGGGAGTCTTCAACACCCACTCTCATCAATGGACAGATCATGGAAACAGAAAGTAAACAGAGACACCGTGAAACTAACAGAAGTTATAAACAAAATGGGTTTAACAGATATCTATAAAACATTTCATCCTAAAAAAATAATGTACCTTCTTCTCAGAACCTCATAGTACCTTCTCCGTAATTGACCACATAATTGGTCATAAAACAGCCCTGAACAGATACAAGAAGATTAAAATTATCCCATGCATCCTATCAGAGCACCACAAACTAAAGCTGGTCTTCAATAACAACGAAATCAACAGAAAATACACATACACATGGAAGGTGAACAATGCTCTCTTCTCAATGATAACTTGATCAAAAAAAGAAAAAAAGAAAGAAGGAAAGAAAGAAAGAAAGAAAGAAAGAAAGAAAGAAAGAAAGAAAGGACTTTTTAGAATTTAATGAAAAAGAAAGCACATCATACCAAAATTTATTGAACCCAATGAAAGCAGTGCTAAAAGGAAAACTCATAGTTCTAAGTTTTGAGACCTAAGCTGGAGCCTCACTTTGGGCGGCCAAAAAATGTCGCAGCCCGAGCAAAATGTTGAGGCCCCGGCTGCCCCGCATTTGGCGGCCACTGTATCCCGGTCCAAGCTGCCGTTCTGGTCAGGGTTCAGCAAGAGAGAGAGTGAGGACAGACTCGAAGAATGGAGACCAGACAGAGTGTGTTTCAATCCCGTTTATTCTTCAGTCTCTCTTCCTCTAAGTGTCTCCTAAAACTGTCTGATTATCTACCGTCTGCCTCTTCCTTTTATATGTCTCACTTCTAAGCCATGCCTTTTGGTCACACTTTTAATCATGCCCTTAGGTCTTGTCGCTAAATCTGATCTCTACACTTCTAAGTCATACTCTTAAATTACACACCTTTAATCTCACACACCTTTAATCTCACACACTTTTAATCTCAAGGTATCTAAACCAAGATTATCGGAGTGTGCTCAGCTGTTGTAGGCTATTGTAATCCAAGTCTCATGTCAGGGTACATGGCTCAAGATGGCTGCAAAGCTGATAGCCGCTTTCTGCTAAAAGTCGGCCCCAACATCTAAGTGCCTATAAATAGAAACTAGAGAGAGCATACACTAGCAGATTGACAGCACATATGAAAGCTCTAGAACAAAAAGAAGCAAATATATCCAAGAAGAGTTGATGGCAGGAAATAATCTAACTCATGGCTGCAATCAACCAAGTAGAAACAAAAAGAACTATACAAAGAATCAATAAAACCAGGAGCTGGTTCTTTGAGAAAATCAACAAGATAGATAAACTCTTAGCCAGACTAACCAGAGGGCACAGAGACAGTATCCAAATTAATAAAATCAGAAATGAAAAGGGAGACATATAAACATGGAAACCTAGGAAATTAAAACAAGAAAATCAAAAGATCCTACTACAAAAGCCTATACTCAACAAATTTGGAAAATCTGGATGAAATGAACAATTATCTAGACAGATACCAGTTGCCAAAGTTAAATCAGGATCAGATAAACTATCTAACCAGTCCTATAACCCTAATGAAATAGAAACAGTCATTAAAAGTCTCCCAAACAACAAAAGCCCAGAACTAGAAGGGTTTAGTGCAGAATTTTATCTGACCTTCAAAGTAGACCTGATACCAATACTCTTCAAATAGTTCTACAAAATAGAAACAGAAGAAACACTACCCAATTCATTCTATGAAGCCACAATCATGCTTATACCTAAACCACACAAAGACTCAACAAAGAAACAGATCTTCAGACCAATTTCCTTTATGAACCTTGATGCAAAAATTCTCAATAAAGTTCTCACAAACCAAATACAAGAACACATCAATATGGTCATTCACCATGATCAAGTAGGCTTCCTTCCAGAGATTCAGGGATGATTCAATATAAGGCAATCCATCAACATAATCCACTACATAAAACACTCAAAGAAAAAAAACCACATGATTATTTCATTAGATGATAAAAAGCATTTGACAAAATTCAACATCCCTTCATGTTAAAAGTCTTAGAAAGATCAGGAATTCAGGGCCTTACTTAAACATAATAAAGGCAATATACAGAAAACCCACAGCCAACATCAAACTAAATGAAAAAAAACTTGAAGCAATCCCATTAAAATCAGGGACTAGACAAGGCTGCCCACTCTCACCCTATCTGTTCAATATAGTACTTGAAATTCTAGATAGATCAATTAGACAACAAAAGGAGATCAAAAGGATACAAATTGGAAAGGAAGAAGTCAAAATATCACTATTTGCAGATGATACCATTGTATACTTAAGTGACCCCCAAAATTCCAACAGAGAACTCCTACAGCTGATAAGCAACTTCAACAAAGTGGCTGAATATAAAATTAACTGAAACAACTCAGACGCTTTTCTCTCCTCAAAGGATAAAGAGCCTGAGAAAAAAGTTAGGGAAATGACACTCTTAACAATAGTCACAAATAATACAAAATACCTTGGTGTGACTCTAACCAATCGAGTAAAAGATCTGTATGATAAGAACTTCAAGTTTTTGAAGAAAGAAATTGAAGATGACCTCAGAAGATGGAAAGATCTCCCATGCTCATGGATTGGCAAGATTAATATAGTAAAAATGGCCATCTTGCCAAAAGCAATCTACAGATTCAATGCAATCCGTATTAGAAAGAGAGATAGAAAAACAAATTCTCAAATTCATTTGGAATTACCAAAAACTCAAGATAGAAAAAGGTATTCTCAACAATAAAAAAAATTTTCTGGGGGAATCATCATCTCTGATCTCAAGCTGTATTACAGAAAAATACTAATAAAAACTGCATGGTATTGGTACAGAGGCAGGCAGGTAGACCAACAGAATAGATTTGAAGACTCAGAAATGAACCCACATACCTATGGGCATTTGAACTTTGACAGAGGAGCTAAAACCATCCAGTGTAAAAAAGACAGCATTTTCAACAAATGATGCTGGTTCAACTGAAGGTCAGCACATAGAAGAATGCAAACCGACCCATTATTATCTCCTTGTACAAAGCTCATGTCCAAGTGGATCAAGGACCTCCACATAAAACCAGACACATTGAAACTAATAAAGGAGAAAGTTTGGAAGAGCCTTGAACACATGGACACAGAGGAAAAATTCCTGAACAGAACACCAATGGCTTATGTTCTGAGATCAAGAATTGACAAATGGGACCTCATAAAATTGCAAAGCAATTTTATAAAAAGGCAAAGGACCCTGTCAATAAGACAAAATGGTAACCAACGGATTGGAAAAAGATCTTTACCAATCTTATATCTAGAGTGCTAATATCCAATATATGCAAAGAACTCAAGAAGTTAGACTCCAAAGAACCAAATGACCCCATTATAATGGGGTACAAAGCTAAAGAAAAAATTCTTAACTGAGGAATCTCAAATGGATGAGAAGCACCTGAAGAAATGTTCAATATCCTTAATAATCAGGGAAATGCAAATCAAAACAACCCTGAGATTCCTCCTCATACCAGTCAGAATGGCTAAGATCAAAAACTCAGGTAATAGTAGATGCTGGTGAGGATGTGGAGAAAGAGGAACACTCCTCCATTGTTGGTGGGATTGCAAGCTGGTATAACCACTCTTGAAATCAGTTCAGTAATTCCTCAGAAAATTGGACATTGCACCTGTGGACCCAGCTATACCACTCCTGGGCATATACCGAAAAGATTCTCCAACAGATAACAAGGACTCATGATCCATTATGTTCATAGCATCCTTATTTATAATAGCCAGAAGCTGGAAAGAACACAAATGTCCATCAACAGAGGAGTGGATATCCAAAATGTGGTATGTTTATACAATGGAGTCCTACTCAGCTATTAAAAACAATGAATTCATTAAATTCTTAGACAAATGGATGGAACTATAATCTATCATCCTGGGTGAAATAACCCAATCACAAAAGATCACACATGGTATGTGATCACTGGTAAATGGATATTAACCCAAATGCTCGGAATACCCAAGATACAATTCACCGACCACATGGAGCTCAAGAAAAAGGAAGACCAAAGTGTGAGTGCTTCAGTCCTTCTTAGAAACGGGAAGAAAATACTCATGAGAGGAAATACAGAGACAAAGTGTGGAGCAGAGACTGAAAGAAAGCCATCCAAAGACAGCTCCATCTAGGGATCCCATATACAGTCACCAAACTTAGACACTATTGTGGATGCCAAGAAGTACATGCTGACAGGAGCCTGGTATAGCTGTCTCCGGAGTTTCTCTGTCAGAGCCTGACAAATACAGAGGCAGATGCAAGCAGCCAACCATTGGACTGAGCATAGGGCCCCCAATGGGTTCCCCAATGTATGAGCTATAGAAAGGACTGAAGGAGCTGAAGGGGCTTGCAACCCCATAGGAAGAACAATAATATCAACCAATCAGTCCCCCCAGAGCTCCCAGGGACAAAACCACCAACCAAAAAGTACACACAGAGGAACCCATGGCTCCAGCTGCATATTTAGCAGAGGATGGTCTTGTTGGGCATCGATGGGAGGAGAGGCCCTTGGTCCTGTGAAGGCTTGATGTCCAAGTGTAGGTGAATTTGAGGTTGGGGAGGCAGGAGTGGGTGGGGAAACATCCTCATAGAAGCAGAGGAGGAGGGATGGGATAGGGGTTTTGGGGGGACCAGGAAAGCAGATAACATCTGAAATGTAAATAAAATATCCAGTTGAAAATAAATAAAGATAAGACATACTTATTTCCTAGGAACAAATAGAAAGAGCCATCCTCTTAATGCTTATACAAAGATATGCCATTGTCAATGGAAGGACTTGGGTTTTCATCATTTGTTTATTGTACATTTGTTTGTCTTTGCCTAATAGACTGGCCTCATGAACCTGTGTGTGTGTCTGTCTCTGTGTGTGTGTGTGTGTGTGTGTGTGTGTGTGTGTGTGTGAGAGAGAGAGAGAGAAAGAGAGAGAGACAGAGACAGAGAGACAGAGAGAGAAGAGAGATCTGAGTCAGTATGACAGGAAAAAAAACCAAGTGGTCTTTTATCTTATTTAATCTAGATTTTACCTTGCTCAATCATTATATATATATATATATATATATATATATATATATATATATATATATATATATATAGAGAGAGAGAGAGAGAGAGATAGATATAGATACACATATATATACATATATATGCATATATATATCAGTTTACGAAAAGGGGGATAATTATATTTCTTCTTCTCTTAGCTTCTTTTGGCTATTAATCTTATGGATTTATACTTCCTTTGATAGGCAGAGTAACAGACTCAGAAAGTGTTTATATCCCAACACCCAATATCTATGATTTTGCTTCATTTTACACCAAAAGTAAAGTAAATGTATCAAGAAGATGGAACTAAAGTTGCTTATCAGTTACATTTTAGATTGGAGAATATTATGGATCAACTTGGTGGCTTATTGTAGTCCTCAAATATCCAAAAGCTGGAAAAGGGAGGACGAGTTCAGAATCACATAAAGAGATGTGGCTAGGAGAATGTTCCCAGAGATACAGCTGCATGGCTATAAAAATCCAGAAGTGACCATAGCTTAAGAAACACTGAGAACCTTGAACAGAACAAGAAAAGAAATAAATGTGCATGTTCCTTTGGACCTCTGAGGGAAAGCATTCAACTTGTTGAAGAGTCACTTTTGTCCAGAGAAACTGTCATTAGTCATCTGAACTAAGATACAGTAAAAATGTTCTCAGGCACTGTAGTGTGATGCCTTATTATGATACAAGGAGAAAGTTAATGGTGTCTTGGTATACAACTGTGTCTGGTCTCTTAGTCTGCATGATGTCATGCCTATCAATTAAAACTAACTGCACTGACTAAGGGTACCTTTCCAATTTTTTTTTTTTTTGTAAAATCCACTTATTTTTGAAGTTCATTAATTTATGTGCTTAGGAAGTGGAATCTAAACTAAACTATTCTAAAATTTTAGAGTAGTTATTAGTCATTCTAAAGTGGAAATAAAATAATGCTAAATATTCATACTGTATAGTGAGAAAGAAACCTTTTAAGTTATTCTTAGTAATTAAAGAAATTTTAAAAATATTTAATGTTGTGTTTTAAGTTAATATTCTAAAGTTTTAAAGTTTCTAGGGATTGGTATGCTAGCTTCCTTATCACTAAAGGGATCTGATATACTGTCACAGCAGTTATATATGGTGCCTATAATAAGCTTTTGGAAAGACAGCATTGTACAAGTTGGTCATGAACAGAAAATACAGTACAGAATTTCTAAGAGTGATGCTATACACATACTGAGAAATGAATCTCATTATTAATTTTTTCTAACATTTTTACTCCTGTAATTAAATTCTGTAAGGTTGTAATTTTTTAAATATGTAATGATAGCTTATTGGTATATGAATTACCTTTTTTCAATACACGTTCTAACTACGTATGAAGTATCTTTAGTGACACATATGCAGCATAAGCTGAAAAGTGTACTACTCTCAAAGAAAATAATTTACATTAGCGGGATACAATGGATCCTATGTTCTCATAGTCAGCCTGATGGGAGGCACCATTACATAATCAGCATCACCATAGTGATGAGTTCTTCATACAAATTTCCATCGACAACAGACAATTCAGAAACCATCCCATTTCATAACAGAACATTGTGACTAAAGAAAGGTTTATATTGTTCTATTTTTGCCATGGTTTGATTCCTAGAACTACACACATACACATAACAATTAGTCATAGAATGGACTTAATGACTGTTCATTGTTAAAGGCAAATGAGGCATATAGCAAATGACTTTGTGTGAGTTTAAATATTACATATATTTGAATACTGGTATACTCTCCAGTTACCTTTTAATGTAGTGGATTACACGGGCTCAGAATGTACAGTGATGCTCTAGTGACTCACAGATAACTATGTTGTGTAATTAACTTCACTTTGCTTTTTTCCGTCCTTGTTGGAAACGTTCTCTCTTCCCAGTAAAAAGTTTCTCAGACTTGATCGTTTTAAAATTTAATCAATTTATTTGCATTCTTTCCACATTTTATCTGGATCAAAAGGAAATCGGCAATACATTAGACACAAATGGATGAAGCAGAGGGTGGCTTGAGAAGTGGCCTGCCTCAGAGTCCAGTGGCCCTAATACTTATTGCTTTTTCCATTTTTAGTAAAGGAAGACTGTCTGTGTATGAGGTAATCCTGCATCTTTCTCTAGCTGATAATGCTTTATAATCCCCACATGGGCTTAGACTTATGTGGTTTATCTCTGGTCCTCAATAACCAGGTGTTTTGCCTCTACTCTTGGTGAATATGATGGGTTGGTTTAATATCAACTTGCTACTAATTAGAATCACTTTTGTAGAGAGTCTCAGCTGCAGAAGTGTCCTGCTTGCCTTGATCAATATTGGAAGACCCCTCTGGACCATGGACACCAGCTTCTGATGGCAACCCGTATAGGAAGGACACTGCAGAAGGAAGACCACCTCCACATTGGCTTTCTTGGCCTCCCCTCTCTTCCTGGTGATAATTTGCTTTGCTGCTGTTGATTCCAGCACTGATACCAGAGCAAGCGTTTTCAAGCTTTCACCACCGACTAGGGACCAGTGGTTCTCCAGGAGCCTTCTAGACTTCTAGCATCAGATTTGAAATGTCGAGACACTCAGCTTGTAGACTAGAACACTATATATGTTGTCAGTAAGAGACAGCCATTGAGGGACTATGCCAATTGCAGAGAGACTCAGTCTCCAGGACTGAGTAACTATCATGTTTCAGCTCTCCGGTATAATTTTATGACTCTGCTGTTGCTACTGTTTTAAAACAGATTTAAAACACACACACACACACATACACACACACACACACACACACACACACACACAAACACATCATTAGTTTTTTTCCCCTAGAGAGTCCTGATTAATACAGTGACTAGCTGATATTTCCATAGTAGCTAATATCCCTTTGCAATCTTTGCTAAAACCCCATGTAGCCATCTCTGATATGCTCACTTTGCTCAGCAGGGACTTTTCTCTCTCATGATTTACGAGGGCCCATGCTTACTAGGATCCTCCAAGAGGGCTGGGATCTTCTAGCACATCCTAGGAGAGCCAGGATCTATCTTCCAGGGCATGTCCAGAAGAGTAAATTCTATCTTCCTGTGCAGGATTTCTACTTAGTTCTAAAAGTTTCCTGGAAAGTCTCTACTATAATCTATTTCTTGAGAGTCATTGTCTTACTTCCTCTGTCTGTGTTTCATGCCTACTGTCTAGAACTGCAGAGGCCGTAGACATTTCTTCCTGTGGCACAAAACTTTTCTTGCCTCAGACATCTCTATGTCTCTTTACTGTGGCTAACACTGTGGCCAGAAGTAAAGGCTTAGATCTTAATATAAAAAGGCTTTTAGAATTAGTTACATAATCTTCCCATATACCTCCACTGAACTAGGCTTTTAACTGACTTTTCCATAAAGGAATGAGAGGATATCTAACGAAACTTCCAAAGTTGAGAAAAATTCTCTTTAATACAGGTTGTCTCTAAAGAACAGAAGAGACCATGTGAGTAGTGAAAAGTGTTACCCTTCTTAGATATTCTTTTAGGAGGTGATCTCAAGTGTTTCCACATGCAGGAGGCACATGCTTTGATTGGCTTTCAAAACGCACAAAGGAGAGGGACTGCTTTCGCACGTCCTTTGATCAGGGTGATTTGAGTGGTAAATAGTGGGCATACAGAAAGCCAAATTCCAGACTGTTTCCTGTAGTCCTGGAGCCTGCTTGCATGGCATTTGACCTCCTGTCTCATTGTGCAGGACATGAGGAAGGCTGCTAGCCCAGGAAGCAGCAGGTTCTTGAGGAAGAGACTAAACAGGAGACAGAAATAAGAGTGTGTCAATCCTACTGCAAGCCTGTGAGTATTGAGCTTTGGACAGGTGTGAATCTGAAAGAATTCAAGTGTTTGGGAAATTCAAGGAACAGACAGTGAGCAGGTAGACATCTCAGAGAATAAAGCAAATTAATCACGTTTACCTTCATGGCCATGAAAGGGAAGAACACCTGGGCTGAGTGCCATGTGAAATGTTTCCACCACTCCTTGGAGAGTGAAGAAATAACTCCTCATAAAAGCAGACTAGCGAAACAGCTGTAAAGAAGGAGCACATGGAAGACGAACTCACCCTTTACAGCAGCTATCTTTATAATAAATCTCTAAAACTTCTGGTGAAGCTGTCCCTGGTGGCCAGAATGAAGATTTGCATAAGTTTGCACGCATGTGTCTTGTTTCAGGAAATATTTCGGATTTTTCCACTTATTCTCAGGAGCCTTTGACTCCAAGACACCATGATTCACTAAACTAAAGAGGAGGCTGCTCTCGCAAGCTCTTCAGTACGCCATGCATTAAAATGCTATTCCTTTCGCAAACACTCCAGTTAAAGAGGTAAGTGTTGGCCGCAGAGTTTTTCCCTATTTCCATGAATCATGAGTGAAACACATGAGAAAATGTCCACCTGAGACAGCAAAGCGCAATCACAAAAGAGAAGCAAAGTTGCCCTAGGGTCTCCTGTAAATGCTCTCAGATGGTCCTCAAATATGGATAAGCGAAGAATTAAGACCATCTTTAAAATACTGGACTCTAGCTTTCAGAATTCATCTGTGAGCTGAGAAATGTATAACAATGAATACCTGCTTATGATTAACAACTTACTGGAAAGGGCAAATTTCAGTGAGAAATTAATGATTTGTCCTTGGGTGGCCTTTATTTACTATTCACAAAACATGAGCGCCTTTTGCTGCTATCGGGCAGATAGTTACAGAAAAATTGATACTTCTCCCAGGATTTTGCAACGGCCCCAATAACCGATTAAGTGTTTCTGGCTCTACCTTTTTAGGTTTAGTGGCTGCTCTGCAGTGGTCAGCAACATCTTCTGTGCAGCAATTAGCAGTAATAAGTAGGAGTCGCACAATTGATGGTGTAATATGCCCAGACAGCGCAGAAGCAGCAGTTATGAAATGCTTCATTGAAGAGAGCTCTTGTACTCTGCACTTCCCTCCCATCAATTTTCCTGGTAGCAGAGCCTAATCAAGGTGCAATGCGGGTTGTGCAGGGACAGTGTGAGCTCAGGTGGAGAGCTTTCTGTCTTGTCCCTAAAGACTAACCTTTCTTGTTATAAATTCCTTCTTCCACCTTCCAGACTGAAATTTCTCCTCAATTAATGCTTAGGTAGTTGGAAAAAAAGGCACAGGCTTCTGAGGGCTGCACAGATGGGTCCAATATTTCTTTTCTGTGTTACAATGGCTTTATTTCAATTATTTCTTTCTGTATTTTTTTCTTTGGGTTTCCACTGCAGTTTACCCGCACCCAGATGTGTATAAACCGCGTTCCTAGATTATGTCTGCTTTTTCCATTAAAGTGCTGAGTAGATTCATAGCAACTACTTTGGATTCAGATCTGATGATTCCAATATCATTATCCTGATGTGCAGTCACTCTCCTGAGAAAAGCTGTGATGTTTGCTTTTTAGTATGTCTTGAGATATATTGTTGTGGAGACAGGTATGCTGTATTGGGGGAAGGAGCTCATTATAGGTTGTGTAACTCACACATTTCTGTTACTCTGACCAATACCTTAAAGAACCATTTAAAGGAAGAAAAAAATAGTTTGACTCACAGTCTCAGCCTTCATTTTGCTGGCAACAAGGTAGACCTTCACAGCAGAGAGAGCCTGCTGGAGCAGGGCTACTTCTCTGTCAACTAGTGGCAACCACACTCATTTCCTAAGGAAGTAACTTCTTGCCTTTGCTGGTAGGAGTTTCTCACTGTCCACATGCAGTGAATCATTCTGATGTACTAAAGAATTTGGGTGCTAAGGGTTTATTGGATGCTTTATTCTATTGTTGCAGTGACACCACAATTTTTCCTGAGGTCACATAGACACATGCTCAGATATCATAAAAGCTTCTTTTTTATTGGTTAATTTATTTATTTACATTTCAAATGTTATCCCCTTTTCTGTTTTCCTCTCTGCAAACCCCTATTCCTTTCCCCCTCCCCCTGCTTCTATGAGGGTGCTCCTCCACCCACCCATCCTCTCCTACTGCCCTAGCATTCCCCTAAGCTGGGTCATCAAGCCTTCACAGGACCAAGGGTTTCCCCTCCCATTGATGCCAGTAAAGCCATCCTCTGCTATATATGCAGCTGGAGCCAACAGTCCCTCCAAGTGTACTCTTTGGCTGGTAGTTTAGTCCTTTGGAGCTCTAGGGGGTCTGGTGGGTTGATATTGTTGTACTTCCTATAGGGTTGCAAACCCCTTCAGCTCCTTCAGTCCTTCCCTTACTCTTCCCTTGGGGTCCCCATGCTCAGTCTGAAGGTTAGTTGCAAGGAACTGCATTTGTATTGGTCAGGCTTTAGCAGAGCTTCTCAGGAAACAGCTATATCAGGCTCCTGTCATGCACTTCTTGGCATCTGCAATAGTGTCTGGGTTTGGTGGGTGCATATGGGATGGATCCCCAGGTGGGCCAGTCTCTGGATGGCCTTTCCTTCAGTCTCTGCTCCACTCTTTGTCTCTATATTTTCTTTAGAAAGGAGCCATTCTGGGTTAGTATTTTGAGATGGGTGGCTGGCTACATTCCCTCAACTGGGGGCCATGCCTAACCTCAGGATATGATGTCTACAGGTTCTCTCTCTCTTTTGTTGGGTATTTCAGATAAAGTCATCAGTGTTGGGTCCTGAGCCCAGGTTGCCAAGGTTGAATGATTCCCTCTCATAGTATAATTTTCATGCTACTAAAACTTGTTAATTTTTAAGATCGTTTGTCTCCTTAAGAATGGCAGCTTATTTCCCCAATGTCTTCATCATATGACTAGAAATAATTTTTTTATCCTCTCTGCTACTAGCCTTACAATTGTTCCTCTTGGCAGCTCATTTAAATATCTGACCATCTCAACATCTTAAACCACAAAATTGCAGTCCTTTGTTCTATTGCCGTGTGTGCCCGTGGATGATAATTATCTCTACCAGCATCTCTGATGAAACTAACCTGAAATTCTCAGTTTATTCCCAGCCTACTTTCCTCTCTTCTGTTGTATTCTACAGTGTTATTAGTATTAGTATCATGTGCCCAGGCCAAGTCATTTAGTTCTTCTATCCCTTTAACTGTATTGTTTCTTCAGAAGTTCTACCCAACAGGAGCAATATGTCAAGTGTTCCGACTAATATTAATGCCTCCCAGTCTGTGCCTATACTACCCTCTGCTTATCACATCTTTGTAGAATTCTGGTACGCAATTAAAACCACTCCCATCCTGTTCTTTATGACAACTTTGATACTATTCGTTTCCACTTTTGTGAATATCATCCTCTGCTTCTAGAAGAATAAAAACCAAATTGCAGGAGTTGAGCTGGGTACCTCTCATCCTTACTGCTTCTATTTCTTCCATCAGCCAGTCATCTCAACTCTGCATTTCATGAATTTCAAATCCAATCACTTTTCAGGACCTCTTCTGATTCTCTTCTCAACTCACTCAATTGCTTTCAACTGGATTAAAGTAATGGCCTCTTGATAAAACATCTTGATAACACCTTTGCTCCAATTTCCCTAAGTTCTGCAGAAAAGATAAAAAGATTCTTAGGAAGTGAGATATTGATGTATCCTATTTGCTCATTTAATTCTTTAAGCTGCTATTCTTGAAAAAGAAATTATACAGATGCATGGCCATTGCCTCAAGTTTATGTGACACTTACTCCTGCCTACTAGCCACAGCCACCACTTTGCCCATTTGCTTTATCTCCACATTTCTTGTGTTCTTACTCTTGAGTGTGTTAAACTTTTGTTGACATCAGGGTCTTTCTGTAAGCTTTACTTGATCCAATAGCTGTCTTTTCTAGACTTCACATTATTCACATATTGGAAAGTATAACCTGCTTTCAGGAAAACACCCCTGGCCTGCTACAGGTAAAGAGCCTCCATAATGCTTACAACGTAGTTATTATAGCATTTCTGTACATCTTATTCATATCTTTGGTTAACATTTGAAATAATGTAAATAATTTATTTGTTTATTCACTTATTATCTTTCTACCAAGCTCTATCCATTTACAAACTGAATAATACAAGGAATTTGTACCCTTCTTCCCTACTTATATTTGTACCCTAGAACCTTTGGTAGTATGTGATAGATGCCTAGCAAATACTGTTGAGTTAAGATAAGTCTACTCACTGTTATTCTCTGGAAAAGATCTTATATGCAACATATCATATAAGTGCTATATTTTCATCTCTTAAATATCTCTGAGGTCCACTCACCTTTCCAGTCATACTCTACTTAATGTGATTTAGGTCCTCACCGACCCTCTCATAGTCTGCCAGGGCAGGACTTATTTTGTTCGCTTTCAGCCATGTTTTCTTTCAGCCAATTTCTTCGAACACAGCCAGAATAATTACTATGTAATGTATGCATATTTTTGCATTTATACATCTGAATTCATGTCATTGATCCACTACTACCTGCCAGAAAAAAAAAAAAAACTGTACTTAGTATAAAGTTCAATAGCCCCATGGTTTATTATATGATTAATTCCCACACTTTTTTCATTTTTCCATCATCTTTGGTTATTTTAGGAGCTCTCTCTTTTGGGACTCAGAATAGATATTTCCCTCTCCTTCTGCTTCTTTTGTCTGCTTTGTTCCCATCTCTACTTTAAGAATCAATTAACTCAAGCCCTCCACACCCAATGCCCAGTGTCATCCCAGCTCTACAGCAGAATGGCTGCTGAGGCCTTTCTTCCAATGCCCTTCCCCACACCTCCAGCAGATAACAAAGATCTTCCTCCCTTAGGTCCCCTCCTCCCACTCATTGTTAATCCAGGTTCTGAAATCCTTCAGACACTCTCTGAGAACCTGACACTGATGCAGGTAGGCTAACTGTAGATTATGGGGCTGTGGGCTGTGAGAGGCAGCTGGGCGCCTGGTCAAGCACAGGCCTCAAATCTCAGATCCTAATAGGACAGAAGGTGTTCAGCTTTGCTCCTGGGCCCCTGGTTCCTCTCACTCAGGACAGCCCTCCACAGCCCCTCCCAAAGAGAGGTTTGTGCCACCCAGCACAAGTAGAGGGCATGACTACTGGCCTCAGCCTCAAGAGATTTCCATATAAATGAGATACCTGAAGGCCAGAGGGCCCAGACCCCCCTCCTTACAAACAGTATTTAACCAAAGACCTGTACTGGAGGTATGGAGTTAAAACTCATCCACTTTCCACCATGACAATGAACCTTTTAAAACCATGAACTTCCTCTTGTCTTGGGGCCCTGCCTTGGGGAACCGTGGAGAAGGTCTTGATTATAGAGGCACTGTCTAATCTCCCGAGGAGGACTTCTCTACTCTTTGGCTATGGAGGCCTGTAAATTCAAGCAAGCTAGCCAAGCCAGCCAAAGTCAGTGCCATAACCAAGAGTCCCTACCTGCGGGACACTGCCAGGGTTTCTCTCCCCTTCTATCCTCTCTGCTGTGGGGTGGTTCAGCCTGTATGCTTCTCGTCTCAGTTCTTCCTGGCTTCCAGCGGCATCTGGGGGCCCAAGAACTGAGACCATCGGACTCCGGATCAGCCCCCTCTGCCTGGAGACCCACACTCAGGAGCCCTGCCCCTGCGGGACTTCAGACTGAGATCTCTCCACACCTGGGAGGAACTCCGATGGCTTCGCACAGCCCAGCATCCACCCAGCGCCATGTGGAGGGAAGTCAGTCAAATTCCTGCACTTCTGCTCCTGGAGCCCCGGGATCCACAACTTCACCCAACAGGACTCTCACGCCCATGCGTAAGCTAACAGCCCCACAATAGATCTTCCCCTCTCTTTCCATTCCTTCAAGTCTAATCCCAAGTCTAATGGCCAGCTTTGTAGCAGAACTGCTGACGGCCTCTCCTCACTCTTGCCGTCATCCCCATAGGAGAATCGAGATTGTGGTGGAACACAAAGCTTTCTTTCCTCTTGTGGACCCATTCAGCTCCTCTGTCCTAGCCCATTCTCACCTTTGAGTGTCTGCTCTGGACTCCAAGAACTACATGTTACCTGGAACCCACTGGGGCCTACTAAGATTTACTAAGAAAACTAAGATTTTTCGCCAAACCCAAATGCCTAGGCATGGCCATAAAAATGTAGTCAATAACATCCAGGACTACATGTCTCAACAAAAGCCCAAGAACCATGCCATAGCCTTAAGTATTAGTACTTAAGAACCAGGCCTTAAGTATTGCAACATAGCCAAACACAAGAAAGAGACCTTAAAGCAGTCTTTATAAATATAATAGACCTTCTTAAAGAGAACACGAGTAAAATCCCTTAAAAAAAAAACCTATGAAAACAAAAGAAGTGAAAGAGAATGAATAAAACTATTCAAGACCTGAAAAATAAAAATAGCATCACTAAAGAAAATCTAAACTGAGGAAAATCTGGAAATTAAACATTTAGGAAGTAGACCAAAACCTCAGCAACAAGCCTCAACAACAGAATACAAGAAATAGAATCTCAGGCATCAAAGACATAATAGAAGAAATAGATACCTCTGTCAAACAAAATTTTAACTCTACAAATCTTTCAGCAAAATCATTTAGAAAATCTGAGACACCATGAAAAGACCAAATCCAAGAATAATAGGAATGGAGAAAGGAAAAAAATTCAGGTCAAAGCATATTAAATATTTTCAACAAAGTCATAGAAGAAAATTTCCTTAACCTGACAAAGGAGATGATTATCAAGGTACAATACAATACAGGAAAAAGACTGGACCAGAAAAGAAAGTCCCTTCATCACATAACTATCAAAACACTAAACATACAGAAGAAAGAAAGAATATTAAAATCTGCAAGGAAAAAGGACTAAGTAACATATAAAGGCAGAGCTATTAGAATTATACCAGACTTTTCAATGGAGACTCTAAAAACCAGAAGAACTTGGAAAAATTTTTACAAAGTCTAAGGGACCTAAGATATCATCCCACTGTCTTATTTCAAGGATACTTTCAATCAAATAGATGGAGAAATAAAACATTCCATGATAAAACTTTATTCAAAAAAATATCCATCTGTAAATCAAGCTCTATATAAGAACATAGAAGTAAAACTCCAACCTAAGGAGAGCTAATGACAGGTAAGAAAACAAAAGGAATAAATCATGTCTGATTAGCCAATCAAAAAAGGGAAAACACACACACACACACACACACACACACACACACACACATACACACATACATCACCACCACCACCACCACCAGCCACTACAACAAAAACAACAACAGCAATAAAATAATAGCAATCAACAAACTCTTCTCATTGGTATCTCTTATCATTCGTGATCTTAATTTCCAAATGAAATGCCACAAGTTAACAGAATAGATGTGAAAGCAGGATCCTAAAAACACACTTTAACTATTAGGATAGTCATCATCCCAGGGTAAAAGACTGGAAAATATTTCAAGTAAATGGACCTAAGAAATAGGTTAGTACAGGCATTTTAGTACCTAACAAAATAAAGTTTAAACCTAAGCTAATTGGAAATAATATGGAAGGACACTACATGGTAATCAAAAGTAAAATCCACCCAGAAAACATTAAAAAAAAATTAGCATCTATTAACCAAACGTAGGTCACCTAAGTTGGTAAAAGAAACACTATTAGAGATTAAATCACATATTTTCACACAGAGTGTATTTAATATCACACACTGATAGTGGGATATTTCAATACCCAGTTCTCACCAACAGACAAGTCATTCAGATACAAACAAAGTAGGGAAATGCTGGAGCTAACTGACATTGTAAAACAAATGAACCTAACAGAGAGTTAAGAACATTTGACCCAAATACAAAAGAATATAATGTCTTCTCAATACTTCAGGAAACTTTGTCCAAAATTGACCACATTCTCAGACAAAATTCTCAACAGAGGCAAGAAAATTAAAATAACATCCTTCATCCTGTTTTATCACCACAGATTAAGGGTAGATATCAACAAAAGAAATAACAGAAACAACAGAAAGCTTATAAACTTAAGCAACCTGAGTAACTTACTACTAAATGAATAATGGGTAAAGACAAAAATTAAGAAAGAAATTAAGGATTGTGTGAAATTGAATAATAATGAATAAAGACCATACCCAAATTTTTGGGACACAATGAAGGCAGTTCTAGTTGATAAGCTCAAAGCACTAAGGGTATATATAAAATGGAGAGATCTCATGCTAGTAACTTAAGAACATTGAAAATCTGTAGGATGAAAAGAAGTAATTACACCCGAAAGGAGCAGATGGTAAGGCATAATCAAACTCGGGAATGAAATCAATAAAATAGAATTTTTAAAAAAAAAAATAGAAAGAATCAATGAAACAAAGAGTTTGTTCTTTGAGATAATCAGCAAAATTGACAAACCCATATCTAAACTAACTAAAAGATAGAGAGAAAATGTGCAAATTAACAGAATCAGAAATGAAAGAAGGGACATAACAACAGCCACTGAGGAAATCCAGAAAATCATAAGTTCATACATTAAAAGCCTGTACTTCATCAAATTAGAAAATCCGAAAGAGATGTAAAATTTTCTGCCCACATACCACTTCCAAAGTTAAATGCAGATCAGATAAACAGCCCTTTATAAAAATGTGTGGAGAGATTAGGGCTACAAAGGGCTTACTGTACTGCAATAAAGGTGGTTTGCAGCAAGCCCATAGCCTCACTGACTTAAATGGAGAGAAACTCAAAGCACTTCCACTAAAATCAGGAAGAAGCCAAGGTTGTCCACTCTCTCCCTACATACTCAATTTAGTACTGGAAGTTCCAGCTAGACTAATGACATATCTGAATAATATCAAAGGAGATAAAAATTCAAACAGAAAATAGTATTGGTCAAACTAGACATCTGCAAGCAAAAGTATGTACACAATGTGAATGAAACTCAACTCTACATTCAACACTGAACCTGAGAGAAGAGAATATGGGGAATAGCCTTGAACTCACTGGGAGAGGAAAAGACTTTCTGAAGGCTGTTAACACAGGTTCTAAGATCATCAATTAATATATGGGAACCCATGGAACTGAAAAATCTTCTGTAAAGCAAAGCACATCCTCATTTAGACAAAGCAGCAGCCTAGGGAATGGAAAGAGTTTTACTAACCACACATTTGAATAGATCTAATATGCAAAATATATATAGAACTCAGAAAATGGACAACCAGACAACATATTACTCAATTTAAATGGGGTTGATATCTAAACAGAAAAATCTCAAATGAAGTAATGCAAATTGCTGAAAAGGCTTAAAAGAAATGTTCAACATTCTTAGCCATCAGAAAAATGAAAATCAAAACTATACTGAGATTTCATCTTATAGCGGTCAGAATGGCCAAGATCAATAACCGAAGTGATAGCTAATGCTGGCGAGAATGTGGAATAAGGGGAATACCCCTCCAATGCTGTTGAAAGTGCAAACTTGTACAGCCAGTATGGAAATCAATGTGGTGGTTCCTCAGAAAGATGGGAATCAATCATCTCAAGATTCAGCTGTACCTTCTGTGGGAATATACTCAAAGGATGCTTCATTCAATGACTGAGACACTTGCTCAACCATGTTTAGTGCAACTCCATTTGTAATAGCTAGAACCTGAAAGAAAACTATAAAGTCCTTTAACAGAAGAAAAGATTTTAAAAAAATGTGTGTTATGTTTACAAAATGGAGTATTCTTGGCAAGAGGAAAAAAAGGAGAAGAAGGAAGGAGGGAAAGAAAGAAGGAAGGAAGAAAAGCAGTCATGAAATCTGCAGGCAAATGGATGGACAGAGAAAAAAATCATCTCATAAGGCATTGTAGACCCAGAAAACCAAATATGAAATGTATTAGCTTCTTTGATAAGTGAATGATATCCAAGCTTTATAATCTCTGAAACTACAAGTTAGGTGTAGAGTAAGGGACTTGGTGGTGGAGTGGGCAGGGAGTGGAATAAATAGATCCAGTTAGAAAAGAGAATCAAATAAAGATTCAGAGGACAGGAGGATGAAGAAGGGAATACGGGAGAAACAGGTAAAATTAAGTCTTTGGTACATGTACCCATTTGAAGGTTAGTATGGAAACAATAAATACAGTAGCAGCTCAAATATATATATATATGATATATAATATATATTATGTATTATATCTGTATATACATTATTTGTATGAATATACATACACACCCACATATATATACATACATATATATGTATATATATACATATATATACATACATATATATGTATATATATACATATATATATATATATGAAAATCATATATTATATGCAAGGCAGCCTATGATTGAGAACATCATGCTATGTCATGAGGACATTTTCTCTAGTGCTTTCTTTGAAGTTCTTTCCAACACACTTTATTATCTTGTCTTTTGAAACATTGTCCTATGTCTGTATAAAGGGTAATCTTTCTGTTCATGCCAATGCTATACATGGATCAACTGTCCACTTTCCTTTGTAAGCCAAGTCTTTGAAGAAGAAGGAGTATGTCTTACGTGTCGTTTTAGTCTTGTTTCTGCTGAATGCATGTAAAAGGTTCAGTGAATGCTGTTTGGCTGGTGAGGGCTGAAGAGTGGGTAGCAAGCCAGGATTTTTACATGAGTAAGAAGAAAGCCGAGCATTTAAGTATCTGAACAGAATCTTTGTCTCATCCCCCTTGTCTCTCAGGAAGATGGTAGATTTCTATTGTTATTTTTATTGCATACATGATTTTCTTGACTTCTGTTCCATCTTGAGTGCATTTTCTTCTGTACTGCTCAATGGGTAAGTCTCTCTCTCTCTCTCTCTCTCTCTCTCTCTCTCTCTCTCTCTCTGTGTGTGTGTGTGTGTGTATGTAATTTGTTTGTATGGGGGCATGTCACAAGTAGGCATGTTGGCCATATCTGTCTCTAGTATTTCTAAAGAATACCAGTCCTCACTGTTATTCCTTTAATAGATTCTGCTATCTTTCCTCTAGCCTGGTTCTTCCCTTCTCCTCCTCATAGATTAATATAGTTCTAAGGTCTGTACTCCAGTCAACCTTGTAGATTAACATGTCAGAAATAGCTTCCAATCTGCTCTGATGTGGAGAATATGAAAAGAGTAAAGGTAAAAAACAAATCAAAACAAAACAAAAACCAAAGAAAACAAAAAACCCGGAAAAAAAAATTCTGTCAGTTTTCGCAGAGGATTGATTTAAAAGTGAAAGTGTTACTTATAAAGACTGTCTATTATTCTATGGAGAAATAAAACCAAATAGGATGATCTCATTTTTCCTAAGAGGCAGTTAAAACAGATTTTTTTGACAACTCAAGTTGTATCAAAAATATAATTAATTATGAATTTAAATATATAAAATAATGTAATTGCAGCTATTTCTTAGAATGAATGAAATATTCATGAAAGATTACAAATTAAATTTAATTCTGGACCTATGTAAGAATAATTAATTAAGTTAAATGTTCCTAAAATGAAATTACTTTTGTGTACAGGATTATTCTACATTTGGGGTTTGGAAATCACTGTGTTTGATTCTGGATTGAACTTTAAAAAAGTTCTTCCACATGTATGCTTAATAAAACCCTGAGGTAAAAATATGGTTGGGACTTTTCACCAACTGTGAATCGTCCATGACTGAATGTTGACTTCCTTCCTCATGATTGTCTCTCAGAGACAGGAGCACACTGAAACCATCAGCTGCCTGGGCAGTCAGTGGGTGTGGCCCAGCTGTATACCAAATTCCAAAATGGTACTCTTACCATTTTCCTCTAATCACTACTCAAAAAAATATTTTTAAAAAGCCAAAATTTATTTAAATACCTGAACTAGAATAATTAAAAAAATTGTCAATGACTATCAGCCACCTGGATTCTCTCTGTCTCTTCTGTCTTTCTGTGTCTGTCTGTGTCTGTGTCTGTGTCTGTGTCTGTGTGTGTGTCTGTGTGTGTGTCTGTGTGTGTGTCTGTGTGTGTGTCTCTGTGTGTGTGTCTGTGTCTGTCTGTCTGTCTCTGTCTCTGTCTCTGTCTCTGTCTCTGTCTCTGTCTCTGTCTCTCTCTCTCTCTCTCTCTCTCTCTCTCTCTCTCTGTCTCTTTCCTGGTATGTTTTTCCACGTGGTCTTTGCACCCATAATTCTGTTGTTTCAGCCCACATAGAGCTGGGATTCTAGTTGTGTACCACCATGCCTTGCCTAGATATTTTCCTTTTGTTTGACTTTTACATATTTTATTTATTATGGATATGGCTGTTTTCACACATGTAAGTAGGTGTACCATGTGTCTAGCTGGCGTCTCAAGAGGCAGAAGAAGATTTTGGATCTCTTAACTCTGGAGCTACTAATAGTCACAGTGAGGTGTCATGTTTTTCCTCTTTAAGCAGCAAGTGCTTTAATGAGCTCAGCAATCTCTCCATCTACAACACATTTTCTTAAGGAACACATAAGTGCTTGAAAACTACCCTATTTCTAAGTCAGGGGAAATTGTTTTTGACCTCACTCTGTGGCAAGTTTATAGATGAATAACTATGTCTGTCAAAATTTCTGTACCTTGGATTTTTGTACCAGCAATAAACTCTAAACCCTATTTTTCTGGGGTTTGGTGGTGATCTATCTATCTATCTATCTATCTATCTATCTATTTATTTATTTATTTATCTTGGGGTGCAGGAACAGCATGACCTTCCATGAGAGTTCTCACAGCAAGGCTGCACCTGAAACTCTGATTTTTCACTTAGTTAATTTGTGATTTAATTGATCATGTGATGAGAACCTTGGTAGAGAATGATGCAGTGGACTGACTCTCTTCTTGTCAGAGAATCCATGCTACCTAAACTTCGGAGAAACTTTGAGGCAACTGGAACTTCCCTGGGATGGAATAGGCTTGCCCATTTTTGTTGTTGTTGTTTATTTGGGGGGGGGGGGCAGTTGGTCTATCAACTTCAGTGAGTTCCCTGTTCTTTTGTATTCACATTGGTTTCTATAAAAATGACACCAAATATTTCACCATCTCCTACATGTCTCTGGTGATTAATCATTGTAGGGAAGGAAATGGCAAATCCAGGAGAGATGTAGGGAAGGAAATGGCAAATCCAGGAGAGATGGAGACCTGTAAACTGTTCTCACAGATTCTACGACCAACCCACACAAAAGCACTTTCTAAATTTAAAGATCTCCTAAAAATAGCACAAAGGTGTTGCACCCTGGGTATTTTTATACTGCTTTTTTTTTTTTTTCATTCAGGAGAAAGGAGCTGCTCTGTATAGAGGTCATATTTTAAATATCCCAGGAATGGAGTACTCAGTTATCCAAGGATGACTCTTTGCTCTCGCTTTGGAGAAAAAGGAGACTAGGGGAATGTAGCCGCCTGCACAGATGAACTGGGTCCATCTGAAAGTGGGGCTGGAAATGAAAAAGGACAGAGAGGTGAGAGAAGCATGAAGCCAAGACAACGTTTTCTGATCAAGGCTCGAAGTTTAATATTCAGCTCTTCTATTTAAAGGGAAAGCCCCACTGAACACATCCTTTGTTTCAGCCAGATTATGTCTCAAGGCAAACTCAGTGGGCAGTCTACTCTTCTATATTCCTGTAGGAAGCTGTACATGCAGCCAAGGTGACTAACTCTACCTAGGTCCCATTACTAGGTCTATTGTGGTAAACAAGGTCTTTCCAGTCTGCTTAAGCCTGTGGGAGGGCACAGGGGAAGGTTACTTCTTTTTACTTCTTCCCTTTTTCTTTTTCTTTTTCAATTTGAAAAGGGACTTACTCTCCTGCCCAGGGACGCCTCAAACTCATAACCGGTCTGTCTCAGCAATACAAATGCTAGAATTAAAAGTGTGAACTATTATGGCTTAGCAAAGCTTTGATGTTAACCAACCTTTCCAGACAGGACATTTCTGGTTTTGTCTTTAATCTATTAGTCATTTCCTTCCTAAATATAGCATCCATACTTCTGGGGATCAATTCAAGCCAAATTTTTCAGGGTTGGTTGAAAATACCTCTACCTGCATAGCCATCTTGCTGGCCCATGACTCACTATTAATCTGAGGAGGGCAGGTCCTGATGTGAATCTGTTAGGTCACCATTCTTTCTTTGGGCTCTAAAGTAGATGACAGTAGGGTTTTAGCCAGGAAGTTGTGGGAAAGCTGTTCACATCCCTACAGGATATTAGAGGAATCTGAGGGAAAATGAAATTACTCCAAGTCCTTAGCTTCAGAAGAGGTGGAAAACACCTATGATTTACCTAGAAAAGACAACATAGAAGAAGCTGTCCTAATATGGTAGTGTCAATATGCTTAGCTCATTAAAAGTGACGCTATTAGGAAGGGTAGCCTTGTTGAGTAGCTGTGGCCTTGTTGGAGGAAATTTGTTACTGTTACTGAGGATGGTCAAGCTCTACCCAATGTGGAAGAGAGTCTCCTCCTAGCTGTCTTCAGAGCAAGATCTACTCCCTGTTCTCCTAGTATCAAGTGAGCCTGGATGCTGGCAGGCTTCCTGCCATGATTGCACCTCTAAATCCATAAGCCAGCCCCAATTAATGTTTGCCATTTTAAGAGTTGCCTTGCTCATGGTGTCCCCTCACAGCGATGAAACCCAAACTAAGTCAAGTTGGTACTAGGGACTGAGGTATTACTGTGACAGGCCTGACCATGATTTTGTTTGAAGAAATGTGGATTTGGGGACTTTAGATTTGCAAAGCAGTGGAATACTTTAAGTGGGGCTTAATGGACCATCCTAGTAGAAATATAGAAGACATTGGTGCTGAGTGGGATTTGAATTTTAGGGGCTTGGCTCAAAAGATTTCAGAGGAGAAGAATGTTAGTGATGTTAATGTGTGGCCCAGAGACTGTTTCTGTGATATTTTGGTGACAAATGTGGCTATTTTTGTCCTTGTCTGAAGGCCCTGCCTAAGGCCAAAATAAAGAGAGTTAGATTAATTGTATTGGCGAAGGAAATCTCAGAACAGCCTAGTATAAAGAAAGGCTTAATTTTAAAAAAAAGATAAATAAAGGTGGTAGCATATGCTTTTAATCCCAGCACTGGAGAGACAGACATACAGACGTTTCAGGACAGCCAAGCTTAGGCAGTGAAGGAGTTGGAAAACAGATGGCTGGTGATGCTATGAAAGAAAAGGGGGTCTATGGTCCAGCCCTAGCAAGCAGCAGAATTCAGCAACTTTGACCATGTGGCTCTGGCCTCAGAATCAAAAAACAGAAGGGATTACTGGGAAAATTACTTCTGCTTAGCTGGAGCTGAGAAATTAATGGTGATTAAGAAGAGACGAGCATCCTTGAGGTGAAATCTTCTGGGAAGTATTTTCTGAGAGCACAAAGAAGCTGTGTTCCATAGATAGACATTGTGCTAGCAGTCAGGCTTGGTAATACCATAGAATCACCCACATGATACTTGTTTTGAAGGCATGAAGGGGTCATGGGATATACCTAAGGGAAAGCCATTGGTAAAGGTGGAGTTTCAGTTGCAATTGACAGCCCAGGACTGAAGAGGTTATTCTTGGCACCATTAAGAGATCCTATTAGAAGCTATCAGTGTTGCTTAGTTGCAGTGGAAGACCCCAACATATTGGAGATGCTAGTACCATAGGATAACTACCAAGAACATCAGCAGCAATGGAATGGAGTCAAATAGAGCCTTGAGTGCTACAGAGTATAAAGCTGAATAAGTGACACAAGCTCTTTGGAGGAGCCTAGAAGATCATGTGTAGATCTCAGGCATTGAAACAAGAAGTGGTGAAGTTGAAGTTGATTTGTCAACCCCAAGATTTTAAAGGTTCAGCCATAAGATACGTGCTTGGGTAAGCTGCTGATGGAGTGGAACCAGTCCAAAAGAAAAAAAATGTGTTGCAGTCAAAGGACTTGGACATTAGACATTGAGATGTAGAGATTAGAATTTGCCCAGCTGTTTTTTTGGTCTTGCCTTGGTCCAGTATTTCCTTACTGTGACATTTTGGAATGGTAATATATATCCTGTGATATTAGAAGTATGTGATTTGGTTTTTGATCTTGATTTTTTGAAAGTATTCCAGTGATATTTTTAAAGTATTACAGTTAAGTGATTATATGTATTAATCTCAGAAAAGTCTTTGAACTTTAGACTTTTAAACATCATTGAGACTATAATAGACTATGCAGACTTTTGAAGCTGGAATAAATGTATTTTGTATTATGCTCTGGCTAGGTATGGACCCCATAGACTTGTGTATCTGAACAAGCCTATGGAAGTCAGGAAGTGGAATGTGGTGTTTTGAATATGCTTGGCCTATAGGAAGTGGCACTATTAGGAGTTGTGGCCTTGTTGGAAGAAGTACATCACTAAAGGTGTTTTTGAAGTCCCATGCTTGAACTCTACCCCATGGAGAAGATGGTCTCCTTCTGGGTGTCTTTTGATTGAAAACTGAGCTCTTCCAACACCATGCACGCCTGGATGCTGCCAAACTTCCTACCATGATGTAAGTGAACCAAACATCTGAAATTGTAAGCCAGCTCCAATTAAATGTTATCCTTATAAGAGTTTCCTTTCTCATGATGGCTCTTCACAACAAAGAAGCCCAAACTTAGACATTTAGTGCTCAGATAAATAATTGCTAGCCTGAGTCTTGTTCTTGGATTCTCAGATACAAGCCATGGCTTAAGAGAATGCTCACTTATAAATGAATTTAAATTAATATGTTTTTAATGCTGTCCAGATGATATGCTATTTATCTGACATAGTTTGACTGCATTTTTGTTTTGTTTTGTTTTGTTTTTTTTTTTTTTTTTCGAGACAGGGTTTCTCTGTGTAGTCCTGGCTGTCCTGGAACTCACTTTGTAGACCAGGCTGGCCTCGAACTCAGAAATCCACCTGCCTCTGCCTCCCAAGTGCTGGGATTAAAGGCGTGCGCCACCACCGCCCGGCTGACTGCATTTTAACAGAGACAATTTTTACCAAATTTATTAACATAAGAGAATGGATTTCTTTTGGACAATAAAGTCACTTGACCAGCAAATAAAATAAATAATTTTGGACATAAATTTATTCATGGTTTTAAAATTGAATAATGATGTAAGCAGATCCTAGTTTGGAAGTCCGAAAGGATTGCTGTCAAAAGTGATTTTTATCCTTACTAATAATTGCTATCAAGAATGTATTATGTGATCAAGAGTCTTTGTCAGAATACTTTTAAAGTTTGTCCCTATTGCAATAAGCTTAGATCTACTGTTACATCTTTGTGTGGCTACTGAAGTCAACCAGATTATCTTGACTTAGAAATGCAGTCGAGTGTCCTCTAGTTTTCTAGAGGTTCAGTGTGACTGTTCTGTGTGCCTGGTGCTAAGGTGACGTGAAGTGTCTCATCACCAGCTCAGCTGCCTCACCTGGAATGGAAAATGAAACATAAGAATCTGTTTAGTTCTAACCCTCAGTTATTTCAGTCTGTGATCTACCTTGTTTGTTGCCAATCTGAAAAACTGCTTATGCTTTGGGTAGGTAGAATAAACAACCCTGTGGATGGTTTCAAGATTTTAAAAATTCCATCCAAGGAACTTGCCAGCCTGTGGTTTCTAATAGACACAGATCATCTCCAACCCTGACAAACCTATTCCTTGGCTGCCTTGGAGTCTGTTACCTAAGAGAGATTTGCTGTAGTTGTAATAACTGCACCTCCAGAGGAAATAAAACTCTCTGGCCACATGTCCAATATCCCTTTTATGGAAGCACTAGAAATCATGATTTCATGGACCCATTCACGAATGACCTTACCCATCTAGCAATTTTGGGCACTACCCAACCTGATGGATGGATAGTTCAGGCCCTTAGCTTTTGCTTTCTGTAGTAATAAATGTTGCTTACTGTGTCCACTTGCCAGAGATAGAGGTATCATCAGGGCAGAAAGGTAAGTGGGATATTACAGCATTGAGAATTCCTTGGCTCTTTTTCATGATAATGTGTTTTTGACTCTTCTTTCATTTGGTCCTCTTCTCTCCCCCAACTCTCTACTCTATACTTTAAACTGTTATATATTCATATAAGTCTTCAATTTTTTTCTTTTTTAAGTTAGGTGCACTGAAATTTTCTGCTCATGCATAAAAGATGCTCTGAAATTTCCTATCACGGCTGCATAAGTACTTATTTATTTCTCACTCTTTGGAAGTCAGGCTGTGAGTTAGTGCCTTCAAGAGCCAAGCATTTATATGTTGTCATATGCTTTAGTTCAGTTTGTCTCCATTTCATCCTATTTATTGACATATAAGTGGGAGTTGACCATATTACAGAAAAAGTTTCCATTGGTGGTTAATGCTAAATATGTTGTAAACAGATGAAGTAGGTAAGCTAAGGGGAAGGAAGAGAGCTATGAGAAAAAAATTGTGTTATTTACATTAGGCAGTAACATTTGAAGTTGATTGAGATAATATCAAATCACTAACTTGAAGCTAAATGCAATTGATAATGGAAAACATTATAAAATGCTTGTATTTTGATTTAAGATATTATCAACTTTAAGAGTTCTTATAATAAAACCCTCAGTAATCTTTAGGGTTAAAAACATTCTTAAGTAGTCAATTAACTTGTAAATTTTTTAAACTGTATGTAATTGGAGCAGATTAAAGCCTGAATTTGGGGACCTATGCTGGGAACAAACATCTGGACATAAAATGACCTTTGTACTCGTGAGCTCTCTGATGCACAAAAGAGGGCCTTTCCATGAGCCCTTCTCGGGGAGCTGTGTCATGTGCTTCATTGGTGGTGACACTGGTGAGCTGTTCATGCTCTAGTGAAGAACATCTGCCCACACTCACACCAGCCACTCTCAGTGAGTCACACAGTTAAAGACATGAAGGAGAAGGAGGCTCCTTGGGAGGAAGAAGAGTTTCAAGGAAGAGATATTTTGAGATCTAAAGTTTTTTTTTTAATCCCTTTGTGGTATAACTCCTGGTTTCAAATGAGTTAAGTAGAGGTATCACAACTTTAAAGTATGTAAATATTACATGTAAAATATTTAGGAACTAGAAAAACTTGGTCTGTTTCTTCATGAGAATGGACACTTTGAGCCAGTCTCCATCTAATCAGTGTAGTTTTCTTCTTAAGTACAAATGTGAGAACCAGCTTGGGCATTTCATCTACAAAGTTTCTCGTAAACGGAAATCAAAATTCAATTGCTGTTTCTCAATGTAAGTGTGAAAATATACTGATATCTGCTGCCATTTAATCAGATGAGCTTTGGGCATCTTTTAGGAGTGAGGTACCAAGGTTTCATAAAAATGGTTGACAAATACCAGTGAACACTTGTGCTGGCTCCAACCGGCATGTTTGGCTCCAACTGACCTTCATGGAACACTACGTCTAGGCTTTATTGATCACGATCCTGTATGACATTTCACATCATAGGCTCAGACTAAGCCAATAACCAAAACTATCCAAAGTCTTATTGCCAGGAGAATGCATATTGTCTGTATCACTTCTGGGCAATCAAAAACAATAGTCCTCCACAGCACACTGGCTTTTTAAGAATTATCCCATCCCATCACTAATAATACCTATATTCCTATTCTTTCCCTTTCTACATATACGTCAAGATATGTTTACATGGCTATGGTTTTAAGAACAGAATATAATTTTAGGACAAGTGTTTGTCCAAAAGTATAAAGGTTCATTTCTCATATCTAGCATTTAGCTTACAACTAAATCAAATTTCTTTGGAAATATTTGACTATGTTTAAAATGCAATAATAACATGTAAAGAAGAGTATTCCACAGCGAAATTTTGTCTGGTGCATTTGTGTATGAAAAAGTCAGACCAGACTCCAGCTAGAATTAACATTAAATATAACTTGTAATGATTTTGAAAGCGTTGAAGTCACTAAAGACTCTGGAAGGTGAGGTAAGGATACATCTTCATAGGGCTAATAACCCATCAACAGAGACCTAATATTGATCAGGCCTAGTATTTTTCTCAAAGACTGACAGCTTATAACAAAGAATTCTCATCACTTAATTCATACCTTATCATTTAGATACCGAGAGTGAGACTTTTCAAAAGCTCGTCATTGTGCTAGATGCAACATCATTATAGGATGCTCCTGGGAGAAGATATACATGAAACGGAAGAATCTTTTAGGCAAATAATTTCTTACCTGATTCAGACTCCTAAGGCTAATGCTGCATTTTCTGTGGTGCAATGCTTTAATATTCCTTTATTGCTTAAGAACACTTTAGCTCATATGCTTCATATCCTTTGGAAAGAATGCAGCTACGAGAGTAGTTAATCATGATCTAGCCATAGTTCCTCTATCAGAAAAGAAGAGGGAAAACGCTTCCTCTGATAGGATTTTCCCTCAAAGTGCTTAAAGAATGCAGCCAGGAAATTGCCTGGAGTGTGCAGAATAAGTGTCGAGTGTAATGTAGATGCAATAATTCTCTATTTTAGTGCACCTGTCCACAGGTTAATATAGCTGTCATTTGTCACAAAAGGCTTTAGGGAAAGCAAATGAAAGAGTCTTCCCGTTAGCTAAAACCTACCTGGCTAGAAAGAAAATTTCTGGGGAGGGTATGGAATAACTAATATCCATTATTCCTCTGCTGGAGAGTTGGATGATCTGTCTTGTCCTTTGGGTCTGGAATCCTATTAGAGACACCTTTGCAGTTTTCCATTAACTGTCACACTTTGGAGAGATCAGCAGAGACTTCCAGCGAACCTATGCTTGTCTCCATTTCTACTTTCCAAAATGTAACTCATAAATTATGTTTCAATATTGAAGTTGTTTGAAAAAAATGTCTCCCAGAGGCCCATAGGAAGTGGCATTATTAGGAGGTGTGGGCATGTTGAAGTAGGTGTAGGTCTGTTGGAGGAAGATCTTTGCTCCAGGGAGAGTTTTGAGGTCTCAGATGCTCAAATCAGGCCTAGTGTGACTCCCTTGCTCTTCATCATGCCTGCCCCTATAAGGATGTAAAACTTCCAGCTTCTTCTACTGCACCATGTCTCCCTCCATGGTGTCATAATATTTTTTTGTTGAGTTGCCATAGTCATGGTGTCTCTTGACAGCACTAGAAACTATAAGACAAAAGTTCTCAAATATTTAGTGGTCTTTTAAAAAAATCAATAAACAGTTTTCAAAATTTTCAGGAATACTATACTTTGGGGGAAACGGTTTCATCATTAAAATGGTAACAGTAAATGAAGGTTTATTCAAGAAATATAGTTTGTGTTCCTGAACTAGAAACAAAATGTACAGCCAGGTATAATTGTACCTACCTGTCATTCAAGTACTGAGGAGGTAGATGTAAAGGGATCAGGAGTATGAGGCTAACCCAGAGATCCACAGTGAGACTCTGTCATAGACAACAAAAACGGACAGTAAAAATTCCATAAAAACATGCCAGTTTTCAACCTCTTTTTGTGATTTCTTGCCTTTGTTTGTTGTCTCCATCAGATTCCTCCGAGAATCCAGATTCTATGAGACAAGAATAGTGCATGAGTTTTCTGTTTATCCTCGTATCTATTGATCCATAAAATTAAACTTTTAAATAATGAGAAGCCCACAGAATAAAATACCTGTGTAAAACATGGTGGAACTCTCAGAGTAAAAATATCTCTATAGGATTATTTGAATTTGATCAATTGAATAAAATTTCCTCTAAGCCAGATAGATTTCTGGGTTATTTTTAAATAGACATTGATTCAGAAATTATAGCATAATCAAAATATCTGAGTCCGTGAAAGGTTATTTTTATTGTGCCTCCACTATGTACTTAAGACAATATTGCACAGGGCTTTGCAGCATGTTTTGGTGGTTTAAATGAGAAATGTGCTTCTAGACTCATGTATTTGAACACTTGATTCCTTGTTGTTGGAAATGAGTCATTTTGGACTGGCTTTGAGTGTATTTTTGTCCTACCTCTTGCTCACTAGCTCTGCATCCTGTATGTGGACGAAATGTTTTCGTCCAGCTTCCTGCTACAGCTGCCATGTCACACGCATTCCTAGCCATTATTAACTCTCCTGAAACTGTAAGACAAAACAAAACTTTCTACAACTTGATTTGGGTCATGGTGTTTCATCATATCAACATAGAAGTAACTGATTGTTACGTGGTAATCTCAGCTCTCTGTTGGCATAGATAAAGATCCTTGTCTTAGGAAATGAACTTCTTAGGAAATTGGAGTAATGAAAATGGGATTTAAAAACCAAAGCAAATCAAACGACACAAAAAACAACACATCACGATTGACTTCCAAGAGAGGAGAATTTCAGTTCAGCTGTTGTGAAACATTAGTGCTGAAATGACTGGGCCACTAGCATTCAGTTATAATCTCACTGCTTTATTTTTTACTACAGGCATTTGCTCATTTGCTAGTTATAAAATTAAAGACTGATACAAATTTTTTATCAAATACTTTATATAAGAACTTTCCAACATCACAAGTTGAGTTTGATGTTGTGATGTCAAGTTTTACTTACAACGATTTATATATATTAAAGTGTGAATTACCAGAAAGTTGTAAGAGGAGCTAAGGTGGGAGGAGTAAGGAGAGGAAGAGGAAAAATTAAGAGGAGGAGTGAGGCCAGGGAGAGACAGAGAGATGTAGGAGGATGAAGAGCCATGCAGGTTTGAAGAGCAGTCCTAGGTAACAACTTATATTTAGGTTAGCTAATTGGGAAACACCTCTAATTGTATGGGCATATTGTTATTGAGCATTACCAAATATAGAAAGCTTTTGATTAATATTTTAGCATTAGAGTCTTATTTTCTACCAGGCCCACGTAGATGGTGGGATGGTCTGGGCACAGCCCAGTCTTATGGAGACAGTGTGGAAGATTGGCAGAGCCATCTCCCACACTGGTGTCTTGTGGGTGGCAGGGCTGGTGTTTCTGGCTGGCCATTTCTAGCTGTGGCGCACATGTGGCCTCCAGCGGTGGAACATAGTACCTGAGCTAGGCAGAGCTGCAGCAGCTTAGATTAGATAGTCGGCTTGACCAGCAGCTGATTTAAATAATTACTTCAACAGAAAGTATTACTTATTTTCTTCATCTTCTTTTTCCTCAGATAAAGGGAGGAACAATGTGGCACATAATAGGGATATGTCATGCTTATAAAACTCTATGTTCTCAGAGAATGGTTAATTGGCAGGGCAGGAAGGATATTTTTGGCATCTTAGAAATTTGTGGAAATTAGAAATTGCTATATGTCAGACAACAACTGTGGATACTTGGATAGAATGACTTTGATTTCATTCATAGTGAGAGACAAGATGTCTAGATGGCAGTGGGATTTCTGCCAGCTTGCTGTGACCGTTGTAGTAGACACATGCTTGTGTAGAGCTTCTGGAGTGTAGAACAAGATACAAAATTCTGGGAACAAATATAGAATCAAGCTGTGTAATATCATAGATCATCAAGTTAGAAAAGCTTCTCTGTGTCTGTCTCTGTCTTTCTCATATGTATATATGTATGTATGTATGTATGTATGTATGTGTATGTCTCTATCTTATCTAATTATTCTCTATATAACTATATTCATATTATGAGTTTTCAACTATGAGTTTTCAAATCAAATTGAATCGGTCAAAACATAACCAATACAAATTTCTCAGGATACCATTACCTTAGCTTTCTACTGTACAATCCTCAGGGTTTGTCACCTTTCCTTCTTGGGAAATGAAAATATATGTTAAGTGATAATCAGAACCAAGTTGGGCATCTTCTCTAAATGAAGTGCAAAAAGAGGACTGACATATTAGTGGAAATGAAGAGATTAGCTCTGGCTCCTATTCTGAGCAAAGTAGACAAGGAGACTAGCTGTATGAAACATATATTGTGTATGTTCTGCATTTCACTTGAACTAGAAAAAGAAAACTGGTTAAAGCATAATGCGCCATAGAAGAGGTAGAGTCAAATTCACTGCATTGCAAACTGTTTTGGCAAATGTTTGAGGAGTAAGGTCACCCATACACTAGAAGCCCATGGTCATAATCTCAGGAACAGACTCAGCAGGAAGGTAGCAGCCATGTGCAGCCTTCAGACCAGCACAGACATGGTCTGCATTCAGCATTGGCATCTGCTGAGTTATTTAGTGAGGGTGGTCCCCTAAGAATAATACAAGCATTGAGTTATTCTGCAGTGTTTGCAGAAACACTTAGAAGAAATTTATTTTGACTGATATATGCATCAGCCTACTATAAAAACTATAAGAGCCTCTTCAGTCAGTGGTTCTTTACCTGTAGGTTGAGATTCCTTTGGCAAACGTATATCTCCAAACATATTTACATTATGATTCATAACACTAGAAAAATTATAAAGTTGTATTTATAACACTAGAGAAGTTATAAAGTAGCAATAAAAATAAATTTACAGTTTTGGGTCACCACCATATGAAGAACCATATAAAATGGGTCCAGCATTAGGAAGGTTGATATCAACTGTTTTAAATTTTTAATTTTATTCTTTGTGTTCAAATACCTGTCTTGTTTTGTATATTTTTTCAATGTCTCACTGAAGCTTAAAAAATATTGAGACCAACAAAAATAAATAACATTGACAATGATATAATAATAATAATAATAATAATATAAAAATATAAGCTTGCATAGGAGCAAATTCAATATAATTTGTGCAAAAAGTATTTTTACTTTGTTTAAAGAAAATTTATAATTTGCAAATGATTGGTGTGAATCTAATTTTAAACCATTTGCTGTTTCCTAAATGTGTTAAGTTTAGCCTATGGATAATAATGAATGTTTGATGGTTATATAAAACCTACCTGTAAGTTTATACAGTTTTTCTCTGTGGAAGTTTTAATTAGATTTTACTGTGGACCTTTTATTCTGTTCATAATTAATTGTCAGCATAGTAAGTTGTGTTTTAGGTGTCTCATCTATAGAAAACAATAGAGAGGGGATGCAATTTCAACTTGGCTCTTAGCGATATTAATGATTGCTATTTGCTGGTTGGAAAATACATTTCCATTGTTTACACATTTCATAATTATCACCAGATGTGCCTAAATAAGAATTGATTATTTCAAGTAAAGCACATAATTCATTAACTTATAAATGACATCCATATTTGGCATGCCAAGGTGCAAGCACTATCCAATCTGTTGTTCTTTTTTGCCCTAGTTCTAACTGCTTGCTGATTGCCTCAACATTCAAATCCATAAACCACTTAGCACTCGACAAGTCCTGCTGAGGCAAAGCTTTCCCAATTTTGTGTAATAGATCGCTCAGCTGCACGGGAAAATAGATCAGTGTTAAGGAGCAAAGGGTGACATTAGTACCATAAAAAATAGACGCCTCCCTTTGCCTTCGCCTCATTCTGTAGCCTCCAATAAAAAGTGCTGTAAACTTCTGCCTTGCATTCAGGTTAAAGGCCTGTCGCAATTTGGGAGATTATATGCGCAGTATTCAAGGCTTATAAAGTCTGAGAATTAATGATAGAGACATATTTGAAAGTAAGAAAGCCTACGTCTTTGCGTTAAGAAACCACATTCATTCTTCTTTGAAAGCAGAATACATTGACTTTATTTTAATTTATGAAACTTTAAAAATTAAAACTGTGCTTTGGCAATCTGCAGGTTTGTGGGACGTTTCAATTGGTACTGTATATTTAAAACTGTGTTATATATTTCTTTATAGCACACTTTATAGTTGTATGATAATAAGGCCTTTAAATTGCACTTAGTTTCCTTTTAGAATTTGAATTTTAGATTGGACTGACACTTTAATCAATTCTACTTAAAAATGCTAGTTACTAGAATAAAATTCTATAAGTAAATCATTAGACTCTTTGTATGAATTTAAACTTACTATATATAGCATGTTTCATTAGTGATAACTAAATGTTGTAACTTAACTTAGGAGGCTGCCGTATAGATGAAGTATCTGTGGTCAAACCATTTGTTCTAGCTTAGAAAACCAAAATCAATATCAAATAGGTGGTGGTAGACTTTGAAACCTTTGTGTACTTACTAGTATAGAATATTGGGCACATAGTGAAGATGCCTTGCAATTACCCTTTCCTTCATCAATCAATGGCTATTGCAAGGATGACAAAAGTTGCTGTGGATATATAGAAAGCAGGCTCAACTATCACTGTTTATTTGTTTATATTTGATAAAGCAAGGCAAGCATATAAAGGTGCATACTGCCTATTCCTCTGGTCATTTGTATATTCTAAAATGTTTTTCCACTTACTATGATCCAGGTAAGTTGAAGTAAATCAACTTGCTATATGAAAAACTCAGTAATCATTGGTTTTGTCCTGTGTAAAGTAAATTGAATGAAAACAAGTTTTAACTTTTTGTCTGAAGAATCTGACATGGAGGAAAATACAATTTGCATCTTCTGTTTTCTAGCCAGGATAATAAAGTTGTTGTTTAGATTCTTTATGTAATTTACAAACAATATTTGTAATTGCCCCTATTGTGCTATTTCACTGCTAACTTCTGTAGTCAACCAGACTTAGGTGATAAGTTGTCTGGCTTAGAAAAGAACATAGTAGTCATAATAACAATTATATTTCATGCCATGATTGAATTTTTGTAGAGGCTCTGTCATATTTTACTTTTAAAATATTAAAATATCTTTCCAAGTGTAGCCCAGATCTTGAAATTCTTTATTGCATTTTGAACGAAGTTTCAGACAAACAGCAGAAGGCATCAAAACCCACCAATTGTGTTCGTTATAATGAAAAATTCATGTTTTTCTCCCCAAAGCTCTAGTTCATTATAAACTGGTCCTAGAGAGATACACTTTGTCTTATCTAGTCACTGTCTTCTGTGCTCTGTCATTATCATCTGAATGTGCCTTCAAACTGCCAGTGCTTAGTACACACTGAGTAGAAAGTCTGTTTCTTCCCCAGTTGGAGCATCTACATCCTAAGAGGACAGGCACTTTCCATTATCTTCTTCTGATAAAAATGGAAAGTAGAATAACAGAAAATTCTACTGGACTGTAGTAAAGAGTTGCTTTTATCCTTTTGATTATAGATCAGGAGTCCCAAGCAGTCAACCCCCAAATTACCTTGGCCTTTATATAAAAATCACTGGAGTTATTAGAAAATTCTACTTTTCCATAAGGTCATTGTTGGAAGTTTGAAGTGCAACTTGACTCCAATTGCCTCATCTGCATTTACACTTATCTCACAGAGGTTTAGGATTAGCTACTGCAAATCAAGTCAGTTAGAATGTGTATATGGAGACTCCATCTTTTCTTTAATCAGGATCTCTGAGTTTGTTATCATGGTGCTGTGATAATGCAATTACTATAAAATAAGAAATTTTTAAGCTGCCTGTTTATTGCCCATCTCTTTTCTAAGCGCTATGCTTTTGTTAATAAATTACATGAAGTCAAACTCAAATATGTCATTAGTGGAAAGCAATGTCCTTTTAACTATTCACCACCAGTGAAATGGTACAAGTTGTCATGTGTGTTTCTTTTTTACACAAAAGTAGCTGAAACTCATGCTGCCCAGCCCAGTTTCTTAGATAATCATGTGATTCACTTGATATCATCTGTGAAATATTCTGAGAACCTCTGCACAGGGTGTTCTACAAACAACCTGTGTATTATTATAATCATTATCCTGTATCTTTTATACCCACTAGAGCATACAGTTTGCTATCCACCTCACACTGATGTTCTATGGATTAATGAGATAATATCTATTAGGTACTTAAAGCTCCTTGGGATCAAGGGGTTATTTAAGTACAAGAAAATCTGATTATTGTTAACCCAGTATATTACATTACCTACTCAATGTCTTTTATCATCAAGAGTAGCTGTGAGGATTGATCAAAATCACACTTAGAGAAGATGTAATTTAACATTAAAGAACTGTGCATGAGTGTGTGTGTGTGTGTGTGTGTGTTTAAAATGTCAGCAAAACCAGCCTCTTAGGTACACACATTTCTATTTTGAATTATATTAGCTATGACTAACATAAAGGTGTTTGATTAGAAATCTTAGATTTTTAGCTTACTGTTTTGACTCATTCTATTAGAGGGAAGTCAATCTATTAGGGGTGGGGAAAGATGATGAAGAAACAGATATATAAAGTCATTTAGAAGCTTTGTCAAAGATTATGTTTAACTTTTTTTATGAGAACTTTTTACTAAAGCTAAAACGTCTTTGGCAGTCAAAGCATAGAGTGGTATTTTATGGAACTATCTGTATTAATATATGCTACTCATTTTCCCTTTAAATGTTCCCTTTTTGTGAAAAATTTAATATTTCTTAAATTAAAAACTAAATTTTAAATCAGAAATAGAGTATGAGAACATCAACATAAATTTGAAACAAGTAACATTATGTATAATGATGAGCTAGAATTAAATGACTTTATATGTTGTGGTTAAAAAGGTTTTATATGTCACTTCCAAACCTTCTCCTTTTCATGCCTTCTCTCTCAAACCCCTCAACTTATGTGTATGCATGTGTGTGTGTGTGTGTGTGTATGCAACTGTGTGGGGTATATGCATGTTAGTACAGATATCCATGAAGGTCATAAGTATCCAGGAGTATCAGATCTCCCTGATTCTGGAATTATAGGTAGTTGAGAGCAGCCAGATGTGGATACCCAGAATCGAACTCAGATACTTTGCAAGAGGAGTCTATATGTTTAACTACTGAGCCACTTCCCCTGTCCTGCCTTATTTTAAGCCCTTTGTGTAGTAGACAAGAGTATTTCAATATTACTTTAATAGCAATTGCTTTATAGTATTCACTTCTCTGATTTCAAATGTTACTTACATCTATACTTCTATTTACTTTTTTCACACCTAGCATCCATCCATCAATCCATCTTTCCAATGACCCACCTTAACTAGAGTTCTCTAGAGGCAAAGAATCAGTAGATTACATGACAGAAGGATGAGTGACAGATACAGTTTTATGATGAATTTTTTATACTGGGAGATTCCTCAAACATTTGCAATCTAGAAAATCAGGTGTACTAATGGTACAATTTCAGAGAGAATGGGAAATCCTGAGAAGCAGGAGAGTGGATGGTGAAAAACAGAGTCCCCACATGGGAAGTCAGTGTTCTAGCTAAATGAGGAAGATGAGCTTGAACTCTTATTTTCTCAAGTCTTATTTATTCTTATCAGGTTCTAATCCATTTGGGTTATGACAATTTCTATTAACTAATGGCATCTATTTAACGAAGTCCGTCAATTCAATTGATAATATTATCCAATACAATAGACACACCCCATAATAATGCTTAATAAGGCTATTTCATGGTCCAGTGCAATTGAGACATAAGATTAACAATCTTTTCACAAATTGATACATCTATTTTCTCCATGTTTTCATATATATAACAATATTCCATGAAAATAAAGACCAGCTGTGATGTTCCACAGTTATTGATAAGTTGAGTTCTAGACATGAAGCCTTTGTCTCAGAGTCTCCACTATCTGAATACGCTCGTTAAGTTGCCTCATTGTAAAAGAAAGATTGACCTAAGCCAACCCACAAGAGATTGTAAAATGCATAAAGACAGCTACATTCATCTAACATATAGAACTATTTAATCTCTTCAAACATAGTTTTTTTTTTTTTTTTTAGCATTTCATTGTTACTGTTTCTATCCATTCTATAAATATTACCGTTTTTTTCAATGGACTCCTTGAGACGATTCTATATTTGAATCAACAAACCATTTGCTTAACGCTGTTGTATAGTTACATATTCAGCCCACTTCTCATCTCTAAAGTAGGAATTACATGGTTTTCGGTCGTAGCCTCACCAACATGAGAGTCAAACACTATAACACTTTTACAATGTTTTGGGAATAGAAAACAAACAAACAACAAAAAAAAACAAACAAACTCTGGAAACATGTTTCATTGAAATTTAATTCAATCGTGTATTAGTTAGCTGTTCATCACTATAATAAAATACCTGAGGCAGATTACTATTGAAGGAAATCAGGTTTGTACAGCTCAATTTGGGAAAGTCAAAGTCTCCCTGAGCTCTTCTTATTCCCTTTATTATCCAATGAGAGAAAGGGAAGGAGGGAAAGAGGGAAAGAGGGAGAGAAGGAGAGAGGGAGAGAGGGAGAGAGGGAGAGAGGGAGAGAGGGAGAGAGGGAGAGAGGGAGAGAGGGAGAGAGGGAGAGAGGGAGAGAGGAAAAGAGGGAGAGAGGGAGAGAGAGATTGATCATGTGAATGTAGGTGCCTGTAGAGTCTAAATGCACCAGATCCCTCTGGAGCTGGAGTTACAGTTGGTTGTAAGTCACCTGACATGAGTGCTGTGAACCAATCCTAAGTTGTCAGCAAGAATAGTACATACTGTGCTTTTAACAATAAAGACGTTCTTTGACCCATCAGCATGCAATTTATAAAAATGAAGTCGGTCTATAAGTAAATGTACTTGTAGTTAATAAAGATAAAATAAGCATATAATATACCATTGCATAAAAACTCCATTTTTTCTTGTATGTATACAGAATGCCATACTGTAGATTATAAACTTTTCAGCATGAGTGATTCCCTAGCTAATGATGTAGTAGTTTTCCTTCTTCTTCATTTATGACTGTTTCCAGATTTTATTCCTCTGATCAAGATACACAAAGCCTATTCTCCTTACTGCAACTCAATTCAAAGATCATTTTATTTAAATATTGTAACATTCTGGACAATCCACTTCATTCTACCACTTACAATTATTTCTTGCCTATGTAGTCAGATGTATTTAACACATAGTGTAGGCTAGGCTAGTTTTTGCATTCTGCAGATATTTACTGAGCGTTGGCTATGATCCCTAACCAAACACTGTATGCCTCAGTGTATGTTAGGGAACTAGAGACTGGTAAGATCCCCAGCATAGAATAATGCATATAAGTTAGCAGAGAAGGTCATATCAACAAGTTTAATAAATCTAAGTACTGTGGGGATGGTGGTAAAGGTACTATGGTAAAAGATACAAAGAATTAAATTGATTTGTGGATGAAGATAATGAAGTAGATCTTTGCCATCATGTATAAGCTAGTTTTCCATTACTGTGAGAAAACATCATGACCAAGGCAACCAACTCAGATATTTTGAGTGAATTTAACTCTATCATGTGGAACAAAGACAGTAGGCTGCATGCATCTCAGATAGAGGACTCGCATCTCCAGCCACAGCAAGAAGCAGAGAGATTAAACTCTAGATAGTGTATGTCTCCAAACTCTTAAAACTCACCTCTAAACATACACCTCTTTCATCAAGGCCACACCTCCTCCAACAAGGCCACACCCCTATACCCCATCCCCTGAGGTACTGTCAATGGGAATAGAGTAATAAAATAAGTAAGCACATGGGAGAAATTCTCGTTTAAACCACCACATTCTATTCCCTGGCCCTCACAGACTAATATTCATATCATATCACAAAATGCATTTAGGTTTAGTTACTATGTTCTTTCAGTCTCAACACTATTTAAAATACAAAATGTCTTCTGATGCTTATCTTTTGACTGTAACCATCCCTAAAATTTTGACTTTCTTGAGACAGTGTTTCTCTGTGTAACCTTGCTTGTCCAGGAACTCACTATGTAGACCAGACTGACCTGAAACTCAGAGATCTGCCTGCCTCTGCCTCCAAACTGCTGGGTTTAAAGGTGTGTGCCAACACTGCTTGGCTGCATCGCTAAAATTTTAAGAAGAAAAATAGTATACTTTCAATATACAATGGCCCAGAATATACACTACCATTACAAATGGAGGAATGGAAAAATAATAAAATACTGAATCAAAGCAAGTTTGAAACTCAGCGGGAAAAGCACTGTAGTGGTTTGAAGGGAAGGGCCTCAATTAGCTCAAATATTTAATGCTTTGTCATTAGAAAGAGGTTCTAAATTAGAGATTTTAGGAGGTATGGCTTTCTTGGGGTACAGGAGACCTTTTCAGAGAAAGTTTGTCACTTTGTGGGTTTTGTGGTTTCAGAACTCTCAATACAGGCCTAGTGGTTCTCTCTCTTGCTGCCTGTGGACCTGGAGGTATAACTCTCAGTCTTGTAGCATCATGTCTGTGTGCTGCCATGTTTCCCAATTGCTAATAATAGACTTATCCTCTGAAACTGTAAGGCCCAGTTAAATGCTTCTTTTAGAAGAGTTGCCATGGTCATGGTATTTCTTTGCAGTAATAGAGTCACTGACTAAGACAAGCACAAAATCTTGTAGCTTGATGTCGTATACCTGGCTATGTCTGGGACTTTAATTTCAAAGGGTTTAGTTCTCTCTAGTCTTCCTGTTAACAACACATACCTCTTACCTGGGCTGGTATTATGCTCTATGTAGATATTCTTATACCACATAGAGTGTAGTTTAACTTTTTTCCAGATCTTCTCATACCAGTGCATCTAATGTACTGATTCTGAGAGAAACCCCAGAGGCTAGTATTCCCTTCCCCTATTCCTCCTCCCCACCTATTAAGTATTCCCTATTTTAGACATCATGTTGTCTTCCACTAATCTCATAAACTGATATCAAAAAATTTTATGACTTCATTCTAGTTTCCAAGTAAAAAGCCCAACTATTTTGTTTTGCTTTCTCCCACAAAATGTTTCACAATAACATGGAGAAAAATTGATCCAGCTACAGGATGTACCAACTAATGACCTCGTTGGTCTTAAAAAATCAAGGAGTTACATGCATTGTTAACTTATCGTTTCTCAAATAACTAATATGCTAAGTGTGCTCTGTAAAGTAATAAGATAGCAATTACATTTTCTTGAAATATATATATATATATATATATGTGTGTGTGTGTGTGTGTGTGTGTGTGTGTGTGTGTGTGTGTGAATATGATGGAAAAAAAGTTACCAGCTACTGTGTAATTTTGCTTCTTTGCTGTGTTGGTCACTTGCATAGACAGCCTCTGAGATGTGCACAGGTACAGCTGTCAGAGCCACCAGTCAGCACACATTATTATCAGGGAACATTTTGATGGGCTAGAAAAAAACCACACAGCTCATTTATCAAGCTGCTACTTCTGCCCTCTCTGTCTGCCTACCTCTGCCAGACCTACTTCATCTTAGTTCTTATCTGTAAAATATGGTTATGAATCAGATGGTCTCACATACAAACAAGAAGGACCTGAACAACAAAAACTGACAAAAAGTACCCTGGGACAGGTTGACCTAAAATATAAATTGTTTTTATGAGCATATACTAGTTTTCTGGCTGGTCTCAAGCTGTCATTTTAGATTCTTTTTACCGTCCTCACTGAACGTTAACAGAAAAGCAGCCATCAAAAATGAAAGGAGTGGGGCACAAGGGTGGCAGCAATATGCCTGAAAAGCCTCCTGCCAGCCCTATATCTAGGACTGTTTTCCAGCTTCACTTGTCACATGTGCACATACGAATATGCACACACAGACACACACACACACACACACACACACACATACACACCACACCCTTCCAGGATATTTCCCCAGCTTCCCTTGTCATTCACACATACATCACACATGGGAGATGAAGGTATTTCTCAAGGTTCCCTTCACGCACACGCATAGACACAGACTTCCCACAAGCTTACATATGATGCATATGCTAGCCTTGTATTCTCATTTTTCTTTCTTCAACTATATAAAGCAAAGGAAAAAAAAATGCTTGACTTTCTGTGAGTTCTTAGTTGTAAACAAGAAAGAAAAAAAGAAATCAAAACCTTTTTTTTCCTACCCTTTCACAGTCCGAGTTAAAAGAGATGGATAGTTTTGTGCTCCTCACCTATGCATCACGAACTCTCCTCATCTCTGTTTTCGTTCCCTACCAATTGGTCATCATTAGTGTGCCCTACCTGTGTCTGCAGGGCAGAGTGGTGCCAAACATACGCCATTAATCAAGCAACAGATGGAGAATTAAGACTCGTGAACCCTGAAAACTGGGATTCTTTCTTTTCATCCTCCAAGATTTATTTACAGCATCCACCGACTAGACTTGCCGAGAGATGATGATGTAGAAGTAAGTTTTATGAATGATGGGTGGCTTTTCTGGTGCGGTGTGGTGTGTGAATGTGGGTGGGTGCGGGGGGCGGGTGAGCACTCAAGTGCTGTGAAGGTTGGTGTTTAAACCACCAAGCAGAGTATTGACTGCATTTTCCAATGTGCTTTTAACACCATGTCTTAAGTATAAGCTACTTTTAACATCCCAGTGGTACCTAATGTCAGTGCTCAGTAAACACTTCCCTGGTGCACTTTTGAATTTCACTTAGTGCCTGAACTGGGAGTGCCTGTTTAATATTTATGGAAACTCACATCGTATTAAGTACCAAATGGGGTGATGGGAGTTGGTGTTCAAGGATGGCTTCGTTTTGTTTACCAGGAAATGAGGGTGAAATGTCTGCTTCCTTGGCTACAAACAGATTTCAAGCAGGCATTATTCTATGAAGACATTGGATCCAGTCAGAACAAAAGCTGATAGTGGGGTTAGGATGGACCAAAACCAAGTATCTATCTCTGTTATTAAGTGTACAGACTTTAACTGTGCAGCTGTATGGATCTTACTACATGTGCATGCATGTCCATATAACCATACCCAGCAAAGACAGAGGCAGCATCTCTGACCTATTTCACTTTCTATGGCCTTTTTCTCAACAATCTCACTTATTCTCATAGCTAATCACTGTCTTATTCCTATCACTGTGGATTTGTTTTGCTCATTCATGAACTTCCTGTAATTGGAACCATTCAGTTTTTGTTTGTTTGCTTGTTTTTTCAATGTGTGTTTGTCTTTGTTCAGTCAAATGCAGCTTGGATTCATCGATGGGCTTTGTTCAGCTTAGGTTTTAATGACAACACCAAAATTAATATAAGAATTCCTTACATGAAATCCTATGAGTTCTATCCTTCCTTCCTTCCTTCCTTCCTCCCTCCCTCCATCTCTCAACCCCTCCCTCCCCTCCCTTTTTCTTTCCTTCCTTCTTTCCTTCCTTCCTTCCTTCCTTCCTCCCTCCCTCCCTCCCTCTCCCAACCCCTTCTTCCCCTCCCTTTTTCTTTCCTTCCTTCCTTCCTTCCTTCCTTCCTTCCTCCCTCCCTCCCTCCCTCTCTCAACCCCTTCTTCCCCTCCCTTTTTCTTTCCTTCCTTCCTTCCTCCCTCCATCCCTCAACCCCTTCCTCCCCTCCCTTTTTCCTTCCTTCCTTCCTTCCTTCCTTCCTTCCTTCCTTCCTTCCTTCCTTCCTTCCTTTTGTGTTTTTCTTTCACATTCAGTATTACGGTCCTCTACTTTCTAAATGAACTTCTTATGTCTGTATTATTAATTCCAGGGGAAACAATTTTTCATGGTCTGTACTGTTCCAAGCCACACACTAAGTGTGGTCCTCCTTGGTTCGTGGAGAGCTGAAAATACTAACTCGTTGTCCAGCTTCATTTCCAGCTCTTACCTGCCCATGAGTGCCCATTTTTTGGTGCTTTCTCTCCCTGGGAATCTCTGTTTTATGAACCAACTGTAGAAAGGGTTATTAGGCAACCATTTCATTTGCCTGAGGGAAAACGTTCCGTGTTGAATGGTACCTAGAAGTCATCATTACTTCTGTGAGGACGTTGCGTTTTTTAAAGTTGTGTTCTGTCAATGGACTGAAGTGTAGTAACTTTCCTATCAGCTTTAACCTTTTACTTTGCTGCCAGGTCCATCGTGGGGATAAACTTGCTTGGATGACTTTGTATCTTTTTTATAAATAGGATACACCTGCCCTTAAGGGGACTTGTAGCTAGGTCCTTTGCCACGCAAACTGATCCTTGTTCTTCGCGCCAGCGTTCCTCACAGAGTGTCTGTCTACACAGCACAGAGTTGTGTGCAGACTGCAAAGCAATACAAGTGGGTGTTCTCTCAAGAACCTCTGTCCTGACTTATGGGTACTGTATTATCTGATATTGCCTATGGAATAATTTTAAATTCTAAAGTCACATTGTATCTACAACACTAGGCAAGAATGCCTTCAGGCTCATCAACTCACATCTCATTAATATTTTACTGACCTGGTGGCCAGTCAGGCAGTGATAGTCGAAGTATTTCCCACACATGTCTCAGAGTGATAGTTAACACCATATTTATTCAGATGATGAGAGCCAGCATGGGCAAATTCAATCAATAATTTCGACAATTTCCTTGACTTTGTATGTACTTCCATACTTTCTCTCTTGTTTACACTCTTTGCGTTTCCTTTGGGGTGAACGGTTAGAAGAAATTCAGTGTGAAGGCCAGCATCATATCGTTAGCAACAAGAAAGAGTGGTTTCTTTGCTTTAAAGGTAAAAAATTTAATGTGCTAAGAGAAAGCAAAGGTGACGATGTTTGTGATACAAATTCTGTGTAAACACAGCTTTCTATTTCCACCTCTTGAAAGAAAGTGGCACATATGCCAGAAAAGCTGACAGCATGCAAGCCCTGTAACCATCACGACCTATTCAAAAGAGTGTGATCCCCAGCTGTGGGAAAGGGGAAAGGCAGGTCTCTAAAGTCAGGCACTGCTTCTTACCCCTTCCTACCTAGTCACTCTTTCTTTTCTGTCTCTCTCTCTCTCTCTGCCTCTCTCTGTCTCTGTCTCTCTGACTGTTTGTCTGTCTCTCTTTCTCTCATTTATTTTTCAATGTAGTAGACAAGGAACCAGGGTAGTCCTGCTTGACCACAACAGTAAATAAAATAATATAAAGACCCAGTCAGGTGAAGGTACTTTTTCTTCTCATTTTCTAGCATACTCCATGCCATGTCACTGTATTAAGAATTAGAATAGCTTAAGAAAAATGAAGTGATATCCTTAATGTCCTCAAAGTGTTTGTCCTTAATTTCCACTCGGGAAATCCTGCAGAAAAGCAGTGCTGTTCCTGTAAGCTTCTCTAGTGGCAAAGAACAGAGTGGATATGGAAGACTCCTTGCTCATAGCCATATTTTGAGTGTCATAGGATAATATCACTTGAACCACCATCATGTCCCCATGTATCTTGATGGCCCATGATAGCTGCTGATTAGAAATCTGGGGTGACAATTACATTGCTCAAGCACCACCATTATACCTCTTCCCAGGGGCAGCAATCATGGCTTCTGAGCTCACTAGGTTGAAGGTATAATCAGATACCAAGTACGAGACCCTGCAGCACTGTGCACCCAGGTTTTCACTCCAGACAGTTTTCATGGGCTTCATTATTGTCTGTTCACTTGTGTCTCCCAGGGGACTCTTCAAACCTTGCCTCAACCTCGCTGTGATTTGCTTAATCTTAGCTGCAAACATTTTAGCACCTGCCTTCACTATATCACCAAGCAGTGGCTGAGAGAGTATTCATGAGGCTCCATAGTGTAGAAGAATCTAAGTCACTGTTCTGGTTAGAATATCTTCTTTTCCACTGTAAACATTTCAATACCTAAAATGATTGTTTTTAATACTTGAATTTCAACTTAGTTTCCTCTCCTATAGCAAGTGACCTAAGTGTAATACATGGTGTTTGTCTAAGTAGCCATTACTGAATTATATGAAAGTAGAGGAAGTAGTTTTTTAGTTAGATAAAATTTGAATTTTATTATACACAAAAATTTTATTTTTCTATATGTTCTCGGTTTATTGTTTAACAATACAAATAAATATATGTATAAAGATTTGCTGTCTCTGAAAATAAAAGATGAAAAATTGATTAAACAGTTACATTTTATTTTCTTATAAGGTTTTACATACTTAGGGTCTGGATAAGATAAGAAACCCTTACAAAATCCATCATGTAATTTTGTCATAAACATGGTTGATATTTACATATTTGGGCAAGATTACACTTCTTAACTCTTTTTAAGATTCTATAATACTTCTTTATAAAAGAACTAATCATTGATCTGTATAAACAAATAGGGTTATATTAATGCAGGAGGATGGTAAAAGTCATTGCTTTCTTTCCTGTACCTTTCTTTAGCTTTCTGATTTTTGGAGTGCCATTTCCTCTTCCGTGATGGTGAAGACAAAATTAGGATTGTCCAGTTAAGAACACTTTCCACCACAGACACTATTGTAATGTTCACCCTCTGACTTCTATGGAGAAGTGAAAGCTGTCTTCTTTCCGTTCAAGGACCTCGGGGCAGTTCAGTCCGTGTTACTTATTCATAAACTGGCTTTAGAAACCATCAAAGAAAATTACACTAGACAGAGTGAGACAGGCAGGAGGACTTTATTCAAGACTACTTCAGTAGAGGTGAGAGATTAAACTCAGCTGGCACGTAACAAAAGACAGTAAGATTTTTAAACACTAGAATGAAGTAGGATGAAAGTCCTGGAGGACACAGGAGAAGATGGTCAATGTGCTCAGGCCATCCCTGTCCGCTAATTGGCTTTATTAAAGCCATGCTTGTCTCCTCCTACAGAGACCAGGCAAGAGGGAATTCATCGTTCTTTATGATCTCTTGTCCAAAGGGTTTTTTTTGTGTGGCCCTTTGAGAAAGACATGGCAAAAGGCTAGGAGAAGATTTATCTACATTTCAAAGTGTATGGGAAAAATTACAATGATAGGCTTTCTAAAGCAAGTGCTCTAAGAGAAAGGAGGTCAGGATCCCATAGTTGAGCAGAAGTCTGTCTAAAGTAGTTGAGGAAAAGGAACAGTGCAGGTAGGTGTGGACACTGCTCTGGCTCACTTTATTATTCTCTGAGTGTGTGGTAGTGTGTATGTGTGGGAGGGAGGTGCATGCAGGGGTAGGGCGAGCGCAGCTCTGTTCTCTTCCGTTTCTGCATTCTTCTCTATACTTACTGTCTTTTGCCCTTCTTTAACAAAAATTTTTAATTAAGAACTTCTATCCATGTGTGTCTATGTGTCAGTGAGTTCTTCCCTCCCATTGTGTGGATGCCAGAGGTGGGACTCCCTGTTCATCAGGTCTGGCAGCAGCTCTTTCACCACATTCATCTGGCCAGCCATCCTCTGTTCAATTTCTATGAGAACTCTAAGTCAGACAGCCCCCTCCTCAAGGATACCTGCGAGTTAATCTTCACCTTCTTTCTACAAGAAAGTTAAGGGACATAATTTCAGTCCTTCCACTGTGAAGTGTGGAGTCTTCATTTTGTTTTGGGTTCCCAAAGGACAGAGACTATGATGCGACTCAGTAGTTCTGCTTTATTCACATACCTGAGTCTGTGAGGACTCTGAGGACACTTATTCCTTGCTCAGTGTCAACACACTTGACACCAGGGTCTAAGGCAAGTGCCTCAGACCTGTCTCACATCAGCCTGCGCTGTCGAGATCCTTGGGATTCTTTAGTGTCTGAATATTTACATTCTACATTCATTGTCTGAATATTTACTTTCTACATTCATTAAATGTCGAGGGTGACTTAGAATTTCACTTCTAAGGGAAACACAATAGTGATATGTACAGAAAACAATGGGGTTGGGGGAAGGATGCCTGCAAAGCTGAGAGGAAACTTACGTGATTTGAAGTTCGAGAAAAATAGAAGTATCAGATCTGTAAAGCAAATTGGTATTAATACAAACTTAACAGAAGAGTGCATGAAGAAAGCAGAAAAGGAAACGTAAGGTGGTCACAGTAACAATTGCAAAGGGAAACATCAGTTCAACTTCCCAGGGCTCCAGAGTGTCCTAGTTTCAAGGGGCTGTCACTTGCTTACCTGCAAAAAGATATCGGAGAAAGTCTACTAATAAAAATTGAACTCAAAGATTAGGAGAAAAGAAACTCAGAGAATGTTGTTTGTAATGTTGAACTTTTGCTTATACTCAGCAGATGCGCTTGGTGGAGCTCAGTGGCTGGGTTAGGGGAAGGAGAAGCATGTTGGGTTTAGAGGATGGGTGCTTTGCAAAGAAGGGGAATAGCTGTTGATCTATTCTCACACTGATTTCAACCTGCATTAAGGTAATACCATTGCCTAGATGGTATAAAAAAGAATTGAGTTTTCATAGTTCTGAGGGTGTCACAGTGTGATCGGTATCTGTAAGGCCACTAGGTGTAACTGCTGTTTTCTAGACTTGTACGTGGCCACATTCTTATTGTTATGTAAAGGAGAGTCTTGTTCTCTTCCTGAAAAAACAAAACACTAATCCCATAATGTGAGTGCCACTCCCACAAACTCAACTAAACCTGTTTACATTTCAAAGGCCTCTTCTGGAAATACCATCATGTTGGGATTTAGAGATTCAACATGCAATGCACACTTTGGAGGACACAAAAATTCAGTTCATAGAACCTCTTAAGTAAAGACAGTGTATGTGTGGTGGTAGTGGGGATCTCACAACTTAGATAGTCAGGGTCCAGACACTCCTGGGAGCAGGTGCCCATAGCCTCAGGAATGCACAGTAGTAGCATTTTTGAGTAAATGTTACCTTCACTTTCATAATTATGGAAAGGGAGTAACCACTGCTCAGAGCAGGTTATGATATATAGTCTCCAAACATCTGTAGATCTAAAAAAAAAAAAAAAAAAAAAAAAAACAACAACAACCCTCCAGTGTTTTGCACAACTCTATCTATATCTGACCTGATTTCATCACCATAGAGTAGCCTTAGGAATGATGGGAAGACCGAACCAAATCAGGAAAAGGTGGTTTGGATCAGAATCCAGAGCTCCATGATGCTGATTTACAATCTGGTGATGGTGTTAATTTTGCTATTATTTCATAATGCTGTTTAGGATCTGTCTGATTCTGATGAGTATACTGATTGTCAAGTATAATCATTTGATAGAGACAAAGAATCAGAGAATTTCTTTTTGTCTACTGCAATTCTGGTACCACAAATCATTGCCGTTTTTCCGTTCAGTGGTAATCCAATTTATGATAATATTTCAATTGATAGTTTAGGCCAGTTTCAGTTCTAAAAACATGCAGCAGATTGGAGTTAAGTGTGTGCAAATGTTTGTAAAAATCTAATATTGTGTCATATTCTACTTACCAAATTAAAAGTGTTTAAAAGGGGAACAGAAAGGAAGAGAGAGTAGAAATGAAATGATAGTAAATAACTCAACTGAGTATGCCAGACATGTGTGCCTGTTGGGACTGTTGACTATCACCATCTGAACAGCTGCAACTGTAAACTATTATCACAGACAACGACACCAATGTTGCAAAAGTATCTAAGTTAACTTTCTTTTTTTTCTCCTTTTTTCTCCCTTTTTTCATCTTTTTTTTGAATTGGGTATTATATTTACCTTTCAGATTTTATCCCCTTACTCCACTTCCTCCCACCACCAAGAAACCTCCTATCCCATCCCCCCTCCTCATGCTTCTATGAGGCAGTGCCGGCACCTACCCCCCCCACTACCCCCTCCCCACCCTCACATTCCCCCCTACACTCTGTGTTCGTTTTTTTATGGGACCAAGAAACTCCTCTCCCACCTATGCCCAACAAGTCCATCCTCCCCTACATATACTGCTGGAGTCATGGGTCCCTCCCTATGTGCTCCCAGGCTGGTGGTTTAGACCCTGGGGAGGCTCTGGTTGTTTGGTATTGTTGCTTTCCTCCAAAACATGGAACAGAAACTGAAGGAGGGGCCATCAGGAGACCATTCCACCTGGGTATTCATCCCATGTACAGTCACCTAAGCTAGACACTGATGTGGATGGCTGGAAGTGCATGCTGTCAAGAATATGATATAGCTGTCTACTTGGAGGTCTGCCAAAGACTAACACATTCAGAGGACGATGCTCACAGCTAACCACTGATATGATCAAGGGTTTCCCAATGGAGAACTTAGAGAGAAGACTGAAAGAGCAGAAAGGATTTGTGACCCTAAGTTAAGTTTCTATTGCTGAGATTAAACACAATGATCAGGACAACTTACTAAAGTAAATTTATCGGAAGCTTAAAGTTTCAGAGAATTAGTCCAAGTCCATTATGGTGGGTCACATGGCAGCAGGTTGTAGTCATGGTATTTGGGCTGTAGCTAAGAGCTCACATCTTGAGACAAAAACCACTGGACAGAGAAGAACTAAATGTGAGTGACATAGGCTTTTGAAACCTCAAAGAATACTCCAGTGACACACCCATTTCAATAAGGCCAAGTGTCCTAATCATTCCAGACTGTTCCACCACTTGAAGACCAAGTTTTCAAATATACGAACAAGCCTAGGAGAGCCATTTTCATTCTATCCCTGGCCCTCTTAAGCGAGTAGCCATATCACAGTATAAAATGCATTTAGTTCAATTTTAAAAGTCCCCACAGTCTTTTCACAGTCTCAACACAGTTTTAAAAGTACAAAGTTCAAAATCTCTTCTGAGACTGTATGCAGTCTCTTAACTATAATACCTGGAAAGTACAAAATCAAATTATATACATCCAATATGCAATGGCACCGAGTGTATATTCTCACTCTGAAAGAGGGCACAGTGAGCAAATACTGCAGCAAAAAAAGACTGGAACACAACAAGGCACGCTCTTAATTCTGTGCTGCTCTGTTTGTTGATAAAGGGGTTATATAGCTCTGCTTAGCACACTTCTCTGTTGTGAATTGATTCAACTCCTTGTCTATAGCGCTCCTTGACAGATATAGCATGGCTCTGGCATCTCTTAGGGTCTCTAACTCAATCCAGAGTAAGCCTTCACTATGGCCTACACACCATGGCCTTTCAGAGACTAGATACAGAGGCTCGTATCCCATATGCTTGGCTCAGAGGCTTTTGTAAGTGCAGAGGACGATTCCTCAGCCCTTTTATTTCTGTATCTTTCAAGCCACAGAATCAATGTTAGGCTGTCTTCAAATCTCCTTTATGAAATTAATCCTAGACGTTTTAATTTGGTCTCAGGTATAAGTCTTAGGAGAAGAGAAAAAAAATGCAGCCATTTGCTTTAGTGAAATATTATAAAAAGAGTCTCTAACCCAGTTCTCCTTTCAATACTACTGTTGTGTGTGTGTGTGTGTGTGTGTGTGTGTGTGTGTGTGTGTGTGTGTTTCTACAAAGATGGCCTGGTAATATCTGCTATTAGCACACAATTTCATTCCTAGTGCAAACTCCCAAGTTTATGTAGCTATTCTCATTTAAGCTGCCTCAAAGAGGTTCTATTCCAGAAATCCTTAGATGGATGCATACTGTGGACATACAACCATGCATGTTATGTGTCATAAACCTCATGGCACATGTGATGGAGCTAAGTATTTGGAAAACTTGTAGATTTCTGGGTCCCAACACGATACACAAATTAGAAATTTTTAGGGTGGTTCCATGGCTATCTTGTTTAAGAAATATCCATGTATTCTAGTACATTTGGAATGGAGAACCATTGCCTGTGACGTGCTCTTTACAGCATATATTCTAAATTGTCGATCTTGACTTCCAAACCCTATTGTTTGACAAGCCCATTCTATGTTGAAGGTGATGGTTCTCACTCTTTGAACTTGTCCAAGTTGGAATCAATATGCTTTGTCCTATTGTGAACTGAAGTGTCCAGTTACAGTTATGTTTAAGACTCTCTTACATGGAGCTAATTGACTACTTAGAACAGTATGATTGTAGACAGTTAGAATATTATATATCTAGCACCAATTTATCTTGGATTATCTTAATCTCCTGAATAGCATTTTATTTTCCACCTCCCTGCCTGACTTAACATCTTTGTGAATAGCATGGAAAATCTTTTATTTTAATGTGTTAACTTAACAGATAATAACTTTCTATTAATTCCAAAACCCAAACCATCATGACATATATGAAACCTCCAACAGAGATTTTTCTGGCTTTGATATAACCCTCATATCAGATGTTCCACCAATGATTTTGAAAAATGCCTTGAGTTATAACTTGTAATTTGTTCTTTAACTATTAAAATCCTTAAAACTACTTCTATTGGTTTATATTATTCAGGACAGCATAAATACATGTTAGCTAGTAATGGCTACTCAAATCGGGCTCAAAAAGAAACTAGCTGTTATTCCATTTAATATGAGAGCTATATTTTATGGCAATAGATGTATAACAGAATATTTCATATTAGGCCATTCCTGTAGACTGTGGACTGTGAGATTGGTGGGGAGGTTCTTCTTGCTTCCTATATTATCCATAGAAGAAGGCAAGAGAATACTGGGAGAGCAAGAAAGCAAACATTCACTCTCAAGCAATGTAAGATTTTTTTTTTTTTACTTCGTTGTGAAAGGTACAGCCCTCATGGACAAAACACCATCCATTAAGTACACTCTAACCTGTTCCCTAGGACATTCAGATTTTAGTATGTGCTTTTTGGAAGACACCTTTTTAGCACACAGACACTGAGTATGCTTCTTTCTGCTGGCCTCCATTACTATCTTCCTGCTTCCCAACATTTAGTGAAGGAATCAGTGGTAAGAACATTTCTACTCAAAGGGTTTATGGAAAATTTCTTTTTTCCTAGCATTTCCACATTATCTAATAAGGACTACCAGGTTTACAAAATATTTATTAAAGTTTTTCTGAAAAAAAAAAAAAAAACTCAGTGTTTCACTTGTTTTTTTATTTCTTAGTGAAGGTCAGTTTCTTACCCTGAAGTCAGAAAATGGCGGAACACACAGTATAGAACTCTGAGCAGAGGAGACTGATGGCAGTTCTAGTCATATATAGTTTCAAGTCAGAGAAGGGTAACAGCATACAATGAGGTTGCACATGACCAGAGTGAAAAGACTAAAATTACAGGTGGCAGGTTTTGTAGTATCCAGGGAGAGAGAGTGTATTCTGAGTACTCTCTGTGGAAAGATAAGATTGGCCATGTTGAATAATTGCCATGACTGGCAAGGAACTGAAGCTTATTATTTTGGGATTAGAAAGAATTGAAAATAGACTCTTTTCTGGAAAGGGGAATTTGAATAGATGCTTTATTTTTAGAGACTGGGTATGTGCCATTTCAGGACCTTCTGGTATTGTAAGATATTGACAGTACTATTGAGCCAAACTTTATCCATCCATATGGGCTTTTTTTGAATTTGTGTGTCTCATTATTTGTTGTTTTTGTATCTATGCAACTATCATGTATGTATGTATGTATGTATGTATCCATGCATGTATGTATGCATGTATGTATGTATATATGTATTATCTATTTATCTATCTAATGTTTATTTTCATCCATCTATCTGTCATATATTAATTTATCAGACTATTATTTACTAACATCTGCAGAACAATCTATCTTTATTTGTGTATCTCATTAAGGGAACATTTTAAATTATTATGAGTATGGGTTGTTCTATGTTGAAAGTCTGATTTGTCTTTGGTTATGTGCTCCCTGTACTTCCTTGTGTAGTTTCTTGACTTTTTAATCACTTTGAATTACAATAATAGTCTGTCTTAGCTATGAATGTTTTAGACCCTCCAATCACAGATTTTAAATTCTGAGTTCCCATTTTTAAGGACATATCATAACTGATGCTGGTGATATGGCACTATCTACTTCTTTGTATCTGCCTAAATGGGGTGGGATGGAAGGAAGAGGATCTCATCATACCTATGCATGACAAAAATGGCTTTAGCCACTCTTGTTTGGTGTAATTAGCCTCACCTCACTGGTGACAACGTTTTCTTTCATGTTATGACATACATTCCCAGAGACAATACGCCATCCCTATGGCTTTTTTACGTGGAGTCAGCTTATCTCCTTCATGTCTTCTTGGCAGCGACCATCATGCTTTGAGTTTTATTAGTGTAAGCTACATACTTTCTTAGCATTTATTCTTTAACTATTAAAGTATTTTTTATCTGCATGTAGATTCTGTATTGGAGTATGTGCCTTGACAACCCTTTGGCTCAATTTTAGACAAAAGAAAAATCCCAAAGCACTCACTGACTACACTTATTCTTGTATCTGGATATACTTGTCCTCAGGAAGGTTGAATTTTTCCACTTTGAAGACAATCTACAGTCCCATTATTATCTCTGTGGGATATATAGGGGATACAATGTAAGAATTTTTATATTGAAACAAATATTGATGCTGTCAATACTGTACCTGAAATTTTTTTGGTTTGAGGCACTTGTCTATACATATTTGGTGATGTATTTTTGACAACTTAGGTGAATTTGAAAGTGAACTTTGAGAACTGTAGATATGAACATTTCATGTTTTGTGAGGGCTGATTGACAGGTCCTAAAAATAAAATCCTAGGCGGAGATAGCAGAAGCCATTTAGACTAGCCCCTTGCTTCCAAGCACTTAGGTTGAAACTGGTTGCGGTCTAAATGTGGCATTCTTTGTCTCCCTGTCTTTAAAAGAACTTTTATAGCAGAGACCCTATCACCTGCTTCGCCTTTGCTTTACTCAAGCATGCTTCTAGCACACCGAATGCGGATCTTTCTCCTTATGATGTAAACTCATTTTTTTTGTAATCTTATCTTGCAGCCCTTGTTGCTGTAGCTCTTTGACTGTTCCTTTATATTTGATTTCAATTGTAGATAAAAGTAATAATCTAAATTCCCTTCAGAGCTGACATTATTACCAGAGGCTTCAGGCAAAATGGCTCTTTCCTCAGACAAGTTTCTAACCCCTAAGGTTGCTGGCAGACTGAGAGCTTCCTTTCCTGTCCAGATCCTCAGAAGGAAAAAGAGAAATCTCTTTGAAGAGGGCAAGAAAAGAGAACAAAAGAAGCAGAAGAAAACAAAGGAGAAAGAAAGGCTGAGGATCTGAAGTTTAGAGACTAGCTGGTGAGCTGGCCTTCCCATGGTGAGCTAGCATGTTTGCCCTAGTTAGTGGAAAACAGTTTTGGAGGCTGGACTCATTGGAACAGTCACCAGCACACCATTGCCTAGTCCCATGCCTGCTGCTGAACGGTACCCTAACCATTTGTCCTTTCCAAAAGATGAGAAGAGAAGCAGGGTAGATACAATGACCAACCTCATAGTCTGCTTCGCTTCCATCAATTCTAAGTGATGTGTTTTTAATGTGTGATTGAAAGACACCAAATGATAAAGAAGTATTTTCAATACATTTATGCAATGACCTACGACCTACTTTCTCTTTGACAAGCCTAGGAGTATTGGTGCAAACACAGCATGGAAATATAATTACATTTGCTTTTCAAATATCCACATCCTTTGTCATACTCCCTCCGCCCCCTCCTCTTCTTTTTCAAGTGCGTGTGAACGTGTCTTTCATGCTGCCAAAGTCATTACCATGATATAAAATTATCTGAGTTTTAGAATGAATTACCAATTCTTCAGCATTTAATAGTTTAGAATCATGTGTGCCTAAGGAAAAAGAAACTAAACCATTATTCTCTTGGAAGTTGTAATTTTATCCCAAAAGAGGTTATTTTTTTCGGTAATAGGTATCAGCAATTTCTAGGATGTTTAAGTTTTATTATTTCTAAATAAGGCAACATTACAATTCCGTTCCTGTTATACTAAGGAGTGGTTAGGCCTGTATAACTACATTAAAAAAAAAAAGTAAGAAACTGTACACAGTTGACATTTCAGTGGATGATCAAAGCATTCTTCAACCTTAAATATATGCTTTAAATGTGCCAGATACATCATGACCTGACCAGTGTAGCACATCACCTGACGTTTTCTGACTGAGTAGTTTCATTGTTTGGTGTGTCCCGCCTGCTGCTTGTCAAGTCACACTATTTAGCATTACATCACTCTAGTCAACACTATACCTGTTTAAGGAGGAGCTAGTTCACGTGTTAGCAGATTGTGTCTACATATGTTTTACGTTCTCCTGTCACTTTTAGGAATTTCAAGTGATTGCTCTGATCTTTCCTTCGATTGCTAAAACGAGTCAAATAATTCTAATGTTTTCAACAAAGTGAGTTGAAGACATCAAAAAAGCAATGTTCCCTGCCATACTGCATGTAAGCTGCTGCTATCTGAAAATGCTGAGACTTAATAGTGTTGTTCACATCAATGATATAGTATTTTATTTCCAAATCATGCAAATATCAACAAGGATGTCCCTGAAGACAGGGAAAGATGAGATCAGAAAGTAAAGCACATGGTCACGTGCTTGATACGAACAAAACAAATCACAAATAACCTCTACGTGTCTTTCTCTATTTTTGTAAATGTCCTAATAGTTTCTTTGAACTAACTGTATCAAAATAAGATAAAGGATGGAGACTTGGGGGTCTTAGGTACAAAACAAAACAATGGCCCATAAAAAATAGGATCCTTTTGTATGAAGGCTTCTTTTGGTGAAATGATATTTTTCAAGAAAATAAAGTTTGTTGTGAGACAATTTGTGCTCAAAGATCTTAGCATTGCTTCCTTTTGGGTGGAGAATGTCTTTATTTTGCTTAAATTACACATGAACGGTTGAATGCTGTTTCGATGGTTTATATTCTATTTCATTGTAAGCCAAATGATACCTTTCTTTACAGGTGATGGATGGGCAGCTCGGTTGAAGCAATACAATGAACAGTAGGCCCATTAAGGAAAGCACTAGTTGTAAAAAAAAAAAGTATCACAGAAGAACTGAGAAGAGAATCAAGCCAGAGAATCCATGGTTATAATGGTCATTGTCTGGGTGGTATGAGCAAGTGATATGAGCTGTGGAAAGAGCTATCTGTTCTTTGGCTCCTGTCTGCATGTTCAGATTGAAATCCAGTGGTAAACTAGAAAAAAAAAAGTCCCATTTAGGAAAGGGGATATTCACTAAAGCAAACATTTAATAAGGAACTGTCCTGCAAAACTATAGTTAGTCTCTGAAGCAAGGAAACTCTTTCCCATAGAAAAATGTGTTGGAAATTACCATGTGCAAATACAAGCTCATGCCACACCCAATCACACAATTAAATAATTTTAATAAAGTCTTTCTTTAACCCCTCACGTTAACTGGTTAATGGATCCCGGCTTTGTTTCTAGTATAATTCACTCTATATGTTAAAATTAATCTAATTGTGTAAATAGGTTGTACAAATTCTACAAAATGGGTCAGCAAGAATGGCTTTTGAAGGTCCACTCCTAATCCTTCTTTTCTTGTTCCTATACATTTTAGCTTCTGAGGAACCAGTATAGTAGAGTTCAGCCCATTTATGCTACGCCCTGAATAGCAGCGTCTCAACCCCACAGGAGCTCTGCTCTTGATCTAAGCAGTAAAAACCCATTTCAGTGTTCTATAGCCCAGCAGCTTCTTCATGCTAAAGTATATAAGAAAACCAAAGGGTCATACGCTTATGTGGCCACTGGCCTTCCTCCACCATAAACTAGGTCTGTTATATCTATGTTATGTTATAAAATATATAAATTATATATCTGATGTCAATAGATTGTATAGACTAGACCTCCCTTCTCCATGTGAGATGCTCTAAGTGGAAGTTGGAGACCTCAGATAGAAACAGAACTTTTATATATTGATTTTCCTATTTTGTAGAGCCATTGATTCCCCTATCCTTTAAAATTACTTTAGGGCTTAGCAACATAAGCATTCACACACACATTTATTTCATTTAGTAATTAAAAAACGTTTACCTTTTCATGTAAAAAACTTTATAGTTTCTCCCTGGCATGTCTAGATTGTCAGAATTAATACTCTTTTATTTTGGGACTATCCCTAAGTGATAGGTGATAACAACAATTTTATTAAGTGAATAAGATTTACTTGAGTAAAAATACTATGTTATAATAGCCAATCTGCAACCTTAAATGGTAGCTATGTGACTATTAGGTGATATATATACATACATATATATATATACATATATATATATCACATATATATATACATATACATATACATATATATACACACATATATATCACATATATATATTTCATACTCTAGGAAAAATATATAATATATATAATATATATTATATATAAAAATTTAATATATAATATAAATATAATATATAAATATAAATAAATATAAATATAATATATAAATATAATATAATATATATATTTCATACTCTAGGAAAGATGGGATGAGCAGAGTGGAACCATGTCAGATTTTATCATAATACTCAGAATATTATAGAACCTAAAACCTATTGCTTATAGAAATTTTATTTTAATAACTTTAGACTGTGGTTGACTGAACACTGAACATAACCAAAACCATAAAAAGTAAAATCTAGGATGAGAGTTGACTTCTGTAGTATGTAAGCTCTTTCAGGGGCCATGTCTACTGGGAAGCAAAGTTACTAGGTTATGGATTTATCCTTTGAGATGCCACTAGCATCTGCCCCAGGGAATTGTCCTAGTCAAATTGCTGCCACCAAGTGGGCAATTTAAGTTATAATACCATACTGGAGACTCAAAGTTGTTCTCTGCCATGGACATATCAAATATATCAGTGCCTCTAGCTTTGAGGATGTAGCTCTAATCTTGATTGAACTCTGCATAGCCTCTACCCATCCCCCTAGAACTACTTTATCCCTGGACACTGAAATGACTGAGAACAAAGGTTGCTGCTGTCATTGGGTGGATGATTTTTTCATCTGGCTTTTCAGTGTTCACTTGGGTAGATGTTATCTGTAGACACTGGTGTGAATACAAAGGTTTAAACCCTATGAAGTCTTCCAAAGCTATCTACCACAGACTGCTTTTTCTTGCCCTTGCACTACTCCTTTGTTGATGTCATTCACCTCTCATAATACTTGTTTAGCACTGAGATTTTGTATGTATCATTAATCCTATCATTTTCTTTATCCAGAATCCGAGTATTTCTCAAAGCTCTTTTCCCAAGCCGACTCCAAGTCTGAAATAGGATTCTAGGACTAACCCAGAGTAGACGTGTAGTCTCAAAGCTGTCTACTTTTATTTTTCATCTGTATCTCAAGCAGATCCATCATAACAAAAGCTCAGATTAAAAATAAAATTTTATCAGGTTATTGTATAGGAGCTTCCCTAGAAGTTGAAGAGTTTTGCACATTATATGTGTGTACACACACACACACACACACACACACACACACATATACATATACATATACATATACATATATATATATATATATAGAGAGAGAGAGAGAGAGAGAGAGAGAGAGGGGGGGATTTTTTGTGAAATCCACAAATATTTGTATTTTCAAGAATTCTTTTTGAATCATTGAATCTGCTATACAACTAACAATGTAGAACCTTAAAAACCCCATCAATGTGGCTAACCTAGAGTCCTTTGCCCCTAACCCCCGATGCAAATTTTTTTTTAGCAAAATTGAGTTCTAGAGGAATTGCTAACCTTCATGATGATGTCAATGATGCAGTGAACTATAGGTTTTCTTTGCAGTATACAGAGTGAGTCAGGCTTCCCATGGTATTGTGCTGTGACAGACAGAAGAATGCACAGTGATTAACAATCGGAACAGTTTAAACTAACAAAGAGGGAGTAACTATAGAATGTGCTACCTCTTTCATCCCAGAGGAAAAAGTGGAGTGCTGAGAGTTTTAAAATCTACATGGAGATAACACCCAGGGATCTAGAGCAAACTGATAGGCAGGTGGTGCTATTGCCTCAGGAGCTTTGGAAGTTCCCGCCATGATTCTGGAACTCATCAGCCCTCTCAGCAGGGTGCTGATGGGTCAGTAATGACATTTCAGAGTTTAGCTCAGATAATATATGGAAGCAGAAAGGGATCAACCTTGCTTTGTTCTAATATGACATTTGCGATGTGGCAAGAAAGCTAGATGTATGTCCCATTTTCCTCCCCCCCCCCCAGCATTTCTATCTCCCAACCACCTATTGTAAATCATTAGCGAAGGGAAATGGAGGGATGAGGCCAGCAGAGTCTTAAAGTTACATATCTAGTTTGAAGAATTGTGATCTCAAAGCCACAGGATACATAGGGACACCCTGTCCCAAACAAATAAAAAGGAAATAAGAAGTGAGTTCAGAGATAAGAGACAATGACGATAGTAGCCGTCTGACGAAAGAGACTCAACAATTAAACAGCAGAGAAAAATATATAATTTTAAGTCTGTTTGATTCTCACAAACAGGCGCCAACTGTTAAGTCCTTGTAAGTTGCATCCGTGTAAGTTACTTTCTACTCAGTTTCTTAAGTGAATGCTTAGCTCATTCTATTCTCTCTCTCTCTCTCTCTCTCTCTCTCTCTCTCTCTCTCTCTCTCTTTCTCTCTCTCATCTATCTATCTCATTTTCTCTCCTTCCTGCTTCTCTCTTTCTCCTTGCTTCTTTTCATTATACTACCTTTGGAAACACTTGCTACATACCTAGTAACCTACATCCTGTGATCTGGTGAACATTTGTTTGCCCTCAAGAATCCTTTTTGTTGCTGTGTTATTGTTGTTGATGTGATGGTGGTAGTGGTGGCAGCTGCATGTATGTCTGGTGTGTGTGTGCGTGTGTGTGTGTGCGTGTGTGTGTGTGTGTGTGTGTGTGTGAGTGAGTTTCTGAGATGCAGTTCCATGTACTCAAGAATAGCTTCAAATTTACTATGTAGTCAATGCTGAGCTTGAATTCATGATCATTGCACCTCCAAAAGGCTGGGATAGCAGGTGTGAAGCAACAAGTCCATCAAATATTAATGCGTACACATGGTTCAGTGTTCAAGTAAGGAGAACATGTATATCTCCTCAAGCATTTATCATTCTCATAACAAAAACACTCACAATCTTTTCTTCTAGCTTTGAAAAACAATGCCTTCTTGTCTGAATCTATAGCCACATGTGCATTAGCACAGAAGCGATGCCTTGCCACATTGAACTGTGTCTTAGTACCTGCTGATCAATCTCACCTCATTTCTCTTCAAGACTCCCTAACACAAATATTCCTCCTACTCTAACTAGAGGAGCCAGAAGTAGAAAATAGTAAAGGCACACAAGCAAATTTAAAAAAAAATAAAGTGCTTCTTCTGTTTACCAAAGTCCCAAAGCTGTTCACTGTAAGTAGAAGAGGCCAATGCGGAAAACATAATCTTTAAGATGACATATTTGGTTCCAGTTAGACTGGAGAAAAACTGTTCATTTTTTTTACCATTGTTATAAAATATTTTGGATACATAATTAGTTGATACTTTCTCATAGAAGAGGGAAATAACTTTTCAAACAGATGCAATCTGCATAAGGAATAAGAATGCTGTTTGGAAAAAGAATCAGGGAAATTCTAATGGGGGTATGCATAAAACTCACTGTTCATCGGTGCATAAAAATGTAAAATAACATGTAAATACAGTTGAAAATTAGTATCTCCAGCTTGCTGCTGATTTAGTCATGCTGGGAACTCCTGAAAGGCATTATTTTGTTTGCATGGTGTTTTCTCTCTTCTGCTCTGACTTATTGTTAGTTTTTAATTTATTTTATAATTATCTTAATTAAAATATCTTTTATTCACCACCCCTTGGATCAAAGCAGAGTATAATTTGCAAAAACAGTTAAGTGGGTATGCCATCTTGAGGTTTTAGATCTGAGTGCAGAGCAGACCTGATTCTATTGATATAGAAAGAATATCCAGAAGAAGCCTAGGATGCAGTCAAATAGTTAGTGTTTGTTGCCCAGGGGCACCTTGCAGAGAAGCCTCAGAAGATGTCTTTATCTTTGGTAAACAGACATTTGCCCCGTGCCTTTTCTATGGTTGGTTGAAAGGCATCTTCTGGGTACCTCTATTGAAACCTGCTTCTTAGCTGTCCTGGTTGCAGCAGGCCTTAGAGATGACATTCTTCACACAGAAGAGGATAAAGAGGCACAGGAGTAGCCACTTTCAGATGGATTCTCTCTAAGTTGGGGTGAACAGAGCTTTGTTTTGCTTATTTTGATGGGATTAAGAGTTTTTGCACAGTTACCTGTGTGTCATTCATGTACTAAGACATTCTTTCTCTTTCTATGTTATGTCACACCATAAATAGAATACAATAGTGACATTTATGAATGTTATCTTCAGGATAAATTTAGTGAAAACTTTCATATATTCCCATGGTGATTTTTTTGTTTTGTTTTTTTGAGACAGGGTTTCTCTATATAGCCCTGGCTGTCCTGGAACTCACTCTTTAGACCAGGCTGGCCTCGAACTCAGAAATCCGCCTGCCTCTGCCTCCCAAGTGCTGGGATTAAAGGCGTGCGCCACCACCGCCCAGCTCCCATGGTGATTTTAAACTATATCTAGAATAAATTTCAAATTTGATCTTGCACAAAAGTGAAATTATGTTTAGAGTGATAGTTTTTATTAGGGACCATTTATCATGGTATAAAATACATGGTATTGACCTGTATCCTAACAATGGTTGATAGTTGTTTTAAGACCGTACAGAGAAACATAGAGGGAGAGCCAGTGCATACAGAAACAGAAACATGAAAACACAGAGAAATTTTATTGAAGCTGTCAAAGTTCCTCTAAAGGAGGATCATCCATAGATCTCGCACCTAGGAAGTCTGTCACAGTCTCTAAAAGTAAGGCATTGGGTATTGACATGTTACAAGAAGCATTCTACCTGATAAGAAGTGATTCTCCCTTTGTTTTTTTCCTTAATTCCTCCCTTCCTTCCCTTGTTTCTTCCCTTCCTTCCTCCCTCACTTTCTTCTTCACTCTCTGTCTTACTCTTTACTTGTCTGTTTCCTTATTTCCTTAAAATTTCATTTGTTTATTCTTTAAATTTATTTATTCTTTCACAGTTTTATGCACATATACAGAGCATTTCAGTAATTTCCACTTCCATTAGCCTCTCTTATTTCCCCACCCTTTTAAAAACAACCTCGTTATTCTTGAGAAAACACTCCTCTTTTCACCATGTGTGCTTGTGTATGTGTGTGTGTTTGTGTGTGTACATGTGTGTATGTATGTGTTTGTATGTGTGTATATGTGTGTATGTATGAATGTATGTGTGATTATGTGTGTGTTCTAGGTCACCACATTTAATTAGAGTTGCTTGTTTGTTCATGGGTAGGAAGTTATTTATTAAAGCATGGGCTAATTTTCAAAGAGTATAAGCTGAAGAGAAAAATAATACTACCTCAACCATAAGCCATTAACTATTAATATCTCCTTTAGGAAGAGATGGGGCTCCGTGTGCCCTCGACCCCATCTTGAAATACTGATGGACCTCATTTTGTTTATGTGAGTTCACGGGTGCAAAGGCTACAGCGTCCAGCACAGATCTTTTTGCAGCATATCGCCTCATTTTCTAGCTCTTCTATTCTTGCTGCACTCTTTTTGACAATGCCTATGAAATGCTGAGGGGTGATATAGTTATCCACTTAGGATCAAACATTTCAACATCATTTGCTGTTGTCGTTTTGATCAGTTATGAGCTTCTGTGTTGACACAGAAGCTCTTCCTCAGAATCTCTCTGAGGAAGATTGAGAGTAGCAATAACTTACATTAAAATTATAAATATTAGAATCCAGCTTAACTTGTATCTGTTTTTAAAAACGTAATACTAGTAGAATAGGACCACTGGCTTCCCCAAGTGGCTCTTGTGCAGATTTAAGGGAAATATGGCTGGTTTAGTCTTCATGATGGGATTTTCTACTGTAAATAAAGAAACCTGGCCCCAAGAAAGAGAACTCGATAATTCTTACCTACAACCAAGGAGAAAGAAAACAGGCAAAGTAAAACATTCTTAATTTCTGCAATTATATCTGGAATATTTTCACATTAAATTAATGACCTCGATGGAAAAGGCTTCATTTCATATCATAGACAGATGTGTTTCAGCTCCTGCCCTGACTGCAAAAGAAAATGATGTTGTTATCAAGTAAGATTTGAGTGACTTCACAGTGAATAGAAAATATGCAGCCCTCTTTTTTGAAGCAGAGCAGTAATTACTGGGAGGAGATAGAAGCTCAGCACTCAACCTGTTCTTTCATGACTTGTGCAGTTTGGACGAGACATACTCACAGGCTGGCATCTCAGATGACAGTTGGATTTTGCTAATGGTACAAGTAATATTGCACAATTTTGTGGCACAATTTTAAATTCTATATTCTGCTCATATGCTCTAGAGGTAACTCTAGTTTTATTACTTTCTCTCCCTTCCAACTAAAAATATTGTCATACCCTTGCCATTTACTCCAACCCATGCAAATGATGTCTGTTTTATTAGGTGTTGAATGTATTAATGGAAAAATTGCTTTGGAAATCTTGTTTATTGATCTTTGTGTAGAACTGAATGTTTGAGATAGCCAGTGTCGAAAGTCAGATATCTAGCGTCTAAAGCACTCGTTGATGAAGTAATATCACTAAAGGAAGAGCTGTCTGCCAACAAATCATGTTTTGCCTTCCTTACTCCTTAGCCCCACTACCAAGGAAAGTATGAATTAAATCTTTTATCTGTGTTATTAAATTTTGAATGTTTGTAATTTATATATTCAAGGGTAATTTGTTTGGGATAATTTCTTTTACAATTTATTATTTGTGACTAACATAAAAATGACAGCATGGTGTGACTGTGAAAAAGTGTAATATTGGTACACTCCTTATGTTACATAGCTGGAAGTGCTGTTATTCCCTTTAATGACCTAACTGTATAATGAAAACTTTGTTATTTATGACCACTTTTCTAGGCTCCTGCGTTGTGAAGGCTTTTTCTATTTTGGAAAATTATTTGCGCTTGCTTTAGAAAAGAAGCAACTTCTATAAAGAGATTCTCTTTGTTAACCTGTAAATTTTTTTGATATTTGCACAAAAAGAAGTATAGGGTCATTGTATTGCACTTTAAAAGAATTATAGATTGCCTGTTATGTCATGATAAAAGCTGAGAATAAAAAGGCAGATGTTTAAAACTTCAGCTATCTGACAAACCAATGAATATATTAAGCTGACTACATACTCAGATGTTATGTTGTGACAAAGATGAGCTATAATAATGCCATCTTTAGGTGCTTACAAGGTCTTGGACATTGTTTCTAAGTCCTTTTTGTTGTGTTATGACAAGGATAAGCTACAATAATGTCATCTTTAGGTGCTTACAAAGTCGTGGACATTGTTTCTAAGTCCTCTTCGTTTCTTTCTTTTCTTGTCATTGTGACAAAATATCTTTCAGAGTAATTTTAACAAGGATGGATTTATTTTGCTTTGTGATTTCAAGAGTCATCAATCCATCAGAGCAGGAAGGTATGGTGACTGTGCTGGTAAGTCCATGACGAAAGGACTGTGTGTCAGATGCCTCTCCTATCTCTTTGGAGAAGAAGGCAGAGAGCCCAGGCCAGCACCAGAAGGTAGCACCTTCAAGCCAACCCCAGCTTCCACTTTTGCTAACTAAGTCAAAGTCTAATCAGCCTTCCAAAACTGCAACATCAGCTTAGGAACGAGTAGTATTCAAAGACAAAAATCTGTGACCAACATTTTAGAGCCAAACCATAATAGTACATCTACCTTTTTCTTCACTCATTTAAATTTCAGAAGAAATTTGAAATAGATTTTGTTTTACCCAATTTACAGACAAAGTATATTGGGAGCTAGAATTCTACCACAGTCATATAGTACATATCAGAACAATACATGAAAGAGCCCTTGAATTCCTTCATTATTTGAAGAAGAAGAAATAATTTATTCTGACCAGTACTAAAGTCTGGGGGAGATTAGCAAGAGAAGTACACTGGCAAAAAAAAAAAAAAAAAAAAAAAAAAAAAAAAAGATATTACATGAATAAATGGACTCTCATGGGCATAAAGCACAAATGTGCTGAAGGTTAGTTAAGTACAGAAGTATAAACTCAATATTATGCGGTATGGTGTTGAAAAAATAAGAGTTACATAATTGGTACAATTTCAAGTGTTATTTCAAGGCTTAAAATTATATTTACAAGTATATGGATGTATTCATTTCTAACACAGCACCTCAAATTTTGTCATAAATATTCATATTTAACTGTATCAAATACTATGCAATATATACAAATTCCCCAAATTTTGCAATTATGCAATGTGAAATGGATGAATGCATAGGTAGAAATAGATACAGATTGGAAGTATACATGATCAATTTTGCTAAATAAAGTATTATTTTACTTTAGATTCGTATGAGTGAATTGAAAACTCTGGCTTAGATAATGAGTAAACAGGCTTGCATACAGTGAAATAATTCTCATCCTGGATAAGCCCAACTTCCTCACTTCATTAGTTTTTAATTAAACTTCTGTCTGATTGAGTTCTCCATTTCTTTTTCAAAACCTTTTGCTTATAAAATCTTCGTTTGGTCCTTAGCATCAAAGTGACACTGTGTGCTTTTTCTCTTCTTTATAGACATCATCCATTATGTTTGTTCAAAATATAGTATAAAAGAGATCACAGAAGCAGCAGTACTGGGCGGCAGTAGTGTGAGTCGCATATAAAGAATGTATTAAAATAATAATGATCCAGAATCTAGAATCTAGTTAACAGACCATCCATACAGTGAGAACCCTGGTCAGGTGTTCTGAACTAGACATATGGAGGGGACTGAGTCTTGTATTTATCTCCTTACTGTGCCACCTAAACTACATGTGCCTCACCCTAGATCTTCACCAATGCTTCTGTTTAGATCATATTTCAGACCCTGAATTTGGCCCCATATTCACCAAGCTATCCCCATAGCCTGCTGTGCTTTGTCCCCTGCCTTCTCGCTTGATTATACTCTTGCCTGTTGACTACTCCTTAAATAGGATAATATATTGTCAAAGGAAGCTGGTAGGGAAATGGAAAGAGGCTGGAACTGACACTGCCTTGACCACCATCTCCTGCTTCTCACTTCAGCTGGAAAGCAGAGAGGGAGGTTCCTGCACATTTGCTCAGATCTTACCAATTGAAGCAGTAAAAATGATCAAATGTGCTCTTCTCTGAGTACATGCTAATCAGGTTTTCAGTCCCACCTGGACTGAGACAGCACTGTACTTGTCACAGAACGTCTAGGGCAGAATCGAATGGTTGATTTTCTGTTGTAATCTTTTTTTTTTTTTTTTCAAATCTGCTCTCAAAATGTATTGAGGAGAAATGATCACGAAATATTAGTTTCCCCATATTTTCTTCTGAACAATGTCTTTTGTTTCTCTTCCAGTTTTTATTTGTAGAACAAACATTTGCTCAGAACCGCCGTGTGCACCCATGTGAGAAAGAATGGCAGACACATATAGACATATAAAAACTAAATACAAATGTATGGGCAATGCATAGAAGTATTTGGTCTCTCAAAAGTAGAAGACAGATTTTGAGCAGAAGATTGAAGTGCCCTCGATGCTCCAGGGAGCAAGGTATTGGGTCTTCCTAATAGGTTTTATGGTAGAGAATGAATCCAAATTAAGTCAGAGTGAACTTATGAAGGAGCAGGGAAGTAGGCACTGAAGTGCTGGCTATAGGTTACTCTTAAGGACATTTTTCTGTTAATTGTTATGGGAGACACTGGAACTCATGGAGCAGGAGATGGAATTGAGCAGATGGTTTTAAAATGGGAACTGACTATGCTCAAAAGAAGCCTAGATCCCAACAGCAATCTGTGGAGTACAAAGAACTGGAATAATACTTGCCTTTATATAGGAATCAAAGCTTGTACAACATGTTTTATTTCAGTAACAAAATGTCTAGCTTCAGGTTTAGCAATAAGGCAATTTTTAGACAGCTAATCAATACAAGTGTTCCATTCCTATCTCCTCCTAATTATATAATTATCCTCAGAACCATTCCAATAACAGCTAGCCTGCTATCTTTTCTCCCTACCTTTAACTGGTAGAGCTCTATTCCCTGGGTAGACTTATCTTGCTCCCTAAATTTTAATTTATTAACTATTTCACCTGAAAGCAATCACCCTTGCAGTCAATTCCCCAAATAAAACATCTTGCCTTTTCCGTTCACACAGCTATAAGAGAAGAAACACACCAGGGGGTATAATTATAATCTCTCTGGGAAAGTAGAGATGTTTACAAAGACAGAATTCTGACAGCAGCCTCTTGGTCTGCATGGCAAATGATCTTATGTCGGTCTCTGAGTAGTGAGGACCATTAGCTTCCATTCTTCCTACTCCCTAGCAGGATATTGGTCATCTCCTGCTTGTTAGCCATGCCTCCTGTATTAATTGACCTTTTACAGAGGCTACTTGAGACCAGGAAGCTCTGAGGTCATTAGTTTTTACAGCAGCTCTCTTTCCCTATAGTACCTGTTTGCATGACATTTGTGGTACCAACATGCTTTCAAATAATTTCTCTCTTGAGGCTTGTTTGCATCTGTTAGGAGGCTTTGGGGGGCAATGAGATTCCTGATAACACTTCCTTGTACGCATTGAAGTCTGGGAATGAAAGGTGGCTGAATACCTGATATGAAGTAATATTTTTATCCTCCCTAAGTGTGCAGAAAGCAGACACTGAAAAAGATGAAAGGTAAAATTGATGTACTTCTTTTTTTGTGTGTGTGAACATTTGAATGTTTTAAAGAATTGATTTTGACCTGCTGCTGACAGACCTTGCAGAGATTTTTAAAAATAGAAACAGCATAGAGTATCTCAGGCCCTCCCTGCTTACATGCTTCTTCCTTGAGGACCTCCAACCACATCATAGGACTGTTTGTAGTGATTATTCCTGAGAAAGGCACACATGCACACACAGAAACTAGAAAATCAACCCTGATAGAACACAGATATACCCCCAAAGGCTCCAGGCCATCGTATGATAGAAAAATGTGCATAGTGTTTATCATCATCATCATCATCATCATCATCATCATCATCATCCTCTCATACATTAAATCCCAACTGCAGTTTCTTCTTTCCCAACTCCTCCCAGTCCCCCTATCCAAATGTCCTTTCCCCAAGATTCATTGCTCCTGTTTCCCTTCAGAAAAGTAACAGGCTACCCAGAGATATGAAAAACACAGTATAAAAAGCTGCAATAAGAGTAGGCCCAACTCCTAATATCAATGTTGGACAATGCAACCCAGTAGGAGGAAGAGGGTCTCAAGACCAGGCAAAAAAATTAGACATCCCCCACCCCAAGTCCCAAAGTAGGAGTCCCACAGGAACACCATGCTGAGTAACTAAAGCATGTACACAAAGGACCTTACCTTGTGCTTGGATATAAATGAGGCACCCATGGTCAAAGAACTATGGGTGATCTGGTAAACTTGTAAGATGATTCCAAGGGCCAGTGCAAAGTTCTTTTCTTTCGTTTAGTGTATCTACTCCAAAATAACCAGATCATATTTGACTATAACTTTCTAGTTATTCTGCTTGGTCAGATTACACATTTTTCAAATGTTTTTTACTTTGCTTTGGGCCTCAGTTTCTCCACAGCAATAACCATGATACAGCCTGGATCTATGCTGTGCAAAAACTTTTTTTATCAAGTTATTTGGTCTATAAGGTATAACCTGGCCTTCTGGTAATGTTTCAGGGCACACGAAGTGCAGGCAAATTATTGGTCAATGTCTACTGTGGGTGGCCTGTGGTCCAGTTTCCAATGAAGGTCTTGCTTGTATCTGGAACTCATATTCAAGACTTATAGTATAGTCTTTCTGTACTCTTCTGCATCAGCATTCTGTCCTTCTTGTTTCCTACCAGAATTGTCTGTTAACCTGAGCTTATAGCATTCTACAGTTTTCTCTATATTCCCTGTTGAGCTTTTGTAAGTTCCTATTACAAACCCAGCTCAGAAGTCACATAGCCATGGATTGTTCTAGAAATTATTTCATTCACCAATATGAATATCTTTTGTTTCTTACTTGTACTACCCAACGAAAAATATTTACAGATACAAAATGTTACTGTGGCTCAAAGCTTTCAAAGGTTTTAACCCATTGTTGACTTGCCCCCACATACTTGGGAAGAACATCCAGAGGGTGAAAGTGGAATTATATAGTAGATAAGGCATTTTACTATACGGGAAGTCATATGGGAAGAGGTCAGAGATAATATACCCTCAAGGACCCTCCAGAATTATCTGCTTGTTCCATCTAAATCTAACCTTACGAAGTTTTCACAATATCTTCAAATTATTGGTGGCTTGACCATACATTTAATAAGACTCTGTGTAATATGTAGTAATCAAACTGTAAGATCATGTAGTTATTCTGAAGTAGGAAACTCAACTGAGAAGTCCTAAAGTTTATAAATGGAAGAACACCCTGTAACTTAATTATATATGTTATCCTCCTGCCAAATCGACTAGCAAGGGAATAAGCAATTTGTTTATTATCTTAGAACATACGTAGTCTATACACTTCAACTTTCTCATCAGCACAAAATATTACATAAATTGACCATATATATTGCTTTGAAATAAAGACTTGTTATTATGATCTCATCTCTGTTCCCCAAATAGGTAGTATATACTATTCTCCTGTCATATTGATAGATTTTATGTCACATTCTCTTCACGGTATAGAGGTTGCATGATCAAATAAACAATTTGGAAATCAACACTGTCCCTGCAATTATTTCCCACCATGTCTTCTGCATTAAGAAACAGCACTTTCAAATCAAATATCCATTTGAAGCATAAGGAATGGACTTTGCTCTTGGAAGGAATTTTAGAATACAAATTCAGAAAAAGTTACTAGTATAGTTTATAGGAACTTACTAGTAAGTTTCTGGGAAAGCTCCACTCTTGCCTCTCCTTCTACTTTTCCTTTCTCTTTATGTACAGCAGATCTCTTTGTAATTCTGTGTTCACTCTTATGAGGCATCCTGAACTCTGAATGGATTTTATCTTCTGCCTCCTAAAGTACTACTGGCAGCCGTGGGAACTTCAAGCCAGCCTTGATGATCCTGAGGAGAGAGGATACAGAGGCTGCAGTTCAGGTTCAGATTTTAAGTTCCATGAAGATAGACCATCATTTCTTATCTGGTTTATTTTATCATTCCCGGGCTCATTAAAATAACTTGCATGTCTCAAAATCCTTATAATTGCCAAATTATACCGAAGCAAAAGTATCTTCAAAGTCTTCTCTGTTTATGAATCTGAGCTATTTTTCATAAAACAGTGGAAAATCTTTATTAAAATATTACTCAACTTCTTTTGTCTTTGTTCTGATAACTCTAGCAGTTGTTTTGCATTTGGTCTGCTTCTATTGATGGTCTCTCTTCTCACCGTTAATGCCCTGTAAATACTGTATCTGGATATTTTGCTTGTATTTGGTTTTGTTTGTATGCTGACACTGGATATTTATCTGCATTTTGGTTTCTCTTATAAAGAGTGTTGAATTATTTTCTTGGAGGTAACTAATTTACTTTAGAAGCATTCAATTTTTTTTTGGGGGGGGGGGGAGCTTGTTGTTAAATTTTATTAAGAGAACTCTGGTATAGTCCTGTTCTGAGATTAGCATAGTTCTGCTTTAGAGAAGCTTTTCAAGGGCCCATTTGATGTGTTCATTGTTATTTAGTTTTCCACTACCTGAACTTCTCAGGTCTTGGTGTCTCTGCTAATGTCTCAGCTTCATGAAGATCCTCAAGACTGACTTGGCTTTCCTGTACACTAGGAAAAGCCTCACAGTAGAACATTTGAGAAGTTGTTTTGGCTTGAAGTTTCACTTCCTCATGGAACTGTCTGTTCTAGGTACTGCCAATCACCAGTTGAGTTGATATATATATATATATATGTCGTTGTACATTAGCAAAACTCATCCAGAAGACACTGTAGATCATAAGATCACATATCAGAGTTCTTTTATTCTGAGTTAAGAGTAAGCTAGACTACCTTGGAAGTCCCCACAGACTGTACATGTACATCTTAAAATTGAGTACTGGGTCTAGGAATAAAGTTATTATTAAACAGTACAACTCTCTCCTACACTGTCATCAAATTCCTAAGTCACGTGTTCGCTACAAGATGATATAGAATGGATGGGCAAAAGCTAACTATAAAATATGTCTAGTTAATCACTGTGATTAAAAAAACCTTATTCTGCTTATGATACACACACATATGCATGTAACATGTGTATGAACACACACAGGTTATAAAGAAAATAATGTTTTACTTCATGTAACACTTTACATATAATATTTCCTTAACTTATACTGTGTTCGTTTTCTCATTTATAATTCAGATTAAAATGTATCTACCCCAAGGCATTCCTTGATTATTGATAGAAATACAGAAAGATGCTTTTTCCTAATGACATGTGCTGCAGGAGAGGGAACAGGGACTTAGACACAAGTTCCTGGAGTTTGAGTCAGGGTGTCCTACCTTTTCTTACTCTAGAAGTCAATATTCTCATTTGTTATACAATGACATTTATCTAACATTTATTTCATTAGATTTAAATCAAGTAATATTAAATATATCCTTACTCTAAAATAAAAATTAAATAAAATAAATTAAATGAAATTGCCTAGAAACATTTTTCATGAAAATATCATGCAAAGGCAAATATAACATACGTGAACTGCTATAATTTGAGCTCCTTCTATTGCTAATTGCTTTCTGCTTCAGTTCTTCCCCAAACTATTTCATTTGCATCCCTGAGCTCAGTCTGATGGTTGGCTATATCTGCATCTGTATGGGTCAGGTGATGGCAGAGCCTCTTAGGGGACAGCTATACCAGGCTGCTGTCAGCAAGCACTTTTTGGCATCATCAATAGTGTCTGGGTTTGGTGTCTGCAGGTGAAATGGATCCATAGGTGGACCAGTCTCTGGATGGTCTTTCCTTCAGCCTCTTCTCTATTTTTTGTCTCTGCATTTCCTTTAGATAGTAACAATTCTGGGTTAAAATTTTTGAGATGAATCCATCTTTCAACTGGGGTCATGACTATCTACTGGAGATGATCTCTACAGGTTCTCTCTCACCTTTGTTTTGTATTTTTGCTAATGTCATCCCCATTGGGTCCTGGGAACCTCTTGCTGTCCTGGTATCTGGGAATGGACGATCTACTGGCTACCCCCAGTTCCCCATCCTCCACTGCTACATATTTCTGTTTAATTTCCTGACCCTCTGTATTTCTCTCTTGTCTCTTCCCACACCTGATCCTGCTTGAAATTCTTCCCTCACCCTCCTGGCTCCTTCCCAGGTCCCTTCCTCCATCTTCTGTGATTATTTTGTTTCCCCTTCTAAGTCAGATTGAAGCATCTACACTTTGGTCACCCTTCTTCTTAAGCTTCATATGGTCTGTGAGTTGTATTGTGGGTATTCTGAACTTTGGAGCTAATATCCACTTATCAGTGAGTACATGCCATGTATGTTCTTTTGTGTCTGAGTTATCTCACTGAGGATATTTTCTAGTTCTATCAATTTGCTTAAGAATTTTATGAAGTCATTGTTTTTAATAGCTGAGTAGTATTCCATTGTGTAAATGTACCACATTTTCTGTATTCACTCTTCTATTGAGGGACATCTGGGTTGTTTCCAGCTTCTGGCTATTATAAATAAAACTATGATGAACATAGCGGAGAATGTATCCTTATTATATGTTGGAACATCTTTTGGACTTATACCCAGGAGTGGTATAGCTGGGTCTTCAGGTAGAACTATTTCCAATTTCCTGAAGAACCACCAGATTGATTTCCAGAGTGGTTGTACCAGCTTTCAACCCCACCAGCAATGGAGGAGTGGAGGAGTGTTCTTCTTTCTCCACATCCTTGCCAGCATCTGCTGTCACTTGAGTTTTTGATCTGAGCCATTCTGACTCATGTGAGGTGGAATCTCAGGGTCATTTTAATTTGCATTTCCCTGATGACTAAGGGACATTGAACTTTTTTTTTTTTTTTTTTTTTTTTTTTTTTTTTTTTTTTTTTTTTTTTTGGTGTTTCTCTTCCATTTGAGATTCCTCAGTTGAGATTTTTTTGTTTAGCTCTGCACTCCATTTTTAATAGGGTTATTTGGTTCTCTGCAGTCAAACTTCTTGAGTTTTTTGTATATACTGGATATTAGTCCTCTATCAGATGTAGAGATTTTAAATATCTTTCCCCAATCTGTAAGTTGCATTTTGTCCTATTGACAGTGTCCTTTGCCTTACAGGAGCCTTGCAATTTTATGAGATCCCATTTGTCGGTTGTTGATCTTATAGCATAAGCCATTGGTGTTCTGTTCAGAAAATTTCCCCCATGCCTATGGGTTCAAAGCTCTCTTTCACTTTCTCTTCTATTAGATTCAGTGTATCTGTTTTTATATGCAGGATTTTGGTCCACTTGGACTTGAGCTTTGTACAAGGAGATAAGAATGGATCAATTTGCATTCTTTTGCATTTTGACCACCAGCACCATTTGTTGAAAATGCCGTCTTTTTTTTTTTTTTCAATGGATGGTTTTAGCTTCTTTGTCAAAATCAGTGGAGCATGGAGCGTTCATTTCTGGGTCTTCATTTTTATTCCACTGATATTCCTGTCTCTCTCTGTACCAATACCATGCACTTTTTACCACTCTTGCTCTGTAGTACACAGTTGAGGGCAGGGATGGTGATTTCCCCCAGAAATGCTCTTATTGTTGAGAATAGTTTCACTGTCCTGGGTTTTATGTTATTCCAATGAATCTGAGAATTGTTCTATCTCTGTGAAGAATTGGCTTGGAATTTTGGTGGGGATTGCATTTGAATCTGTAGATTGCTTTTGGTAAGATAGCCATTTTTACTATGTTAATCCTACTGATCCATGAGCATGGGAGATCTTTCCATCTTCTGAGGGTTTTGGGTTCTTGATCCAATATTTTATTACAGAGCCTCTAAAAGGAAAAATTAGGGAATTAATGGTTTTAATGAATCAAGTGAATATTATGTAATTACACAAACAATCCTTACAGGTCTTGTGCTGAATATGTTCACATATGTGTTTGAAACATATGAAACAAGCAATTCATTCTTGGATAAGAATTTGATCTTGAGAGGATGAAGAGATTGTAAATTTGGCTGATACTTCATAGTCAAACTATGTACAGCCATCTTGCCGCCACATTTTGTAGACCACCTTAACTTTCATCTGTGTTTGATGTTTGCTATAGATCTAAATTATTTTAAGGCCAAATATTTGGCAAGTTATACAAAATCTTCTGTAATATATTTGTGACGGATATTGTATTAGTCCAAGTGCTAGCTTATTTGTGCTCTTTTTTTAAAATTTTAACTGACTTAGTAGTTTGTGATAGAGTGTGTATGACTGAGGCCAGCACTGAACTCTGTGTCGCTAGGGATGACTTTGACCCTCTGAACTTCCTGCCTTGCCTTCTGAATACAGATGTGTGCCACCGTACTCGTTCTAGCTTATGCAGTGCTTGCCCATGGTTCTGTGCATCCTAGGAAAGCACTCTGCCAAGTTACATCCCTAGTACTAAACCTAGTACTTTAATTAATCAATAATAATTTTACTGATTTTTAATTAAGCAATAATAATTTTACTGATTTATCTGCAAATATTATCATGGACAGGATTAATAATAGCATCCCTTTAAGATCTATATTTAATGAGAATTAAGGTGCTGCCCCTAGAGGCTTTGCAAGTGAGGTTGCTGTGTCACATGTGCTTTAGTAGGTAGCAGAGAGGAGACAGACCATGCCTATGTTCAGTGTTCTGACTTGTGAACATCTGAGTGATTAGTAGTCTAACATTTCCTGAAAAAAAAAAATGAGCCTGAGATGACAATCAGTCTGGTGCTAGGCAGGCCCAGGATGGGAAGCAAGGTGGAGACTAGAAGAACCTGCACATCACCCATCACCTGGGCATTCTGGAAGATCTGGCCCTGGGGGCATGAGAGCAGGGGAACTGGCTCCTCCATCCCTCATCAGCTGCAGCACTCAGGAGAATGGGTACTGCATCTCACCAAGGCAGCACCAAACTGATTCTGGATGTGGGGGCTGCAAGTGAGCCATCCCTGAAGGCATGAGATACAGAGAGCCAGCCAGCAGCTGAGCAGCTCACACAGATCTCAGGCCCAGATCCAGGGCTTTGAGTTCGCCTACCCCGATATCTATCACATCAATGAACTGCTGGAGAGCATAAAGGAGCTGGTCCTCCAGATTTAAAACTACAGGACCTCCATGGCAAAGGCAACAACAGGATATCCAAGAGGAGTCCCAGTGAGGTTCCAGTCTTGAGAGTGATAGCAGAAGGCAGATGCCCAGTACCAGTTGGATGACGCATTGCAATGAACATTTGCAATCAAAGAAGGGTGGACAAAAGGGAGTCCTGTGGGACACACTGGGACACATTACAGTTTCCACAATGAGATTTTTTTCCCCTCTGTTGAAGATGCAAGGATGGAGGGCAGGTATGAGGCGAAGGAGAAATGAATGGGGTGCATGATGTGATATTCACAAGCAACCAATAAAAAGGAGAGGGAGAGAGAGAGAGAGAAAGAGAGAGAGAGAGAGAGAGAGAGAGACAGAGAGACAGAGAGACAGAGAGACAGAGAGACAGAGAGACAGAGAGACAGAGAGACAGAGAGACAGAGAGACAGAGAGAATTAGGTAGGGCAATTACGTTTGGATGGCCTCAGGGCTAGGTCAAATAAATCCTTACTTAGTCTTGGTGGGCCACAGTGGGGCCTGGTCTCCTGAATTGTTGGTTGATGACTAGGATTCTACATATGTTCATGTTTGTCTATCTTAGTAGCTTAGACCTACTTATACTGGGAATTAGGCCTTCAGAGCATCCCAGCCACATCTATGTGGGAAAGAAAATGACTTGGGGTGGAAGCCTAATCACATAAGATTCTGTCTCCAAGCTGCACTCTGAGGCACAGAGGTCAGGGCTTCTTCAGGTGAGCAGTAGGCAATAGATAACAGGGCAGATTATCTGTCTGGACAATTCCAGATCTTCATGGTTGTATAGCTTCAGCCAGAAAACCAGATTTCTCACTTGTAACATACATAAAATATTCATTTTTACTGCAAAGGGCTGATGTAAGCTTTGATGAGTCCATGCACATAAAATGCTTAAAACAGGCTCGACACACTAAATGCACTGAATAAATCATTACTGCTCTATTTCCCTTTCCATATTACATGCAGTTACGTTTCTCCATGGTCTACCTTGTTCCCCTGACTGCTCTGCTTCTGTTATATGGACTGAATTGAGCAATGAAACTCGTGTCCTGACCTTCTGGGAACTATGTGTACAGTAGCTAATGCTTAAGAGCATGGACATAGAAGTAGATAAGACATTGTAAGGGTCCATGATTCACTGAAGAATGACACCCCAGATTCAAATAGTATGTAATCACAGAGTGTTTTATTCTGCAGAAGTCCAGCATGCTGGGTTCTCACATTACCAAGATAGAGAGACACCGCAATGAACTTGTAGACCTGATTTGAAGCACATTAGGGAATTCTGGGGTAGGTGATCTCTGTTGTTCTGTTAGGTCCATTTCTACAGACATTCCATTGCCAGGTTGTGGAGGTTGGAAACTTGCTGGGGAGTTCTGAGAACTGTTACTGAGGAAGTTCTGGAAACTGCTGCAGACCCATTGTCCTTGCCTCAGGCCAGGTGGCAGGGCAACCTCTAAGGCCTGCTGCCCTTGCCTAGAATTGCCCAATTCTTGGAAACAGAGATTTAGGCCTAGGATCCTTAACTGTCAATTGGAATTCTGTCATGGAATTAGCGTACCCTTCTCAACATAAGAGCAGAATTTTTCATTACTGTAGTAAGGCCATATCTATGTCTTGTCAATACCAACCATTTACATAATAACAGCATGACAAGTGAACATATTAATTACCTCAATCATTTTAAGTAGAACATGAAGGTTTCTTTTGGGGAGTGGATATTTTTGTTCAGACACATTTATTCTTCTACTGTAAGAAGTATCTTCTTAAGTATACTTTTTCAGAAGTAAACTTGGGTTTGAGTTTATCCATAATTTACCTTTACCTAATTTGGCATTCACTAAAAGACAAAAACTAGAGGTAGACAGATGTTTCATGGAAGAGGAGTTTTATGCAATAAGGCAAGGTTGCTTCTACATTAAGATTTAATACCATTTTGGTTCTTATTAGTGAAGGAGTTTGAGTTTTTTTGTGCCTGTGTCACTTTTTTTGGCAAATTATTTTATTATTTTGACATTCAATTTCTTTACCTCAACATAAAATTATTGTGGTAGACAGAACAATGCTCATCCCTCAAAACAGTCACTTCTTGAGTCTCATACTATGTGAGTATGTGTCTCTCATAGCCTCAGGAGAATATTGCCAACCTGCACTGGGATTTAGAATTCTAGACCTCCATAGAGATAAGATAATGAAATTATATTATTCTAAGCTGCCAAGTTTAAGGAATATTCTGCAGTAGAAGTATGAAAGTACTCCGTCGAGCTTGTAGTTTGTAAAAAAGATAAAGCACAGTGCTTGGTAAAGCAGCAAACATCCAGTGAATGTCATCATTTTTCATCTATTTTATTTATTTATTTTTAGTATTTTTTAAAAAAGATTTTATTTATTTTATACATATATGTGCTCTATTTGTATATAGAGCCTGCATGCCCAAAGATCCCATTATAGATGGTTGTGAGCCACCAAGTAGTTGCTGGGAATTGAACTCAGGACCTTGAGAAGAGCAGACAGTGCTCCTAACAACTAAGCCATCTCTCCAGTCCTCCCAGTCCTCTAGCTTTAGTATTTCAAGACAGGCTTTCTCTTTGCACTCCGTAGACCAGGCTGGCTTCAAACTCAGAGTTCTGCCTTCTTATGCCTCCAGAGTGTAGGGATTAAAGATGTGGGCCACAGTCACCTGGGTAAGTTTTTCTTAAATTTAATTTGTTTTGCTAGAGGCAATTTTTTAACCTTTCTAAAATTTGGAAGGGACTTACTTTTAAGTCACAAAGCACATGGGGGATGGGAGTAACTAGCCTGGGTGCATTCTGGATTCTGGTTTCCCAACTACACAACATTTGTGAAACAATTCACTCACCCTGGCTGAGCTGCAGCCTCCCCCATAAATCAAATGCCATTGCCATATTATTCTGAAATGCTATTTTCAGAATAACAGCTTCAAATGGTTAGAAAGCTTTTTAAACATTCCTCTTCCATTAAATACACGCTTCAGACTAGGCTTCCAAATGTCCAGTGATTCAAAAACACCTTTAGGTAATATCTTCAAAGTACATTCCTGCTGCTGATTGACAGAAATGAACTCCTAGGGTGTTAAAATATACATCTACCCTTTATTGTTGCATTCACTCAAGCACTTTGCAATGTGGAGTCAAATCTGTTAGAATAGCCCTTTGGACATGTTTGTCTTGTTGGATGTAGAATGTATTCATTTCTGACTGCTCAGGGTGTAGTTTGCATCTCTTTAGGGCTCTCAGTTTGCACTGACATCTGTTATAGATATTGTCTGACTAACGAAGCTGTTTTTATTTTCTTAAAGCGTGCTGTGTCCTAGGGATAAGAAAGAATAAAGAAAAAAAAAAAAAAGAACAAGGAAGGTCAAGATTTCACAACAAAGTGAAGTTTCAAAAGGATCCCTGATGCATCATTTTCATCAGAATTGAGGAGCGGGAGGCACAGACAGCAATCTGCTCAGCTTTGAGTCTGGATCTGCGCAGGCGCAGCCCTGTCAGGAGCCTTGGCTGGAACTTAGCTGCTTTGTCCCCTTCAATGGCGGAAGTTAAAGGCTGGTTCTCTTTCAAGATTTTTCCCTTAAGGGAGGAAGTAACTGGTTATGCAAAATAAATTAAACAGCTTGGGAAATAAAAAAGGCTAACACAGTGTCGATGATTCCATTTAGGGTTGCAGGCTTTATTTCTGAAGATGCACAGAAGGGTAAAGTCAAAGTTAATCCTCCCCCGGGGAAACTCCCTGAACTCACCCAGGAGAACACTTCCTGTCTGGGATGTTTTGAATGGTAGGGAGCTGGCTGTCTGCTGCCTCACCTAAGGGTTCTGTCTTTTTAAACTCAGCATTTAAAATAAAGGGAGACAAAGCAAAGAAGAGCTCTTGTAAACAAAGACCAAGATAGTCCTAATTGTCAGTTGCAAAGACTCTTCTAATCGTTTTTTTAAATAATATCATTAGTCTTTACTTTTTAAATGTAGATGACACCCTGAAGGGAACAAAGATTTGTGAGTACTGGGAAGATGAGGATTAGGAGGGGTAAGGACTTCTGAGTTCACCAAAGCAGCTAGTAGAAAACTCTTAGAAGCATTTCAACTCTGATTTTGACCCTACTTAACTACAAAATAATAGTGTAACCATAGAATTTAAAAAAAAAAAAAAAGCCTCACTATGGCTTCTCTCAATATTTCTTTGCTATAAAAAATGTATTGTAGAGTGAAAAATTATAAAGACCATTTTATGAAATATGTAGACTTTTTCTTTGCCCTTAGACCTGGGCAGAAAAAGTGCAGGTTCCAGAACTCAGAACTGAAAATAAAATTTCAGAACTTCACTACCCCAGGACACATTCTGGGTAGAGGACATTATCCCTGAATCAGAGGACACTTACTGGATTACATTCCTCAAGCCTCAGGGAATAGACCCCACCTGTGAGTGGAAAAAGCCCAAGGCAGGAAGACACATTCCTGACCACAGAGAAAGATGCAAGCCATCTAGGTGGGGCTATAGCCAGAAAGAAGTGAAAAATAGTTTACCTGAAATAGTTGGTAATGATCGTTTAGGGTAGGTTCCTCTGAAATGTTCCACTGTTCTGGGTCACCACCCCCCCTTTGTCTTTCCAGTGTTACAACCTGTTGGTGTTCAAACTTTGTAAAGCAACCAATCATGTGTAACCACGCAAAAATTCCTCCCTTTCCCTATAAAAGAAACCCCTCAGCTTGCTGGCCTTTTGTCAAAATCCTGTTCCTGCGTGGACAAGCAGTTTTGACCTTGATTAGCCAACTCCCCAGTAAACCTCTGCTGATTACATCCAGGTATAGTTTCTTATGATTCTTGGGTGGTCGTGATTTCCTGAGACTTGAGGAAGAGTCTCCCGAGTTTGGGGGTCTTCAGTACAAAAATGTCAGTTTATCTTTTATTTAGTGTGTTCTCCTTTCTGACACATAATGCAAGTGGAATTGAAAAACAGTTAAAACACATTATCACCCAGTAATCCATACTGTATCATTATAACTTTTATGTATCCAAGATAATGTCCAAAAAGTGCCCATAGACCCTTGAAATCATGCTCACTTTGTGTCCTTGTTTTGATAGCAACGCCAAGGAACACCTGGGTTTTCCTTCTGAACCTTAGGAGTGATTTGATATCTCATTTTGTTAACTTACAAATGCTTGAAACACATTTGATTTTTTTAAAGAAAAAAATTAGCCTAGAATACATTCTAAGTTGAAGGATACTACACAGAATATAAAATATAAATGTGCAAATGTGTAGAGTTTGGATAATAAAAGATATATTATAGCAGCCTTATGTCAGGCTTCTTGCTTTGTTGAGTGAATGGAATCCATTCTGCTGCCTACTGGGCAGTTCAAACTGGCAAAGTCAGAAGTAGAAGACAGAGCAGATGATCTCATCTCAAAATGGCGTGGTGTTCAAGCACTGAGGCAGTCTACGTCTGCAGCCAAAGTGCAGTGGCAACTTAAATCTAGAATGCAGCCACAGGATCAGATTCAGTGGGTCAGGGTGCAGAGTTGTAAAAAGAGCAAGGTAAAATAGGCTTAAGTCATGTGGCAACATAACATATCATTTATCTAACCAGTCTCTCAGTCACTCTTGCATAATGGTAGCATTTGCTCTAAGCATTTTAAAAGTAGGTGGTTCAAGAAGAAGTAATATAGGGGTGTTAGAGAAAATAAATACTACCTCTGGTCTTCTTTTGCTAATGAGACTAACATGCAAAAAAATCAGACATGTATCTTTAATGAGACAGAAATATGGTAGATTTTTAAAATATCACTATAAAAAGGAATAGCATATACTCTGATTGTTGATTTAAATTTATCTTGCTAACAGGATAATCTTTGGTTTGGGGTTTTAATAAGAATTCTGTTTCATTGCAAAAAAAAAAAAAAAAAAAAAAAAAAAAAGAAGAATTGGAAGAGCGAAAAGGAAGATAATTTACTTCCAAAAAGAAAAATGTGGAAATAAAGACATGACTATATAAGATATAGGTTGGGTATGTCCTATCTTGGCAGTCTATTATCCTCTGTAAGGCTAAGTTTAAGAAACTGGGGAGGTGGCTTAGTCATTAAGATCACATACTGCTTTTGCAGAGGTTCTGGGTCCAGTTCCCAGCACCTACATCAGCTCACACACATCCTTAACTCCAGTCCAGAGGTTATCATGCCCTCTTCTGACCTCTACATGCACCAGGTATGCATGTGGTACAGACACATACATACATAAATACAAGCAGTCAAAACAGCTATAAACATAAAATAATGATATAAATAAATCTTATAAAAATTATAAAAAGCACAGGTTTAAATATAGAAGAGCTTGTCTTAAGAGTTTGTACACATCTACATGGTAATCAAAGTTGAATGTACATTTTGGGCAAATTATAGTATTTTTTGAAGTGATAGTTTACTACTTCTGTGAGGAGGTGTATTGATTGATCTGTTTTCTACTAGATATCAGCTCAGCACTGAATACCATCAGTACCATCAGAAATGGGCACTCTTGTTTTTTCTTTCATTCCTCTTCTCAGACCTTTATGATTACTCTTGTTTCCCTGGACTGAAAGAATAATGCCTAGAGGAGGAAATTGTTTTTTCAAAGCCAGTGCAACTGTTTCTATTCTTTTATTTGAAAACATTGTGTGCCTTCTTTTCCAAGTGCTGGCTGTTCACTTTGGGGATAATCATTTGCATTTGTAATATGTGCAAGGGTAACATCTGCCTCCCAGTGAACTCCTCTGCTCACTGTTCAGTGAAGCAATGAAGCATGGGAAATGCGAGAACATTCCTCAAATGTTGCTGCTAGTTAATAATTCTTCATGCTTGGAGTGCTGCATCTTTTGCACCCTGAGTCTATTAATCTTGAAAATAACATGAGTTACATGGTTCTCACTCAACGCTCTTGAAGATGACAACAGAGAAGTGGGCTAAGAGGGAAAAGGAATTCAATTAACGTTTCCCACTGCAAACCTCAGCATGTGTTTTTGAGAGTAGCTTATAAAACAAGAGATAGATAATTTTACTAAGATAATATTTTATTTGTTGAATTAAAATGTAGAGCAATTTGCCAGTTTCGGAAACAAACACAAGACTCTGAAAGGTAAATGAACGATTTTCCTTGATTCCGAAGAGTGCTCATGCTCACACCACTCTCTCAGCACTGAGATACCAGCACACATGCTGGCCCAGTCTCTGGGTGTTCATATGTGGGTCAGTCCTGTAGTGTCTGGAACAGACAGTTTCCTGGGAGTCATCCATCCTTTTTGTCTCTTATGCCAATCATTCTGCTTCCTCTTCTGCAGATTCCTAAGGGGATGTATGATAAAGACATCACTGCATTCAGGAATTGTTCCCAAATCCCTTACTCTCTGAAGATCAGAATACATTGTCTGAAAAAAAAAATTATACTCAATAACAACACAGACACACACACACACAGAGATAATAGACAGAGATGCATACATATACTCAGACACATGCAGACATACACAAAGACACACACCCACAGACACATACACACACCCATAGACATATACCTACTCATACAGACATAGACATACAAATATACACAGATATATATATGTACACATAAACACATAAACACTTATAGATGTAAACAGACATAGAGATATATACAGACACAGATACATAACACACACAGACACATACACACTACACACACACACATATAGACATATACACAGATACACACAAATAGACATAGATACATACATAGAAACATGCACACAGAGGATACATAACTAAGACACACACAGACAACACACACACACACACACACACACACACACAATTTCTACCCCTTTGGAAAACTGTAGCTAATTCATAACCACATTAAACGATATTCAACCATGCTAGTAGGCAAAAGTGCTATAATATAGATAACAGAATAAAATACTTTCTTTTTTGTTTATTTGATTCCCACAAGAAAATACAAATACAATATCTATTATTTGCAGGAAGAGTTTTTTTTTTTTTTATGAATGAAATTTGATATAAATCTTTTCTGAAAGTACTGTGACAACTTAGGCCAAAACTTTATGGGGAAAAAATGCCCAGCAATTTTATCTCTCAGAATTTATTGTTAAAAAAATAATATACATTCAGAACTATTTCTGCAAGAATTTTAAATGCCAGATGAAATAAATATGTTGAATAATTTAAACTAAGTTTCTTACAAAGAAGGATCGAGTTGATCCATATGCTAAATGAGTGTATATGAAAATATTTTCTTCAGTCACCAAATATGAGATATACATGAAGTTTTATTTCATCAAAAGGGACATTTACAGTAAAGGGAGAAAAATTCTGCTGTTAATTGAAAAATACTTTCCAGAACCACCATGCCATCTGTTTAAAGTATGTTTGTGTTTATTGCACAGGGCAACATTTATGAACATACACAATAACATCCTAAAAGTTGTTGTTTCTGAGAAATTTCCAGGTAACTTAAACAAATTTGCTCACCTCCAGTTTCTCAGCTTTTGAAATTAACGTATTTGTGTGTGTGTGTGTGTGTGTGTGTGTGTGTGTGTGATGAGAACATGGGAAGCATGTAATAATTTTAGCAAAATGATAAGCTCAGAGACCATTTAATATTTTACTATTTAAACAGAATGTGGATGCAAATAAGCTGTGAATATTTTTCAGCTCTTGTTTCCCTCCACATTTTTATTTAATAGTCACTCCCACCCCCTGCGTATGAAGGAAGCACCATGCTAGATTAAACATATGAAATGAGCAGCAGTGGAGGAGAAGCTGTAATAAAGTCCATGTGCAAAGGCTATGGAGCAGATCTGCAGTGGGGCTGTGGCCAATTCAAGGCTCAATTAACAGAAAATTTGCAATCTGGTCAAAATAAATGTTCAAATAAAATGGAAATATGTATGCCTTCTACTACTGCATAACTGAGAATGAAATTTCATAAAATGTATGCACAGAAGAAATAGTTTAAAATTTCAACCTTTCTTCCAGCTCTCCAGGGAGCCAGGGAGGAATTTTACTGCCAGTACACAGTTGATACTTCACACAGAAATGGAACCATGCTCCCTCCCATTCTCTGGTGAGAGGAAGTGATGTGTGTGCAGTCCTAGTTCCAAAAAGCAATGTTGTTCAACAAGCCTGTTTTAGAAGTCTGTGGTATATACAGGAGAGTTTTAGAGATTGAAGGAATTTATGTTAAACGTGTGTTCATGATCATCACTATAAAAGAGTTAGATGGTCACTAAGGAATGAGATGTGGATTTGCATGTCTGGATAGAAGATAGAGAGAAACAGGACTGTTGAGTACAGACTTCAAGGATGAACAGGAGGGAGAGAAGCAGGTAAAGTGGAATCAAAAAGAAAAGATAAAAGAACACATTACATGAAAAGTGAATCATCTTCTGAATAAAACACCACTTAGCATAGTTCTCTGAGAATGCATATTGTACGGCACATCAGACTTTTTTTTTTAAAGGTAAACTTTAACTTCTCTTGGATTTTGGAATAACAAGAGTAAAATATTTAGAGACAGAATAGAATACAAACTATTGTGTTGGGAGCCGACTTTAGCAGAAAGTGGCTAGATCAACTTTGCAGCCATCTGGAACCATACACCCTGACGAAAGATTTGGTTTTCAATAGCCTACAACAGCTGAAGCACACTCTGATATCCCACATATTTTGTGTTGCTGTTTACTGGCCCCAGCTGCAAGGTGCACTTGGTGGCCACGCCTGCAAGGCATGCAGTTCACGTGCTGTCCACGTGCTATCTACACCATACATGCTTATAAGGCGCATGTGCTATCCACGCCTGCAAGGCATTGTGGTGCACGTGCTGTCCACGCTATAGATGCCTGTAAGGCTTATGTCATATCAACACCTGCAAGGCACGTGGTATCCACGCGCCTACAAGGCATGTGGCAAAAGCCTATAAATAGCTTAGAATTCCCTTCAATAAACGAGACTTGATCAGACTCTCTGTCTTGTCTCCATTCTTCGCGTCTCTTCCCCTTTATCCCCCCCTCTCTCTCTCTCTCTCTCTCTCTCTCTCTCTCTCTCTCTCTCTCGCTAGACCCTGACCCTCGGACCGGAACGGGCAGTACGGGCCGGAACACTATTGACTGTAAGATGCATTGCTTATCATGCTCTGGTTTAAACCATTAAACACATCTGTTGAGAGGTTTTGTGTCCTAGCAATTGTACTACATACACATGGGTGCTACAGAGCTGTCTGCAATGGTGATGGAGTTCTCTATCCCATGAGAATGTGAAGAGACCAGTTCCCACAAACTTTTTTAGGCTTATATTTATCGTTCACTCTAAAATAAACTGTAGTTTATTATTAACAAAAACACCAAAGTAAAAAAAATAAGAAAAAACTCTTTGTATCTGGTAATGTACACCACACAAGCTCATCACGGACGCTTTAGTTGATCTGTGTTAGTCATGTACTGTGATATGAGGGATTCCAATTGCTTTTTGTTGAACAAGACCAACATTAAGAAATACCATTTACACCATTTCAATATTCACAAATGAACATAGATACGACTCAGATGTACCACAGGAGAAAAGGAAAAAGAGTCAGAATTAAGCACAGTGAAAGTATAAAAGTATGGGCTCTGGGACACTTTGTGTATGTGGAAGAGGATATAACCTTGCAATCAATTTACAGTATCGATGAAAACAAACTCTGATATCAGTAGAAACTAACTGCAAAATAAAACTTCCTTAGGCTAAGATAGGAAGAATACAGAAAACAATAAAAGCTAGCTTTGAATTATGGCCAAAAGCTTAAATGGGACATAGGGGAAAAAACTAAGACAAGATGAAATTGGCAGCACTGAAATCAAGCCAACACATGTGTATATATCAAAATATAAAAGGTAAGAAGAAAAAAACAAATGTTCTCACTGTGGCCTAAGTGAAATGGTTGTGTCCCACTAAAACAACTATGGTGATAAGTGTGGGGCTTCTTCAAAGGATTTAGGGTTGGTCATTGATTGTGCGGGGCCTGATGATAAGTGTAGATATGAATAGTGAGACACTAGCTTAGGCCTCCTCATTGAGGACACTGTGAGAAGGTGATCAATTGTGGAACAGGAAGAGGAGCCTCTCCCTAAAAGCCAAGTCATCCAATTAACTCTCAGCTTCAAGACCTCTGATAAATACATGTTTACAAAGCTGTATCCATGGTATCTGTTGCACATAAGTAGCAAGGATACAAAGATTTCTTGAAAACAGCAAGTGCAGAATAGAAAAATGAAATTGCACAATCGAGTCACATAAAGGAAAGTCCACTAAGTCAATTAGCTGTGTAAGAAGTCTCTTGACTTCTCTAGTTTGTATAGGCCAAATGCGGATTAAAACAGCAGGAAGATGGCACTTCAATGCTGTCAGTTTGGTAAGACAGTTTGATCTCACAGATATTGGCATGAATGTGGAGTTTCTAAGACCTCTCATACATTGCCAGTACAAAACTCAGTTGTATATTGTGACTCATTTGGAGAGCAGGTGGTAGGCAAAATATATAGCCTTTTGTGAATGTGTGTTACATCACCACAGAAACAAAGCTTGGAAAATATTCTTATTGCCCATCAATAAGTAATAAATAATTATACTGCGACACTTCAAAACCCAGAAATGCACTGCAAAGGAATGTGCTTGAAGGTCTGTGTTATTGTAGACAAATTTTCCCATAGAGGCCTGAGAGATAGAAGATTGTATAAGCATATGTGAAAAATAAAATGTAGATGCTTATTTGACTGTTCACCACTGTCTCATATCTTATATGACTAACAACGTATCTATGATAAATATATAGGATTGATAAATCTAAATTTAGAGTAGCACTTACTGGTCTTGATTTGCTACAAGAATTCAGAATTCAGAAAAGGTGTCTGTAGCCTGCTAATCATTTATTAGAAAGGTGGATGCAGACATGGAGCGGGGCTTAGGGGAGAAATCAGGAGCACACTCTGTGGAGTTCTCCATTATTGGAGAAACAGGCATGTGTCAATTTTCCCAGCAATGACCCCTGACTACATCTGTGAAGCCCTGGCAATCAGGAAATTTCTCTTGAACGTAGATAGGTGCTTGGACTTGCATGACCTTAGCTTTTCCCATTCTATTCTCTGCTTCACCTCCCAGATTAAAGACAACCAAAAAAATAGATCCCTACTCTAGAGGACATTGCTAGCATCATTTGTTTGAAATATCACTTAGCTCAGAGCTTGGGAACACATAAAACACTCGTACATGACAGTATTGTGGCACTGAAAAGCTGGGATGTAGTAAGGCCAGCTAAGCCTAGCCCTCTTTTGGAGTGCACCAGGTTTTGCAAACCAGGTGTTCTGAGGCAACGTTTCCTGTACTTCCTTGGTGGAGAAGCATGGGCTTGTGGTGGCAGTAGGGTCCTCAAGGTGTAATTTATTAAATGAAATTTCATGAATTGCTAGTGAGTAGTCTTTATATAATTTTCAAGGCATTTTTATGCTTACCTAAGTAAAAGTACTAAAATGTAGTTGGGGTACTGTGGAAACACATGATCCATGTCTTTTTAACAGTTAAGGTTATTTTATTATATATATATATATATATATATATATATATATATAATAGTTGATAATAGAGATTTTACAAGTGATACAAGTTGGTTACACGATGATGGCTTCAATTTGAAAAAGAGATTTTCCATATAAAAGAGATGCCCAAGTTTTTCCCATTCCATTTGGTTTGGAGACATGGGACAGTCTTCATGCTGTTGCTGTACTTGAGTGGTACCCTATCTAACAATTTTCCACAAATATACTTTATTTCACAATCTTTGAATATGTCACAAATCTTTTATGCTTTAATCCTTTGAATGGCTCCTCTTTAAGGCCCCAGAAGTCTCTAATGACACCATCAACTCTTACTTAAAGACTCAACAGGTACATAGCCATCTCTGTGGAGAAAACCACTATTATTTAGCAGTATTATGTATTAAATACGGTTGGGGTGTGTCTGATAACTCATGTGGTGGCAACTTGTTTGTCTGTGTGCCACTGCTGACAAGTGTTGGGACCTTGAAGAGGCTGAATACTAGTACGAAGTCTATGGGCTACTAGAAGTAGTGACCTAGAAAGTGATCTAATAGCAATCATCAGATTCCCAAAATCTTGCAAGATTACAAGTGAGCCCCACTGCTTAACAATTTTTTCAGACCTCCTATAAGGTGATGCAGCCATTCATGCACTAAACAAACTCCATTCATTTACAAAAATGTATGTCCTTGCTAGAACCAGTCTAAGAGGATTAATTTTCAGCTTCTAAAATTGAGGTTCAAAAGTTGCCAGCCTCAAATTTTAGTTATAATAATGAAGAATGGACTAATATAAGGGATAGTAAAATAGGCTTTCTTGAGCACCAAGGGGTTTTCTTAAAGTATTTCATGGCCACTAAATACAGGATCCTCAAAAGATTCAATGTGACACATATTGTCCTCATCTCTGTGGGAACTGAGGTACTGAAGCATTAGGAAATTTATCCATAGGGACACAGTTAAAGTGGTGTGTGTAGCTTAATAAGGGTATGCTAGGGATGGGAATTTAATAATGCCCAGCAATTGTGCCAAGAAGGCAAGTTGAAAATGAACAACTGTGTGTGTCTTTTATCCATGGATTCAAGGGAAGCATGGTGGGGGCTGGTAGCATGGCCTGTTCCCAGAGCATAGGCAGGGTAGCTAAAGCTACACTTTATTAATTGTGTGACTTACAGCGATCTTTCTTCTTAATTTAGATGGTCCTTGAGATCCTAAAGACCTCCACATCCAAGAAAAGTACACAGTATAGAACATTTAGTAAGTTAAAAATCATCTTCCTATAGGGCACATGGTTCATTAGGATATTGTTAAGTATGATCTGGACAGAATATTTCAGTACAGAAACACCGGGAATACTTTTATAAGATATTATACATATTTGTTTCAATAAGAATACCATATGATAAATAAAAGTATACAAGCTACTTCTAACATGTAAATAAGCACTAGGTTGGCTTCATGAAAATATATCAATATTAGGTCAGTTATTACAGTGGTGGGTTGAAAACTATATTTTATTCAACTTTTTTTTCTAAATGGATGCCATTAATTTAATCAAACTATTTTGGTGTTTATAATCACCATAGTACATATAAATGCTCATGGGTATTTATTTTTGTTCATTTTGCAAACACATTTACTAGATAAGCCATTTTCACAGTCTATGAAGAACAGACTTTCAAACAGTTCCTTTTCTAAAGAATTGAATTGTATGGTAAGAGAAAGATATATGACCAGTGTTGTCCAAAAAAGACCTTGTTCCATTTAACTTATCACTGTTTAAGGGGGTTGACAAAAGGGTGTTGGCTTTTGACATAATAGTCTCCTTCCTCCCTTATTTCTTAAACTGGACCTTTACTAAAATTTATTGCTCCAATTTTTTGCTTGTTTTTCTTTCCCTTTAAACATTTTACCTGCTTATATCCTTCAATTTGTAGTTTATTTGACTCCCATGTCCAAGGAAACGACTGTTTCTTACATTAAATCTTGGCAGTGGCAGCCCATGCTAACAAATCCATTTCCTTGCTGATCCAGAGAGACATGTGAATCAAAATGTAAGTATGTGAGCCTCTAAGGACCCTTCCTCGTGTTTTGTTTGTGTGTGTTTGTGTGTGTGTGTGTGTCTATCTGTGTGTGCTGCTGTTGTTGTTGCTGTTGTTAGGGTTAGTGCTGTTGATGATTGAGCATTGTAACAGAAAGTAAACGCTTGAACTCCTGGTACTAAAATTAGTATCAGAAGAAATTTATTATGATCAAAGTGATTGTCTGAGCAGGGACAGGAACTCATCCACACTTGATTATGAGGGAAGCCTTGCTTTGCATTCCAAGAAGCACAAAGGAAAGAGATTTCATCTTCTATCAGCCCAGCTCATCTGAGAGGAAGAAAGCAAGCTGAAAATTGGTAGAAGCATTTATTTCACTACATGTTTATGTTAATAGGGTATTTGACTTTTGAATGCTTCATAAACCTTGTTATGCTCTGTGCTATTTGAGGAGTAAAGCAGCTGGAACCCTGCCAGGAGCCTTAATTGGAATCAGCTTAGCAGGGGCTGACAAGGCTTCCCAGTGTTTAGTTTCAAACTTATTATAAAAATGCAAAATTATGTGCTATTTATTTTTTATTCCTCATTGGTTTGTACCATAAAGGTAAGACTTAGCTTCATTAAGAAACAAGATAATTTTTCCCTCGTCTGCCCTAGACCAGTGGCTCTGGATTGAGCAGCTCTGGTGTCTTTCTCACTAGCAGTAACTTCCCTTCTCCTGCATTAGAGGATACCATGGAGATACTCACCCATGCATTTAGGTTATTGGCTAAATTATCACTCAAATGGTCAATGTATGGTTAAGCTACTAAGCTGTCTGGTGAATTTGTCATCGTGTAGTGAGCAAGGTCCCAGAAATATGTTCTAAAGTGGTTCTCAAGGTTTCTTGAGTTTCCACTACAATCGTTAAACTGCCACTAGTTGACTGTCACACACAAGGTTTGGTTGACATCCATCTACAGAAAGGGATGGATTTTTTTCTTTCTGCCAAATTTTAGGGAATTTGTGGGGTTTTCCCCATTTTTTTTTAAAACAAAGAACAACATTTAATTGGGGATTGCTTAGAGGTTCAGAGGTTCAGTCCATCAACAAGACTGGAAGCATGGCAGTCTCCAGGCAGGCATGGCACTAGAGAGGAAGCTGTTCCGAAGGGAACTGGGAGAAGACTGTCTATCTCCCAAGTAGCTAGGAGAAGGGACTCAAAGCCCACCCTCACAGTGGCACGTTTTCTCTGACAAGGCCACACTTACTCCAATGAGGCCACAACTGCTTACGTTGCCATTCCCTGCATATTCAAACCACCACACTTACTAAAGCAGTTCTCGATTTTTAGCTATCCTTAACATTGCGGTTGGTCAAACTAGATATGTACATAGACAAACACAAAAATGGTTTCTGAAAGGTATATTTCAATGAAAACCCAATGACAGAAATGATCCACCATATTAGGATGTGAAGTGTTTACACTGTGTAACCAGAATTCAGATTTAGAAATGGGAAGTTCCCCACGTCCCCAAAGCTCCTCCTTCTACTGCTCTTTCTAGCAATTCTTCTCTCTAAGGCTAACCCAGACTGTGACTTAAGGCTCTGCTTACTTTGAGCTCTTTGCATTGCATCATTTTTTTAAAAAATTTAAAAATAAATTGTACAATATATTCTGATCTCTTTACCTCTGCTTCTAGAAAATTTCCTGAGCCTTGACAAGAGCAGTTTGATGAAGACTCGTCTTTTAGGGCTGTGTTCCAAAATCCTATACTCAGTGCACTGTCTCCTCGTGGGTCTCTGTGTAAGCTCCCATTTACTGCAGGAGAAGCATATCTGAGGGCTGAGGGCAACGCTGATCTATATGAAGCTAAAGCAGAATGTCATTAGGAATTATTTTAGGTTTACTATGTTTCTTTAGCAGAACAATAGTATTTGATTGTTCCCTTGGACCATGGGCCATGGCCTATTCAGTATAAGGTTGACTGATACAGCAGACTTTGACTTACTTCCAGCAAAAAAAAAAACCCAAAACCCAAAAACCAACCAACCAACCAAACAAACAAAAAAACTGATGAGATTTTTTTTCTTTAGGCCAAAATTAAAAAATGTATGCTTTTGTATGCTTTTGCTTTTTTTTTTTATTGCTGCTGCTGTTGTTGTTAAATTAAAATATAATGACATTTTCTTCATTCCCCTTCCTTCCTGGAAAACCAGCTACATACCCCTTTGTAAACCCTCAAATTCACTGTCTCTGGCTTCTCTTTCTTTTTGGTAAGTTTTATCTTCAGTCCTTCCTAGTGTTTCAATTTGACTGCACTGCTTGATATACTGTCCTCAAATGTCAAAATAATTTGATTTCTAAAGGTGTGTGAAATGTCTATTATTTTTTCATCCAATGTGTTACATGCTTGTGACAGAAATATATGGAAGATAAGTGGTTCCTTTCTTGACATAGTTAATGTTGTTTGGGTGGAGCAGAACTTTGAATACCTAGAGCTAGTGGTGAGTGAATTTTGATTCAACATAATTTCTGTTTAGTCACCTTGGAGTAAGTTTGTACTTCAATATCTGTGACGAAAATAAACCTAAATGAGTGATACTATGATAGTGCTACATTATGGATGGGAGACGAGAAACAAAACAAGTCTGTTTTTTTCTAGATCAAGTTATGCTTCTGGCTTTTGTTTGATAAGAAGGGCATTATCTTCTGTTTTGAAGTCAGCAAGATATTGAACAGAATGACCAAAGTGGATATATACTTCATTCCTAGTCTTTGATATGATTCCTTGATCTTTAAGTACTATAAATACTATTAAGTATATTAGAGAATATTTTCAATGCTCTTTATCAGGTTAGTACGTTTCCTTTTCATCCTCTCTACTAAAACACTGGGTATTTTTGTTGCTAATTATGTGTTTATTTTAATAAAATATAAATATTACAGTTTTATTAAATGCTCTACTATATTTCTTGATATAAGTTTTTTTCAGTTTTATTAATAATGATGAGTGTACAGTGATTTATTTTAGGATATTACATCCACATTCCTTTCCCAGGACACATCTAGTGTTGACCTTGAGTTTCATTTACCCTTCCTCTTTAAGTTTCTTGAAGTAGGTCTAATTTTATGGCTAAAATGCTATATTTATTCTGACATGTATCAAAAGTTTATGCACAAAACTAGATGTTTTACTGAATGAATTCTAGTTTCTTATACCAATGTGGGTCAGAGAAGGAGAGACAGAGACAGATGGATAGACAGATAGACAGACACATAGACACAGACATACAAACATACACATACTCAGAGAGAGAGAGGGACAGAGAAAAAGACAGAGAGACAGAGGGGGGAGGAAGGATGTGAAACAGCTATGCTTCACACTCATTGATCTAGGCTGATCAAAGCTTTTCCATCAACAAATGACACTCTGAGGGTCTTGCACTGCATCTTTTCTTCAAACTAGAAGTAACATATATAAATAGTAGTATGCCCTCAAGTAACTAAAGGAGACTGGGAATGTTGGAGAATCCATGTTTATCCCTGATATAAAAACACATGCCATGTGTATGAGGAAGATAAAATGTTTGTAAATCAAGATTTATTTTTATCACTATCTTTGAGCAATAAAACTACTGCAATTTACACATTTTTCTCAATTGTTTATATTTCATAACAAATATATTATACTGAGTTTATAAGAAAGTTAATTTCCATCATATAACTAAATGCTAGGTTTGTTAAAGTCAGTTTGACAGTGTAACACTAAGGCTTATCAAAGGAGGAGAGGAAAAGCCAGATGTGGAGGAATATTAACAGAAACGAGAAAGGGTACTGAGGAATTTACCAGAGTGGGAAATAAGAAAACCATTGGTGAAAAGAAATTAAAGAACAAAGGATGAATCTGACGAATTCCTATGCTACATTAGGAAGAGTAAAATAAGGCAAGTCTGGGAGGTAGATTTGGTGACTGGGTGTGCCTTGAATCCTGGGGTGAGACAGTGACAAACATAAAAACAAAAATAGTCCCACAGTAGTGAAGAAGCAGAAATAAAAAGAAAATGGTAGTTGTAAAAAATAGGACTGCAGAGCTCAGCAAGGAATGTATTGTACAGAAGACAAAATGAGTTGAGCCGTTTGTCTATACTGTATGAAAATCTAGGATATAATCCTGTTATTGTTAAGAAACAAATTTATGTATTGTACATGTTGCTACTCTTAGAAGACAAACAGGGCAATCCTATGAAGTACTGTATATTTAAGAGTTGAGCTGTGTATGCAGTTTGAAAAGGAGATTAATTTTATAACGGTGATGTCTGTACAGGTAGAGGAAGACATCTTAATATGCCAGATTTGAAATTGACTCTCATCTTGTTTCAGTAACAGTGGATCCTTCTCTCCTTCTAATAGGAAAGTTGTTTGTTTCTAATATTGATAGAATACAGTTGAGGTGAAAACTCTGCACTGACAGAAAGAAGGTAGACCCATCCACCCCATTGCCTCTTTGTCTAAATCAGGACTAAGCTTAACTGATTACCATAATGAAATCTTGAGTATACCTATTACCATTGCCTGTTTTCATGAACTTCCATGTAGTCTTCAATAATATGACGAGCTAAGCTGTTAGCAAAGAGGATATATTATGACTGAGAAAACTATCCTTCACATTTGACAGCTCAGACACAGAAGAATGTTAGTCTCTGAGATAGGATGACAAAGCACAAGTATCAGGAGGGGATGCAAAGCCAGCAGGTGCACAGCTCTCTCAAAAAGTCTGACTTTATTTTTGTCCCAGCATTTCTTTTAAATAGGAAAAACTGTGGGTTAAAAAGTTTAAAGATGGGTTGGTGACTCCATCCCTCCACTAGGGGCCCTGTCTAACTACTGGAGATGGTCTCTTTAAAATGGGAATCTTGACTAAGGTCACCCCTTAGTCAAAGGGGTCTTGGAAACCTCTCACAAATCAGGTCTCTGGGACTTTATAGAGGTTACTCCAACCCCACCCCACCCTGGAAGCTGCACATTTTCATTCATTCTTCTGGTGATCTGGTCTTCTCTGATGTCTCCCCTGATAACTGATCCTGCCTTCTTCTTCCCCTCTCCTAATCTCTCCCTCCCAAGTGTCTCCTTCCCTCTGCCTACAGTGATTATTTTGTTCTGCCAACCAGTGACCCTAACTTGGGTGGGCACCAAACCCTGACACTATTACTGATACTATGTTGTGTTTGTAGCATGGCTGTCTTCTGAGAAGCTCTACCAGCAGCTGACTGGGGAAAATGCAGTTACTTACAGCCAACCATTGGACTGAGGTCAGGAACCCCTGCGGAAGGTTGGGGAAAGGATTGAAGGAGCTGAAGGGGATGGCGACCCCATAAGAAGACCAATAGTGTCAACTAACCTGGACTCCTAGGAGTTCTCAGAGACTAAGCCACAAACAGGGCTGGTCCAAGGCCCCTGCCATATGAGTAACAATGGACTGCTTTGTTTAGCCACAGTGAGAAAAGATGTGCCTAATCCTGTAAAGACTTGACTTGACACCTCAGAAAAGAGGGATGCCCAGGGGTAGGGAGTAAGGGGCTTGGAGTTAAGGGAGGACTCTCTCAGAGGAGAAGGGAAGGGGGCAACATTCAGGATGTAAGTAAATAAATTAACTAACTAAAAAAAAAGTTTGATTTGCAAGAGAAAGTGAAAAAGCTGGCTCTTTATGTCTTTAAGCTCATAGTAGTTTAAGAACACCCATACATGCAGCTGGATACTCTCCCACAACATTTGTATAAAGCTCAGCGATTGGGCTGTATGAGAGGTAGTCAAAGTGAAGAGAAGAAGAGGAGAAAGAAGAGGAGGAGCTACGAGGAGGAGGAGAGAGAGGGGAAAATGGCGGTGGATGTACCCATGTCTCCAGCAGACTAAGGTAGTTGTAATGTCTAGGTTAGGTATTGGGTAACACCTCTAATTGTGTGAACTTCTTATTATTTGAGCATTACCAAATATATAAAGCTATTGGATAATCTTTAAACATTAGAGTCTCATTTCTACAGGGTACTGCATGGATGGCGGGATGGTCTGGGCTCAGCCCAGCCCTTTGGAGACAGCATGGAAGATTGGTGGAACCATCTCCCATGCTGGCGTCTCCTGGGTGCCAGGGCTGGTGTTTCTGGCTGGCCATTTCTAGCTGTGGCACGCCCATGGCCTCTGGTCACTTCTAGATGTGGAGCACCTGACTTTAGGCCACATAGCATGGCGGCTTGAGCTAAGCAGATCCACTGCTGCTTAGTCAGCTCAAGAAAACACCGATCTAAATATTAACAGTGACACATATATGTAGTCTTGTTTTCTTTTAAGGTATTATCTTAAAATCAAAAAATTTTCTTATCATGGAGTTAAGATATTGAATTTTATGCAATCTGTGAAAACTAGCACAATGTTACAAATTTCTTGAAAACAAGTGGTTTAGACATAGAACTTCTGGTAATGCTATAATTTAGTCATCTTTAAGCCTATACTCCTGAGTCAATGGACATAGCTAGAATTGGGGAAAGGAAAAAGGACATTTTTTTTTTTTTTTAGCCAACTTGTGAGAGTATTTTCTTCTGAATGAGAGGGCTTGAAATGTATACCCTCTCTCTTCTAAAGAAAGACAATGCTGAATTGCTATAGCTTGAGGCTATATTTTGAAGTTTGTACTTCCACCCCTAATGTCTACCCCAACCTTCTTTACAACAGAACAGAGGCATCTTAGAACGCATCTGGTTAATATTCCCCAGACATTACATATCCTGTGAATTTTAGTTCTCCTTGTAGATATTCAAGCACTTGATAAGGGCATCTTTTGCTGCTCAAAGCCAACATGTAGAAGATTAAATTTAGGCTAAGCATATTCTCCCTCATTCTTCCAGCCATGGTTTTGCATACTGCACTTTCATATTTCCAGGATGTTCTAAGATATGATGATAAGTTGACTGAGCATGATACATGACTGGGCAGAAATGAAATACAAGATCTACTGATTTCAGTCACAGTGCTTACAGTAGTTAGAGTCAGGCTGAATAGCTGAATGATTAAACTATATCAAAAGTGCAAAGGAAAGCTTTATGGCAAACACGAGGAATTACTCAGCTGTCAAGAACTGATAATAAAGGCAGAAAGGTCTCCCAAAGTGTTTTAACTATAAGAATCAAGAGAAATAGACAAAACTGAGAACAATAAAAAGGATAGAAATAAGAAGATTATTTTCTTCATTCTCAGAAAACTATTTTGTTGGTTTTGCCCTTTTTAAAGAGCACAAGCGAAAGGCTTCCTTACTAAGACCTTTGCCTGACATTGCCATTAAAGAAATGGATTATAAAAGAGCAGAAAACGCCAGCCCTGAAGGTTCTGTGAAAATGCTGGTCATAGGAAATAGGAATTGGAAAGCAAAGTCTAGGCAAGCTGAATTTATCTTCTCTGGTGCAAATGCTTCCCTCCCCTACTTCTCTCCCCCTCAAGCCCATGGGTGGAAGCAATGAAATTCACTGACATAACTGGGCCAGTTGCTTTTTATTTCAAGTGTGCTGCGAGGAATACTTGAGAGCAATCATCTGTGCACAGTAATTGGCTGATGGAGCTCAATATCCTCGGCAATTACAGTCACTGTTCATTCAGGAAGTCCTCCATACATCATCTGAAGGGAGAGCAAAATGGTAAATTATTATAATACTAACCTGTGCAACAGTAGTAGAACATGCTGTTATACTGATAAGAACAAAGGGTTAGACGTAGAATAGAAATTCCAGGCAGAGAAAACACAGGGCATGGCAGCTTCCAGGGGAATGCAGGAGAAGCTTGTGGCACAGGGGCCGTTCTGGGGACCCCGACTTACTCCCCAAGCTAATTTTGTGTTTAGAAAAGGCAGCCAAAAATACGACTCCAGGTCAGGATGAGATTTACAAGAACAAACCGCGGCGGCAGATACTTACCTGTCTGAGACTAAGACAGGAAAAGAACATTCATATAACCCTAAGCATTTCAATCAGTCACAGGGACGGAGTAGGCAGGTTGCCGGTGATTGGCCTAGAAATAGATAAACATTAACGATCTGGTGCCTTTTAAAAAGAAAGTAGCAGGAAGTGTGGACATAAAGCACAGGGCTGAGAAGCACTTCATTTCATACAGTGGCAAGTGAAACAGAAGTCATAACTGGAAAGAGATCATAGCTAGGCAGCACAAAGTTAACGTCCCGGGTTATAAGTCAGAGTCTTAGCCATGAAAAGCTAAGTCATTTTTCCAAGGTAATGCCACAAACAGACGGCAGAGTTGACTTCAGAATCAATTTTCAATAGTATGTAGCCTTCCCTACCCCCATAGCCCTGTTATTAGCATTGATTGTAATTCAGCAAAGGGTGTGTTCCTTCAGGTCTACGTCTCCAGGTCTGTTTTGTAGCTTAACATTTTAGTAGCCTGCTCATTGAGAGCTTCCGTTTCAGGCGTTCTAATTAGATTGCAGTCATCACCGGCATTCGCCTGTTAAAGCAGGATGTGCACATAATTTTGGACTTGGAGCACTCATCTTTATTTTGAATATCTGATTGTTTTCTGTTCTCCATGAATGCATCTTCACTGGTGGAACTACTTTCGGTTGAGTGTCCACTTAAAACATGGATTATAAAGAGTTTACTGAAATGCCTTGTTCTTTAACTATAACGTTTCTTAATAAACTGAAAATAGAGGGTATTCTAGACCCCCTAGAAATAGTCTCTGTCTGTCTGTCTGTCTGTCTGTCTGTCTGTCTGTCTCTCTCTCTCTCTTTCTCTCTCTCTCTTGTCTCTCTCTGTCTCTCTGTCTGTCTGTGTGTGTGTGTGTATGCGCGTGCTCTCTGTCTCTCTGTCTGTCTCTGTGAGTGTGCGCGCATGTGCACACTAATGAGCAAATGCCTGCACACATGTACCTTAATATTCTGTTTTGTGCGTGTGTTTGTGTATGAGTGATGTAACATTTTATATCAACCCCTATGTTCCTATCTCCAAACCCTTTAGAATCCTCCCTGTATCTGAACCACGCCGAGAATCATCTGACATCTCACCCTTTGTACATTTAACTCAATGATAAGTGAAAGTTTTATTCAATCAGGCAAGGTAACTGTCACAGCAAATACATCAACCAGCATATTAAATCCAGAAAGCATATAACTGTGCATATATGGGTAAATTAGATTAATAAACAGTCTGCTCTCCTAAGTTTTATTCTCTCAGAATCCATTTCTACAAATACACATTTTCTTCATAAATGTCAGCGTTTATTAATAAAATAAGTTTTTAAAAATTCTTGCAGTTCCTCTTAGTGTATAATCTTTATGTCCACAGATAGATTTTTAAATGTCACAGATCTCTCCAAAATTCCTATTCGGGAAATGGTCCCATTTTCCTTTTCTGGTTTCTGTAGTTACTACAGGATGTGTCTTTTCATCTGGGATTTGGAGCTAGGCACCTCAAATGAGAGAACACGAGGCATTGCTATTTCTGAGTTGGGGTTACTTCACTCAATATAATCTTTTCTAGTTGTTGGTTTCAGGCTCGGAACCCAGTGACGTCACATCTAGGCGACCCCCACATCGTTGCCAAGGCAACAGTCACACACTCCCAGAATCCACCTGGCTACCTCACCTTTACCTGGGAGATACTACGTTACTGCCCATATAAAACAGGCAGGACCCCCCTGACTCGCTCTCTTATCTCTTCCACCTTCCTCTCCCCACCTTTGCCCTATCCCCTGAATAAACCTCCTCCCCCTTGGAACCGCGTGGTCTGTTCTGAGCTGCGGTCGGACTTTTTCTTAAAACTAGCACTAGTACCATCCATTTACCCACAATGTCCATGATTTCATCTTTCTTTACAGAAGAATAGTATTTCACAGTGTATATGTATAACATTCTCATCACTAATTTGTTTCTTGTAGGGTTTATAGGTTGTTTTCATTTTCTAGATGTTGTGAATATAGTAGCAATGAACATGACTGAACAAGTGTGTGTGTAACAAAATGTCCAGTCCTTTGGACATACGCCAAGGAGTGACACATGCCAGGTCAGATGGTCGGTTTACTTTTAGCTTTTTGAGAACTCTGCACACTTGTTCGCAGAGTGGCTTCAATGGTTTATAATCCCACTAACATTTAATGAGGGCCCACTTTCCTTGTAGCATGCGTGGGCTGCTGGCTACTGGTCTTTTGCTACTTTGATTGAGGTTAGAAAACCTCAACGTTGTTTTGATTTGATTCACATAATTATTAGGGACTGTGAACGCCTTTGAGAGAACCTTTTTAGAGATTGTTTTAGCCAATGTTATCTTTGGATGAAGGACCCGAGTGTTGTGCATCCTGTGGATATTACTTTTCTGTCAGGTGTATAGCTGAGTGTGTATGTATTGCTCTCATCTGACCACAGTGGCAGTGTGACCCAGTACCCTGGCGTCCATGCCATGATAGACTGTATCTTTAACTGTGAGCTAACGTACATTCTTCTATCTTTAAGTGGTATAACCACCTCAGCCTACTAAGTGAAAAAATTTTGAAAAAGAAAAATCTCAGTCAGGTGGAAACAGGTCTAACGGCAAGGTAGCTCCAATCTTAAGAGTCTTCAACACATACACTTTAAATAAGTTTTATGCAAGGACTTACTGAACAAGAGAGTCCCTCACATCTTTGCCATTTATCTCTGATATGTGAGGGATAGACTGTCTCCATTTTGGAGCACATAGTTTTCAAGATACTACAAAATAGAAGATAGAAGCAGGGGCTTTGCTTTCAACATGAGCTTCCCAGTTTCAAGAACCATAAGAAAATTAATTTCCGACTATTATGTTTTTTTCCCAACACTAAGTACTTTATCATAGCACAAAATGACTAAGTCATTCATCGTTCATGTCTCCCTCATCTTATTAGGGAGATTTTGGATGATTTTCTGGTCAAACAGATCTAAGAGAATGTCTTAGTGATGTTTCTGGGAAATGTTTATTTGTCTTGGTCACTAAAAGCAGAGAGCTCTGATCTTTGACTCTGCTGCCAGCGTCATTTACCAATTCTCCTTCAGATATCACTGTTCAGCTTGGAACCTCAGAAATCACTGTGAGGTCATAAGATAAGAAGGTTAAGGAATAGAGGGGGCACTGATGATGATAAACCACTGGGGACACGAAGGACACATGAGCCACTAATGAAAGCTAAATTTTGATAGTCACTGATTTCCACCTATATGACAGCCCCTTTCTGATCTCTCTATCTCTCTGTCTCTGTCTTTTTCTGTCTCTCTGTCTCTCTCTCATCTCTCTTTGCCTCTCTCTCATCTCTCTGTCTGTCTCTGTCTCTCTGTCTCTCTGTCTCTGTCTCTTCCCCCACCCCCACCCCCTGCTCTCTCTCCTCCTTCTTTCTTGAAAAACAAACAAAACCCTATAAAGGTAGATGGTCTACTTTCTTGATACCAGCACTACACGCAATTCCCTCTACCACAGTTTTTCTAATGATAAAGTGGAAGTAAAGCTTTCTTCACAAATATAAATCAAGTGCGATGTGTGAGTAAAAATGTTAGAGGAATGTAAATTTTTCTCGTGAGAGAATTAAATGTATCTGGCATCAATATTCCAGCTTGGGAGCTCAGGTTTCTTCATTAGCAGGAGGATAACATTCACATTCAGAAGGCAGGACTTACGGGACATTAATTATTATACACTCTTTCCCGCAGACTCACCCACTGACCTTTAAGAAGTCATTTAACCCCTCTGCCCTCTGTTTCTTTCCTTGCTGATAAAATTAGAGATTGCAATGCTTTTTTTCTACCTATGTAATGAGGTTGTTGAAGATAAAATTCAGTAGAATATTCTATAATTTTAAAAATGTAATATGCAAATACATTATATTAATGAATCGTTTGAGATTCATACATGAGTTCTCTCATAGCTGTCTTTTATGCATCTGAAGTGCTGAAGCCTTAAGCAACACTCAGTTATTGTTTTGGAGTAAATTCTTTGCCTGTACACTAATTTTATTTTTACATTTTAAAATACATTTTCTTAAAAATAGGAAGGGCAAATATATTTTTCATTTTAGGATGCTATCTAGTTAAGATACTTACTACATTATTAATAGAGTTTTTAAGCATTATTTCATAATTACTCTTCAGTGAAAGAGTAGCAAATTCCCTTGGGGAAACTTGAAATGTATGAATGACAAAACTAAGTGATGACTTCCAATTAAATACAAAATGAAACTTAAAATATAAATTAGATACATTTCTATATAATTGTATTAACAAATTGCTTCAAGCCCGACTTATGATTGAATATAATAGTCATCTCAATTTACATGAAATTAGAAAAAGATATACATGTATGCATATATATGTGTGTGTGTATGTTTATGTGCATTAGTGTGTGTGTGCGTGTGCGTGTGCGCGCGTGTGTGTGCGTGTGTGTGTGCGCGTGCGCGTGTGTGTGTGTGTGTGTGTAAAGTTATAGGCATGCATCAGATTCTGTAGTGTACCCACTAGGATTACTAGATCTCTGTGTCTCACAACCAAGAATTGGATCAGATATTTGGAGAGTAGAAGAAACAGCCAGTTTATTAGGAAGAAAATCACCTCTGAGAAGGAACATGGTCTCAAGCTGTGGAAAGGTCAGAAGCTCAATGACAACTGTGCTGGGGAGATTGGGACATTTTTATATTCTTACAATGCACAATTTTTCTGCTTGTACTCTGTTACATATAAGCTTTAGTTATGGAGGGGACATTTTGCTGTCTTTCTCTGTCATTGGTTTCCTTCAGTTGCTGATCTTAATGCTTTTTTCTGTGTCCTAATTTCTTTCTACATAATAGATGTAGACTACAGAGAGATAACGAATAGCATTTACCTACATTCTAACACACACAAACAGATTCTTATCTTCAAAAGTAAGATTCTGCCCGGCGGTGGTGGCACATGCCTTTAATCCCAGCACTTGGGAGGCAGAGGCAGGCGGATTTCTGAGTTCGAGGCCAGCCGGTCTACCAAGTGAGTTCCAGGACAGCCAAGGCTATACAGAGAAACCCTGTCTCGAAAAACAAAACAAAAACAAAAACAAAACAAACAAACAAACAAAAAACAATAGTAAGATTCTGCTTTTGCATGCTAACAGTGTGTTGTGGGATGAATTGGATGATAAGACTTCCAAATATTTTGTTGGCCTCTCTACTGTAAGACCTCTGTGGAGCACCATGGGGTAACCACTGTTAACCCAGGTGAGATCCTGGAGTATGTTATCTGCATGTGAAAGGTCCTGCAAGCCTTCACTGTAATTGCTGCCATTTGCAGTCACTCCCAGTGTGTTCTGAGTGTTCTACAAGAGACTGGCCTCTCTTCCCTCTCCTTTCCCAAGTACTGCCCTTTCCAGAGAGACTCCTTCTAGATTTATCTGTCATTCTTACAGAGCTGGCAGCCCTTGCTCTGACCCAAAATGTTATTTTTAAGCCATGCAAGCTTACCATTATGTGTTTTGATAAGGTCTTGGCCAGGAGGACAATTATTGGATGCTGCTGCCTGTCCAAATTCTTATCAGACTGTACTAGAAATGGTTGACCTTTCTCATTACCGTCCTATCAGTCTGATACACAGCAACATTTGTCATTGTTGGGAACAAGAAGTTATTCTAGATAGAAAAACATTTATCCTGCTAAAATCGAATCTAATTGGATCCTTAACACATGCTCATTGCCTTTCTAATACCTACAAGAATCTGACTGAAAACTGAAATTAGAATTCATGAGTTCTATTTGACAATATCCAGCTAGCAGCACCTCTCTATGATGTTCCTACAAGAAGGAAAATGAGCAATGTGACCTTTCCTATGTGACCTGGATCATTAGGTCACATAATCATTGTTCACTCTTCTTAAAGTATCCTATTGCTCTAATGATTTCCCTCAGTTGCTTGGATTCCCATTCCAAGTCAATTATGACCCCAAATAGACCAATTCAAAGCTTAAACATGGCTGCAGTTAGCAACTACATAGGATTCTTTAAAGTAACACAGAAAACATCCTGTCTTAGTCTTGACCTTTAAGTCTTGCTAGCAAAAGAGTGGTAAGAGTCAAGCAGTGTTCATTTTTCATAGAACCTCATGCTACTGTCTTGAGTGGTGAGCTATTTAAATGGGAAATGTTACTCTGAAAGCACATTTTCTGCATTTTTGGACTGGTCTCACATTTATTTATCAAAGTAATCCACTTCACAAACAAGATATCTTTTCAAAAGAAAAATTAAATAAAAAAAACTCTTAGAAGTAGAACTTCACACCAAAAAGTAAACATTTCTGCAAATTCATACTATATCTGCTTTTTATTCTGCTAAGGCAGGGATGTTGCTACATTCCTTCCCTGGAGGAAGTATAAAGCAAAATCTACCCCTCTTCCCAATGTCCCAGTGACAAACTGATGATTCCACAAAAGTCTGTTATGGGGAATCAACAAATTTACTAAACTTTTTGACAGAGCCTGGGTAAGGGATTACTAAGACGTGTGTTGGCGCTCCTCCCCCACAACTAGTTGTACCTAACAAGGTTTACACAGCACTAACAAGGGACTACTTGTAGTCATATATCAATCCCCCATTTGAGTCGTCCCAATTCTGTGCCACATTCCCTCCTCCAAATCACATGCAATGGTGCCAGGTGGTGGAAGGCAGCTGGACACTCAGGCGAGGATCTACAAGCAAATCTCTGTTCCTTTGTGGGGGCTGAAAAAATGTCTACATAGCCAGTTGTCAGGATCCTTTGCAAATCTGAAACACCTGAATTTCCCAAGATAGTGGTTGCTTGGGTTGGAGGACAGTCACTAATGACAGGGCAAATATCCTGTCTAGTTTGTATGTAAATTTGACACATGGTAGAATCATTTGGGGAGAGAGAACCTCAATCAATAAAATGTTGCCATCAAATTGGTCTGTGAGCAAGCCCATGAGATACTTTCTAAATTAGTGATTGAAGTGGGAGACGCAGCCCACTGTGGGTGGTACCCTTCTTGGGCTAGTGGTCCAGGTTCCACCATCAGAGGCAAAAAGCTTAGGAATCCAGAAAAAGGAAGCCAGTGAGCAGCAGCACTACCCATGACCTCTGCACCAGCTCCTGCCTCCAGTTTCCTGCTTTGACTTTGTGCCATGACTTCCCTCAGGGATGGAGTGGTTTTACACGAAAGTGTAAGAGAAAATAAACTACTTCCCTGGTTGCTTTAGGTCATGATGTTTTATCACAGCAATAGAAACCCTAACTAAGACATGGGCTTATTCTAAAGAGCTCCTATAAATATTAAAAGGAACTATTTGTGAGGAGTCCACTAATGTTAGCATTTGAACAAACTGTTTAATGTGTTAAGTCATGTAACATCTATTAAGGAATGGTGATTTCATGCTTTATGTCAGTGAATAGTAAGTCTCAGTTAAGTCTCAGTGTAGATGCCTTAGGTGAAATAATTAACTTATCTGGAGTATTTTCGAATTGAGGTATAAACATTCTGTCCAACCTCAAAAGTGTTTTTTTGGGAAGAGAAAAGATTATGATCAAAAAATATGAAAAAAAAAAAACAAATAAAATTTGTTTAGAAGTGTCTTGCTGTTGTTTTCAGAAACATTCTAAATGGGACTAATACATTTATCTTTATTAATAAACTGAGAATTATTCCTGGAAAAAAATCCAAGCTCAGATGTGCAGTATTGATTTTACAACTGAGGGTAGTTTGTATAAGAAACAACCACAAGGACACACTTTAGTGATTATTGCCACTAATTTGTGGTTTATGGAGCTTGGCTGGATGTTTTAATGTTCTACATAAACAATCATACTACAATTCATATATGTTAGGTTTCCCAAGAAAATGAGGAGTTTAGTGGGAGATACACATGGTTTTTTGGGGGGAGTGTGGGGAGGACTTACTATATGCATGTGAAAATAAAATTGTAAGCAAGATTTCCAAACCTGAAGAGACAATTTATTTTTTTCCTCTCTCTCCTTCAGTGACAATAAGAGGTGAATTTCCAGGTAACTTCATTGCCCACTCAGTGACATTGCACTGAAACTATACTATTACTGTTTGGACATAATGACCATTTTCTTATATACAGTGGTAAAAGAACATAACCTAATTGGGACTATTTCCCTTTGAGGAAATTACTTTTTGACTGTAATGCATCAATACGAGCTTTAATAGAAGCTTCCTTGAGAAGTTTGGAATTAATAGCTGAGTTTAAAACCAATTTCTTATAAAAGGAAATTGTTCTAGACTTACAGGAGTGCTTTTAGAATGTGAATGAATATTTTAAGCAAGGTAAGCAGAAATGAGTTTATGAATGGATTTATTTATTTTTGATAAATGGATCTTGGTTTAAGCATAGCTTCTGTAAGCCAAAAGGATCCAAGCATGAGAAGAGTAATAGGCCTTTCTCCTCTCTCTTTGGCGTTTGGGTTAAGAAGCGTCAGAACTCCTGAGCCTTTCTGGCTCTGTTTGTGGATCAACTCCTCTGTTACACCTTCAGCACACTTTGAATCACAGTAGACTAGGAAGAAGGGCAGAGGAAATGGGAGAAGGAAAAGTTTTAAATTTCAACAAAGCTTTTGGAACTAGGAATATTTATCTTGGAACTTATTTATTTAGTCTCCAGTAAAATAAATGAAGATGGATACATCTTACCACTCATTATCTTGAAATTTGTTAATATGTGGAACTAAAAAAATACCCACTTGTAATATAATCATACTCAAGGCAAATATAAGACAGGCAAAAAGCAAAACCAAACAGAACGTTAAATATAGCTAAAACACTTCAGATCATGCTAATGGGTAAATGACAAGGCAGAAAATATCTGCAATTTATATCATTATAGTTTATGTTTTAATGAGTGAAGAATACATAGAAGTAAGAAAAGCAAAAAGCAAAAACAAAATCAAGCAACAAAAAAAAAAAAAAAAAAAAAAAAAAAAAAAAAAAAAAAAAAGTCAAAACATGCAATAGGCCTTGATTTTGATTTCCTAAACTGGGAAAGAGGAAAAGACACAAAGCAACAATAATCCAATCTACCCTATCCTGCACAACCAACACCATACAGACTGAACAGGTTATAGTTAGGATACACACACACACACACACACACACACACACACACTATTATGCAATAACAATGAAAAAAGTAGCCATGAATTTGAAAGAGAGCAGGGAGGGCTACTTGGGATGATATGGAGAGAGTGTGGGACAGGGCAAAATGTAATTAAATTTCAATCCCCAAAATGAGCTACAGCACAAAACCAAACCAAAGCATCTTGTTAAACCATCATAGGAAGGAAAAGCTAACAGTGTTCAAAGTGGGAGAGAAGGCCCTCTGCCTTCATTATAAGGGAGCTACAAATTAACACTAAAATGATATTATATACTTTATATCTAATTGTTGGTGGGTGAAGAACAAGATGCAAATGTCATTGGAAGTCAGGTTCATACATATAAATGTGATTAGCATATAATTGGCACAATCTTTGAAGGAGGGACTAGTGCATAGAAATTATGACGGAAGTGTGTACTGCAGAGCCCAGGACTTCATGATTTTTTTTTCCGCAACAGGTTCTACAGACTCACTTGAGTTCTAGCCCAGAATTGAAACCATACAACATGGCAAAGTTAACGCACACCTTGCACTTAGTGGACAACTGACGATCCATATACAAAAAATACAGAATTGTATTTTTTGGAGAAAGACCTCCAAAATAGACTGAAGATCTTTACAACCAAAGATGTAAATATCTATAAAATAGTTTCTTTGAGTTGGAAAATGATAAAAAAGACAAAGAAACTGTTTTTTATTCATAAATGTTTTTATACATTTCAGTCATTTCAATTGTGTAAGCACTTTGGAGATACAATAAGATAATATTTAACCTTTGATGATAGTATCTCTTCAGAGATTATCTGTTTTCTGGAATATCAAAGATTTGAATGTTACTTAAAAGCACTAATACAAATTAAGACTCTTCATTTTGAAGAAGACAGCATGACTAGAATTGGGAAATAAATGATAGGGCCAGGGATATGTTGGCAGGCATTTGTGTTGTTTGGGGTTGAAGTGGATGTGAGCAGGGTGTGAGCAGTGCACAGTATCCTGTTTCCCAAAGCAAGCATCCCTTGGAGCATCTCTAATCAAATAGTCAGGTAGAAATCACTATCTTGTATTTGGTTACAATCAAATCAAGAAATCCTTCCTCCACTTTCATCTCTGTGACAAATTTCAAGGAGACAATTGGTACTTTATATTTACCTCAGAACATAAGGGTATGTGCGTAATATTAAACAGCCTTTTCCAAGGTTTACATACCTCTTTTCCCAAACCCAAAATTACACACCTTTTGCATCATCTTTCTATTCTCTTTCTTGCTCCCTCTCTGTCTCCTTTTCCCTGACCCAAGCTTGAAAGTAACTTAATAGTTATCATAAAATAGATTTTTTGAAGGTATTTACAGTAAGGTGAGACTTTGGAAATAAAATGAACAAGTATGGCGTCTTCATTTCAGAAATTGGGCAGCACTCTCTTCAGTACAGCATAGACACCATGATTATTCCAGCTAATGGATAATATACTAATGGTTTTGAAAACATAAAGGTATACCACTGTGTATATCAGTGTGGGCACTATGTATGGTTTTCAGTGAGGGTGACAGGTATATGTTATGGTGCTTCTTGCTCTCCATGCTATGTACTAAGGGCACAGAGGGCTTTTCCCACGCCACAACTCTGCTGGATTTCCCAAAGGGCAGGCAGACCGAACAACACCAGGTAAACCCATTTTCCCTTCAAGCTTCCGCCTGACAAGTTGCCTAAAAACCCATTCAGCAGTTGTAACTGTACCCCATACTTTGTGCTCCATTTTCTGCCCCACAACTCTACCTGGATTTCTTCAAATCTGCAGTTACCAGGGACACCAGGTAAGGTGCTGCTTGAAGGCCTTGCTCATCATATTCTCCCAAACACACCCATCAAACTTGAACTGCATCCTACCACCTGTACTCCTTTTTACAACCCACAAACAGGCCTGCTTTTCTGGAGGTCCACCAGCACCAGGGACCCCAAGCCATGATGGTACTAAGGACTCCACCAGAGGCAAGAGTACATCCAAAACAGGAGAGGCCATGTAAGCCAGACAAACCCCAGAGGAGACAATCTACTATACCTGAAGACTAGCTAATCACCAAAACTCCAGGCCATTCAGGCCAATACTCAGAAAGGAAACAGAAACCAAGGGGAAAACATCCAAAAACCTACTTGTCCAACAAAGATAAACTCAGAAATCTAAACATATAATGTCTGCAAAACCCAGAAGGCAAAAGGCCAGCAAAAACAAATCCCATAACCAACAACAGCCAGGGCAATGTGGCACAGCAAGTCCTGCATATCCAACACACTTAAAGCACACAAAAAATGATCTTCAATCAATTCTTATGAAGATGACAAACTTCTTTAAAGAGGAAATAAATCCCTTAAAGAAATACAGGAAAATACAAACAAACAGGTAAAGTAAGTGAATAAAATGATAAAAATATAATTTGTAGACAAATGGATGGAACTAGAAAACATTATTATGAGAGAAGCAACTCAGACCCAGAGAGACAAACAAACATGGTATTGTCTCACTTATAAGTAGACGGTAGCCATAAAGTACAGGATAATCATGCTACAATCCACATACCCAAAGAAGCTAAGTAACAAGTAAGGCACAAAATGGGATGATTGGATCTCATTGAGAAGGAGTAATAGAATATACACGTGTATAGATGGATGGAGAGATCTGGGTTGGGAAGGGGACGAGGAGTGGAACAGGAGGAGTAAAGTGGGGAGGACAAAAGGAGAGAGTAAGGGGAGAGAGAACTGGAATCATTGGGGTACAGTGGGGGCATCTCTGGGATAACCTAGAAACCTAGAAAAAAGGAAACTCCCTGCAATCTATGATGGTAACTCAAGCTAAGTCTCCTATAAATGGGGGATATGGAGTCTGAAAGGACTATCACCTTTAACAAGAAAAGTCTTTCAATGTAGTGACTGGGACACTAAACAAGCCATAAAACCTTAGACCTACAATTTCTCCTACCTACCAACAAGATAAGATGTGCAGGTGTAAAGATGGAGCAGAAATTGAGGGCCAAACAGTGACTGGTCCAGCTTGAGAACCATGCCATGAGAGAGAGCCCACCTCTGACACTATTAATGGCACTCTGTTATACTTCTTGACAGGTGCCTAGAATAACGTATCTGTGAAGCTTCACCCAGAAAGTCATGGAAACATGTAGAGACCCACAGCCAAACATCTATCTCACACAAGGTAGAGCTTGAAGAATTCTATGGAAGAGGGGGATAAAGGTTTGAAGAAGCCAGAGAAGTCAATGACACCACAAGAAAAGCTATATAACAAATCACCTGGTCCCATAAATGCCCACAAAGACTGAATCATGAAACAGAGCATACGTGGGATGGATCTAGACCCTCAGCACGTATCTAATATTTGTGCTGCTCATTCTTCATGTGAGACTCCTAACAGTAGGAGCAGGAGCTGTATCTGACTCTGTTGCCTGCCTTTGGATGTGTGGGCACAGTTATATCAAAGCTTGTCTGCCTGTTCTCACTAAATAGTTTTTCTCCCACAATTTACACAATCCTAATTTTTGTTGTACTCTATATTTGTTTGTGTGGTTGCTGTGCAAAATATTCAGCAAAAGCAACTTAAAGAAGGAAGTGCTTCTTTGAGTTCCAGAGGATGCAGGAAGGCATTTCTGTGAGAACTGTTTACACTGCATTGACAGTAAGGTCACACTGCATTGACAGTAAGGTCACACTGCAATGGCAGTGGGGTCACACTGCATTGACAGTGGGTCACACTGCATTAACAGTCAGTAAGGTCACACTGCATTGACAGTAAGGTCACACTGCATTGGCAGTAAGGTCACACTGCATTGACAGTGAGTCACACTGCATTAACAGACAGTAAGGTCACACTGCATTGACAGTAAGGTCACACTGCATTGACAGTGGGGTCACACTGCATTGACAGTGGGGTCACACTGCATTGACAGTAAGGTCACACTGCATTGACAGTGGGGTCATACTACATTCACTGTAAGGTGACACTACATTCACAATGATGTCACCCTGTGTTCACAGTGAGGTCATACTTTATTGACAGTGGGGTCACACTGCATTCACAGTAAGGTCACACTAAATTCACAGTAAAATCACAGTGTATTTACAGTAAGGAATCAGACATGAAGAACACCCCCTCTGCCCTTTCTAAATTCAGTTTGGTTACTTCAGCCTATGTGTGTTGCCCATATATAGAGTATGTCTTTCTATGCAGTGTACCTAATCTAAAGACAGTTCCTCACAAGCATGTCCAGAGATTTGTTTCCATGGTGACTCTAAGTCCTATCAAGTTGACAACTAATATTAATCATGACATACACTATCTAAATTAAAATGTGGTTTTAAAAACACAAAAAAGCAAAACAAACAAACAAAATAGTGGACAATATCTGTATAGAAAAGTCAAATGACTTATGATTCAAATTGTTGCTTAAAGAACTCCTGAAGTTCCACAATTCTGCAGCAGTTTAATAGCAAGTTTGATGGTACCTGGTTAAATAACTAATTCCTGACCAGCCAGAGCTAAGTAGCAAGAACTTCCCTACAAAGTGCCCTTAAAATGTCTTGCTGAGTATTTTAAACTAGCCTTGCATTATAGGGAATTTCACACAGAAATATAGTATTCTTTGAGGTAATATTATAAGATTGAAGAACATATATCAAAGAAAATTCATTACTTTATTCCATAAATAGAAGACAGTTCTTTAGCTAGCATCTAACAAAGAGTGAAAGAAAAATCAATATGTGGGTGTTGTGATATTTTACCATAAATAGCCCCAAATTGCTTTGCTAGTATTTATGTAGTAAAAAGAGAAAAGCAATTATTTCCAAAGACATTTGTTTCCCATATCATTTCCAATGTCATCCCAAAACAAACTTTAACGTGTATAACTTCATCAAGATTGAGTTTAGAATCAGAGTATAGTTTTACACATTAATTTGAAAAGTTTGAAGGACACAATCACATAAATGCATTGTAAAGATTACTTAGAAAATTGGGAAATCCACAAAGCAAATATTTCCACAACTTGTGTTCTCGCCACTGGAATCAGAGAATGCCTGTACTGAATAGCACTCCAGAGGCTGGGGGATTTACCAGGATCAGTGCTGTCCAATCAGACTTGGGAAGAATATCAAAACGAGTACAATTAAGGACATTTCTAACTGAAGTTTTTTTTTTAAACCCACAAACTTAGATTTTTAAAACGACTTATATTGAAGGCTAAGAAAATAGTTTAGTTTTACTTCATTTATGTGTTTCACACCTTCATTTACAAAATTGATTGCAACAAATAATGTGTAGAAAGGCGTTGATGTCCTGGCTCTGTGGCTGCAGCTACTCTTTCTACATCTCTTTGACAAGACTGTGGTCCTAAGACAGAGTAATATAGTGGTATCTGGAAGTCACTGTTGGTTTTAAAAACCTATTCTTACTGTAATTTCCAACTACACATGTTAAACTGTGAAGCACTGAGTTACATGACCCCTAAAAGAAATGCAGAAATATTAATATGTAGAACCCCACAATCTGGTTATACTAGATTATTATATCAGAAACTAGATTATTACAATGTGTTGAAATAAGGTCACACTGGGCTAAGTGTTTTTGTGAGAGAGGTGAAAAGAGGAAATGGTGCAGGTATTGGCACAGGGAGAGGCACATGGAAAGAGGGAGCCAAGATACATCTGGAGGCCAAGGAAGGCCTGTGGCTATGGACCAGGGGAGGTCAGGAAAAGCAGATGCTGACCTCTTGATTCCTAACTTCAGTCTTAAGACTTAAGAGAGTACATTTCACACACATGCACATGCATGCATGCATGCAAGAGTACACAGATTATACATATCTCAGCCCTAGCAGACTGCTGTAAAAGGTTAATCACTTCAGTCAGTGTCATTTTAGGGCTCTTAGTTTTCTGTGGAACTGGCAAGTAGACTGACACCTGACGGACTATAGTACCATGCTCCTGTGCCAGTTAGTGCAGGAACACACATTCAATTCAGGCAGTTGACTCAGAATCTTCCCAGTGCCTTGTGGAAAAAATATCAGAAAATCATTCTGCTTTTTTTTTTTTTCCTAAATTCTCGCCTAAATGTCTGAGTCTTCTATGCACCTGTGCATAGATGTGCAAAAATCATTTCTTCTTATCATTTTAAGTCACATTTAACAAAAACATTTCAGTATTTTGCATAATTTCCCCAACTTTTGCCAATTATACATTGGACCAAGCAAATAGACAAGAGCAAAAACCTAAAACTAAGGCAGAGTAAAAGAACACAAGCAACAACAGCAACACAACCCAGTAATTCTGAACGCTTGTGAGTTAGTTTATCACAGAGGTACTTGCTACCAAGACTGATACAGTATGTCAGACTCATGAGATCCACCTGGCAGAAGGAAAGACTGACACTGAATGTTCTCATCTGGCCTCTGACAGTTGTCCTCTAACCTCCACACCCGTCCCATGCAGACACATGACTGTATATATGAACACATACAAGAAAAAAAAATGGGTACAAAGTAACAACCCACAACTTTGTAGTTCGGAGTAGCTGTTCAGCTCAGAACATCTATTTATTTTTTTCATGAAACCATTGCCAAAACATTTAACAAGCACATAGTAGACAATATTTTTCAAATGAGTGAGCCGATTCCCCTCTCAGAACAGTGCACAAATGAATAAGTTTCGTGGAAGCCACTGTCTTTGATTGAACTTCATGGGTTGTCTAGCTTTGCTGGAGCACCCATCATTGATTAGAGTTCATGAGTTTTCTAGTTTGGGACACTGCAAACTCTTTGTCTCTTTCCCTATACTATAAGAAATTTGCCAGTAATTCTTCAGTGAGAAGACTTTTCTGTGTAGTCTCTCCCTTTGACCAGGGTCTACAGTGCAAGAGATGGAAGAAGAGAAGACGGCAGCAATAAAGCAATTTCTACTGCTTAAATAGCTTCCTGCCACTGCTTAGGTAAGTGGAGGAGTTCTGATGAGCTGGCTGGCCTAGCTCTGCTGAGCAGCTGGGGAGCACGGCGAGAAATGACTTCCAGTCTCCTTTGAAAACATCAAATGGCTAGCTAGCCCCGTAGCACAGGCACCTATTGCTCATACTTAATATTTCAAAACCTAACGACTGTGCAGGCCATAGGAGTCTATATTTCTTCCTGGTCCAGAGGAAAGGCCTCTTAGGGAATGGTTTTAAAAGAAAGTTAAACAGCACTTTATGAAGGTCAAGCCACTTAACAGCTTTGCCAGGTGCAAACGAGACCTTGCACTTGCCTTTCTCAAGGCCTTGCAGGTGTGATGCCCTGGGAGGAATATGAGGTTAACAGGCCCCAGTGCTTTATATAGTCAAAGCTTCTATGCCTCTTCCAGAGAGCATGCAGAGTGCATACAATGGCTTTTGTGTAAACAGTTGACAATAAGCTTGGCAAATGAGACTTGTTAATTAGCGATAGCATAACTTATTCAAAGATCAAAAGGGTTGCTCAAATCATAAATGCCAAGTGCCATTATTCCACAAGGAGTGGAAGCCTCATTTTGAAATTTTACTGGCTAACTAGAGACTTGAAGCAACAAGATGGATTTTACTAGGACATACTTTTTCTCTTTGGACGAAGTCAGGAAGTGACATGTTTAAATTTCTGACCTTTCTTGATTCTGTCAAGTTGTGAGTAGAATGCAGAAGTCACACAGCAGAAAGGGAAGTCACAGAAGGAAATGGCCCCTCATTAAACAATTTACAAGATACTTAAACAGCAACCTTATCTCATCATTAGTAAAACAAATATCTTTATAGCAGCCTGCAGGTCCATTGAAACAGCCAATAGAGGGATTGCATATAAAGCCATTAAGCTATACCTATTGATACAGGGTAACTTTTACCATATTACCTTTATGTAACTAGTTGTCTATACCAAAGGATATAGTCCAAAAACCAATTTATACATTGCAAGCTTTAGATATGCCAGGATTAAGTTTTTATTTTATGCTATCTGCAGTTTATATTGTAAGGGAGGACAACCCACTGACAGTCACTATAGGACAAACCAGACACCAAATTCAATTCACCAATTCAAAATAGATTTACTAATCCAGAGGGGCAAGCTGGGGGGGGGGGGGGGAGAGGGGCTCTGCAAAATCAACAGAAAGCAGCAGAAGCAAAGACAAGTAAACTAGAGAGCAAGAGCAGGTGTTTCTGCGCGAGTGGGTTTTTAGGGGGAAATGGAGGGAGTCTGTGCTAGGGTGGGTTCATAAACCTTGATTGGACATATTAACTAAATAATGAGTTTGATGTTGGACCTTCGTATTTTGTCTCAGGAATGAGTCAGTCGCCAAATAAGGGAATGGACACTGGAGGAGGGCTGTAGAAATTCAATCTAATGTTTTAGCAAGGAAAAGAAGGGCAAAAGGCAATAACTGTTGATGCCATGTTTGCTGTGCTTAGGCCTGCTAGAGTCTTTCATATGTAAAAATGATATATATGAATCAGCAAGGAGGATTCTCATTTCAAAAAATAGTGGCTGTTGAAATAATGCAGAGAATAAAGAATGAATGGATGGATGAATGGATGGATGGATGAATGAATACTATCTCTCTCTCTCTCTCTCTCTCTCTCTCTCTCTCTCTCTCTCTCTCCTGTGTGTGTGTGTGCACACACGTATGCATGAGCACACACACACACACACACACACACACACACACACACACACACACACACACTCTGAGCACCTGACAATGTCTGGCCTTGATTGTTTAGGCAAAACTTTTCAGTAGCTGTCATGCTCTAGGAAAGTGAGCTATTGTGAAGTCTGGAAAACAATTGTGGAGTCTTTTATTCCAGAAAGAGGAGATTCATTTTTAATTTGAAATATCACTCATGACCTTTGATGTGGTGATGAAAAAAAAAAATGCTTAGCATGTTTTAGGAGAGAGAACTGATCTGGCCAAGGTGTGAGGGCCAGAAGTACATGAGGAAAGACTGTTGATAGGGGGCCGAGCTGAGAAGCAGCTGCGGGAAATTAACAAAATGAAAAGACAATGGATATCACTGCAGCACTTGTTAGGAAACTTGTGCCACCGTGTGTCAAGTTTACACTGTAGTTTTAGTCCTCACTGTCTGCCGAGAACAACTCACTGAGCAGTTGTACTGGATGCAGGGAGTAAGCTTTAGAGATGAGATGATCTGATGACCAAGAATAATGACAGTTGGAATCTCAGGCTTTCTGAATTTGAAAGCTTTGGGTTAAGGAGTACATTTGGTTGGCAATTATCTGATGCCAAATTTGATCTTTTGGAAAGAACAGGATTCAGTGGAACATTAGTGATCTCTGGAACCAACAGGTAGGTGAACATCAAGTTCTTTGTATCCCCTTCTACACTCATAGTTATTTGAAACCGCCCTTTCTCATCTGTCAATAAACAAGTTTTACATCTCACCTTGTCAAACTTTAGAGACACAACAAATAACAGCATCCCCCCAATTTTGTGTAGAAATTGTGCTTTTTTTTTTTTTTTTTTTTTTTGCTTACATGGGATATGAACTCTAGACCACTGAGCTCTTAAGTAATATCTAACTAACGTAGCCAGCTCTAGAGGGGATATTTCCATCAAATAACTCCTCTCAGAGCCTATGGAATCCTGTGGAAGGGGAGACAAAAAGTGTAAGAACCAGATGGTTGGGGATTATCACGAGGATGAGGCTCTCTCAATCAACTGAGCAAAACTCATATGACCTCAGAGAGCCTGAAGCAGCAAGCACAAGGCTAAAGGGCCAAATCCTCTGCATACATATTACAGCTTTCAGTTTAGTATCTGTATGGATCTCTTGCATGTGTGAACTGAGTCGGTCTCTGCTTCTCATGCCTTATCTTGAGGGTTTTTTTTTTTTTTTTTTTTTTTTTCTGTTGGTTTCCTTTGTCCAACTTTGATGTGATTGTTGGTTTTTTTTTTTTTTTTTTGGTCTTATTATATTTTATTCTGTTATGTTTAGTTATTTCTTCGAAGCCTATTCTTTTCTGATGATACAGAAATGGACTAGATCAGGATAGAAGAGAAGGTGGGAAGGAATTGGGAGAAGTATGGGTAGGGGAAGCGGTAATAAGGATGTATTGTATAGGAAAAGTATCTATTTTTAATAAAAGGAGAAAAAAGAACACATAGTATAGATTAGCTAAGTATAGGTCAGGTATATCTCTGTGGCTGGGAACAATAAACACATGTGATTAATAAGGAATCTCCTTTAACATATATGTGGGTGACAAAATAGTTTCTACAAATAATAATAATAATAATAATAATAATAATAATAATAAGCACTGATATTCATTGTGTATTGCCTTTCCACAAAATAATCCTTTTAAACTGAATCATATAGCTTGATCTATAGGACTACATTAGACATGAAAGTAAAGCCAGTAACCTATAACATTCTGCATGACAGATAGAAATAATATATATTCCTCAGTGTTTTGTTGCTTATTAAAAGCGTTTTCTAAATAAGATGTATTAATAATGTTAAAATTACCTTTTGCTCTGTATTAAAATGCTTGTTTTCATTTTAACATATTATGTCATTATCTTTTGCAATGTATACATCTAAAATCATGTACAAATTTTCATATAATGATAATTTAATAATTTATATCTCCATCTTAAAATGATGGCAGACATTATATATATTTTTAAATTAGGGTTGGTTTTTAAATTAGGGTTGACTAAATGCTTAGTCAAAAGTTACATACTTTATCCTTTTGTTCCTAAATATGTGTTAGTTTTTGAGGATACATTTACAAGAGCTGCTATAAACAAAATACCAGAAATCAACTTATCATGGTTGAGTGTGTTTTCCAGGCAACATGAGAATATAGTTGAAATTAGCTTACAAAGAAGTTAAAACACTTATTCTCTTATACTGTCTGAAGATCTTTATATAATATCTAGTGAGCCTTCTAATAATGGTCTAACACATTTGCTGACTCTCATATCACATTGTATTGTTGCATACATGGTGTCTTTTCAGAGTTAAAGCAAAATCATAAGATAACTAGGAATTAGTTAAAAGTTAAAGATGAAGTTAAGACTCAGGTAAACTGAGTTCCTAACATCCATAGTATACTGATCATGATCCTTTGCTCTAAAATTCAGAACTTAACTAACTGTGAGGATGAAAAGTAACATATTACACCATTTGCTAGCTCATAGAATACCTCAGGTAACTGTTAAGATCCAGACTTAGAGTGAGGGGACCAGGATATTTGCCAAATTACACTAAAGTACTGTTTCATAGCTAAGTCTTGTGGAGTAAAACATTCTATTGCAGAAGAAAGAGGAGATAGAACTCACAAGTTATAAGATGGTATAAGAAACTTAAAAGACTTTTGAGGCTGTTCCTAAAAGTTACAACATAATAAGGTATTGTTGGATTTTGGGAGGGTCCTTGTTGAGGCTGCCTGAGACTCATGACTGGATTCTGAGGAATCAGCTTTCCTGAGTTGTAAGCCATACTGAGAAGGTATGAATCAACAATGGTGCTAAAAGTCCACTCAGTAAACTCACCGACTCCCCAAGTAGGGGTTGTATAGAATGACTCCTGTGTTTGTCTTTGTCCTCTGAAGTGAATAGAAATAGACCCATGGGAGAAATAAGAAAATAAAATTGGTCCCCAAGCAATTGTCAACTGAGCCAATGTTGAGTATAAGGGTAGAATGTATGTGTTGGAAATGGCAAATCATTCAGCTTTCATCAAGCAGTATAGGACGGCGTGCCTCCTGGTAGTGTGGTAATTGTGTAGCTCCCACTGTTGGTGATAAACATACAACTGGGTTGAACTATATGATCTTAGAACATCTCTGGGAGGAATGCCAGGTGCCCATCTTTCTCTGTGTGATACACGATAGTGTGCATCCTTAATGAATGGGTTTACCATGCAAAGACAAGGCTACGTTCTACATAACTAATGGACTAAACAATATATTATAGGCCCTGAAAGTAACATGTATGAGTCAGCATTACAAGCAGGATGTGGCGGCAACTGGATGAATTTTACAGTGGGTAATAAGGAATGCAAATGAGGCAGAGGTATTTGTAAGAAGGCTTAACCACAGAAGGGAGGAATTGCAGAAGAAAAAGACATATGGATGCTGTCTCCCTCCATATTAGTCTTTGACTGGACAATAAAGTAAGAATTTCTTAGACCTAGAAGTGCTATTTCTTCCAGCTGGCCAATCACAAGAGAAAGACAGTGAAAAGAGGATCTGAACTAAGAAATACTGTCTAGCCTGAACACCCAGAAAAAACTGGACAGCGAGGAGACAAGACCAATGTGGAAGTGATAGAAGATATACCTCAGTCCTAGTCCAGATGAAGGTAAATCCATAATTTAACATGAAGTTTGGGATCTTCGTGATGTACCTGCATAAGCACCTGTACTCGTAAGGGAATACTCTGATGCTGAACTCTTTGAATTGAAAAATATTTTCAAGAACTTAAAGCACTTATCGATATAATTTGTGAGGTGGTGGGATATTGGAACAGACAGAATCAGTCTGAGTGCTGTATAAACAGCGATACTAAGTAAAAAGCTGATTAGTATTCTGAAAGGGAGACTGTGTAATTGGAAACAATGTGAAGAAATTAATCAAGATGGAGTGGCTCATAGAAGCCATTAGTGACACTTGGCAGGTTGAGGTCCCATGTATATCAAGAAATGGAAGACATTATGACAAGGACATTCAGGCATTCCTGAAGAAATTGGGCAAGAAAAAGATACTGTTGGATGCTGTGTTCATTGGGTCAGAAAGGACTGTATTCACACCAGAGTTAAGAGAGAATTTAATTCACCAGGACCTATAAGAGATGGGAGTGGTTTTACTGAGCCCCTTGATAGGATGTGGTGTTTACAGTGTAGAAGCATCTATGACATGTCTGAAGGGACCGGTACAGTTGGTAAGTAGGTTTGTAAAGTATTAAAGTATTCAGGAAGAAATGAACAAACCGGAAAGCAGATAGTAGGGCCCGACCTGGTCATTTGAAAGTAAGTGTAGAAGATTTGTATGAAGCTAGAGTCTTTAAGGAAACCATTGATAGCAAGCCAAATAAAATGCTTGTAAAACTCTGGGAGGTTTAACAGTGCAACCGTTCGACAAAGAGGTTTGGATCACATCATTTGTTCAGGTGGAAAAGATGAAGCCGTTTGTACTGTGAGGCAATTATTGCCAGAACGTATGCTGAGCACACGTCTCCTTGTAAGGGAGTATACCGAGATTGTACATTCATCTTCAAACCTTTTCAGTAGCCAGTTGTGGCTGACAGAGAGGCAATCAAAACAGTCCTGGTTTAGTCTGTCAGAACTGGGGATCTGGCTCAAGTGGCATGTGGAGCAGTGCTACTGTAGTCCTGCTCTTCCTTGTCACTGATCTGGGACCAGCAGCCGGAGTTAGTCCCCTGTAAACTACTGGATGGAAAGACACATGTCAGCTCTGTTACAGTGCCTTAAAAATAAGGACAGATGGTTTATGAAAAATGACTATGAATAATGGAAGATATAGATTATGGCATATATATATATATGTATATATATATATATATATTTATATATATATATACATATCCACATATAAATCTATCTATCTATCTATCTATCTATCTATCTATCTATCTATCTATCTGGAATTAATTTCCAAACCAATACTGCCATACCCAATATTGCTGTATTAAAAACTGAAAATCTTTGATACAAGTAATGAGTTCATGTTAGACCTTTTAAGTAATCTGTTTTTTTTTTTTTTTTTTTCTGGTGAATCTCAAGATCAGTGTGTGCTTGCTTGGAATGATTGGTGGCATCCCTTCAAAAATTCTACCCACCCTAGCAAAACAGTTTCATTACATAGTATCATTATGTATTACAGATTTGAAAAAGGATCTGGAAAACGAGGAGAATAGCAGAGGTCTTGAATGGTCTTCACACCTCTTATGTGGGTGAAAAAAAAATCACTTCTAAGAGTTGCAAAATTGTCAAGTTCTTCAATGAAAAGAACCTCAGTGCTAGAAATGGGCTGTACACCTGGGAGTTGTTGAGCAGGCATGCTTCAGATCCCATACAAACATGAGGACTATTGCCACTGCCTCTGATTCCATGTCAGAACTGCACAATGTGTCCTTATTGCTAATGAACCAATACCCACACATTTTAGGTTCTAGGAATGAGGAAATCAAGCTGAGATTAAGATGGAAATATCTTTTCAGACTAGCCATTTTTTCCTTATTAGAAGATGTTATACTAGGAACACTGTCACCAATAGAGCTACTTCATTCTGGGCAATAAACACTGTATCATCAACATGCCAGGCAGGATTTACATGCTTGTTCAATAGAGTCACAATTATGATGGGTGCAAGCTACTGCTTCTGGTTGGATTTATGGTTCAATTCACGGGAAGAAAGCTATGTTTGGTACTGCAAACCAGGATAAAACCCCATGGCTGGGAGGGACCAATGGGGAGAGTACTGCTATTATTTAGTCAAGCAGATGTTATATGTCTGTCAAATTGCCTTGTAAAGATTTATATTTACATCTACAGATCTCTGCTGCTGTCAGAATTAGTTTTGAAAGTTCTTTGATGTGGAAGAAATGGTTACTGCAGGAGACTCATCATTAATTAAACTACTAAGAATAGCTTACTCTTTCTCTAATGGTGGTTCTATTTCTGTAGTATGGTGGCCCAATGCTCACTCAATAAAGGACCATACACATGTCAGCTGACCTTCAGGGACCTGGCAACATCATAGAGGAAAAGGTGCAATGAATTTAAACGTCAGAGGAAAGGAATGGCTACAAACCCACGGCAACCAACAGCGACAAATAGCACTACTAAGAAATAATGAGGAATCTGCTTCTCTGTGAGCTAATTGCATAACAGATTCATGTGCTAGAGACAAACAATGCTTATTTTAGGTCTCACCAAAACATATTTTCTTCCAGTTGACCTGATAATTGTTCTACAGGTGGTCATGAGACCATATCTCTAGGATGCCAGTTTATATATGTCCCCTAGCAGAGGGTTATGCATACCTTAAGTGGACTGCATCCATCCTTCACCTTTTCTTCTATCAGGAAAAAATTAGAAACTCCCTAAAGTGTTCCAGAGGTTCAACATAATGACAGCATATAGGAAAGAATCCAGAAAAAGTCAGAAGAAAAAAAAAGATAGAGATGAAGAAAGCAATAAAAAAAAGTAAGGAAGACACAGCAATATTCTTCAAAGTTCTGTATGGTCTCATAAAGGAGTATATCATGGTATATTGTACAATAAAGTCCTATTAAAAAGCTAGTGTGGATTTACTTTCTTCTGCTTGTAATCAACATAGCATTTTTTTCAGAAGTTTTGTTTTACACATATGTTGGGAAGGCCAATTGAAGGGTGCGTGTTGCCTGCATATGTAGCTCTGAGGAAACAATTCGAATTATTGTAGTTATGGATATCTAAAAGCCAGGCTCACAGTACACAAAATCATCAATCTTTTTAAAATATTCAAGTGTATGGTTATTACTTCTAGATTTAATTTATTCCCAATTAAGTTGTCTTATTACCAGACTTATGTATTCCATTTTCTAAACACTCCTATTTGCTTGCTTCTCTGTATTTCATATAAAATTATCAATTCCTAGCCATAATTTCTTGCATCCCTTATTCCAACATGCATCCCATTAATATTTGCTGAATGGGGATTTTATGATTAAAGTAAATTGCTTACTTTGGGTCCAAAATGCCAATGCCTTAATTAATGTTACTCATTTTCTACCAAAATTGCTAAGTGTTTAGCTCTTATCTTCCAGGAATTTTTTTCTTTTGTATTTGCATTAAACATAAACATAAGCTTTACTGAGGTTGATATAAGTCTTGGCTTGCAAGCACTGAGGTGGAAAACAAGGAAAGAGAGAATAACTTTATCCACAAACACTTGTAATGTTTATTTCACTTAATTGTTTTAAAAGCCTTACAACATGTTATCTCCTTTCATGCTACAGGATTCTCAGTGTACCAGCAGATAAACAGACTTTGGCTCTGTGAGGCATAAGCAGTGCCAGTCAATGCTCTGCTTTGAGGACAGACAGTGACCTTCCTGTGAAAGGGCAGACCACAGCAGGGCAGTGCAGTGAGGTCTACTGTGCTGTTCCAAGTGCACAGTAGTTCAAGCATTTTCATCTCTCTAAGTCTCAGTCCCTAAGATACTGACTACATTTTCCTCAAACTAGTTAAGAGTTGTCAAAAGAGACTTAATTTCATCTCTGGGAAAATAAAAAAGGCTTTCTCCTCAATTTGTGTGCCATCCCTAGCACTTGTAGATGAAGAATGAAATAAACACTGCTCTCAGGATTTTGAAATATTAATAATATAATAAAACTGCTACATCTATGGAACCATTGTCCCAAATCCCAGTAATACGCACAATGAATATACATTGTTTACTTTATTTTTGTGAGTCAAATACAATTACAACAAGTTTTCCTTTTCCTCCCTCTAAACCTTCACATATACCCCTGCTTTCTCTGTTTCAAATTCATGGCCTCTTTGTCCATTAAGTGGTGTTATATGTGTATATGTATATACATATAAATTTCTAAGCATGAACTGCTTAGTCTGTATAGTGTTGCTTGTATATATGTTTTCAGGGTGGACAGTATACATTGGTATGGCCAATTGGTGTGATTTTCCTTGGGGAAGACTACTTCCACTTGCAGCATTCTGTAGTTGCCTCTAGTTCTTTATGTGGAGTCCGTGTCTCAGTGGTGTGTGTGTGTGTATGTGTGTGTGTGTGTTTATAAACATACCTATACACCTATATACACATTAACAACATTTGATACAAAAAGAATCCAAGAATTTGAAAAGGAACGAGTAGAGGTATGTGGGAAGGTTTGGAGAGAGAAAAGGGAAAGAGAAATGATGTAATTATGTTATGACCTCAAAAAGTAAAATATATGGCTAAACCACAAGCTGCACCTGCCAGAAAACCAGGTTGACTCCTCGTAGACCTTCTCCTCTCTCTGTTTCTCCAGACCTAATGCACCAATCTAGTCTCTAATACTACAGTAGAACTCTGGCTGCAGCATTCCCTACCCCTCCCCACATCTGTGGAGCCCACATCCCTTTCCAACCTTCCTCCACCCACTTGTTTCTTTCTTCCAGGCTGTATATCCACTAGCCATGCCATGGTAACCCAAGAGCAGCTCCTACCAGGGAAATAATCAGTCTGAAGGCAGACCTTCACCTTCCCTACTGCTCTCGAGACCCTGTCCCTGTGTTACCATTTACAGCTCTGTAACTGAAAACCCGTTGTAGTCTCCCTTTATTCTCTAACTCCATCCTCAATGGATTATAAAGTCCTTCTCTTTGAACCTTCCTTCCTTCCTTCAATTCATCCCAGTTACCCAGCCCCCAACATGAGCAGGCACCCCTGTGAACAGACCAGCCAAACAGGACAGAAAAACAGGCAACACACTACCATTATCCTCTCTAAAATCCAGAGAGGAAACAGAAGCAGAGGAGCAAAAGACCTACCCAAGAAGGACAAATCAGAAACCAGCACTGAACTCTTTAATCTTTCCAAACCTTGATGTGGAGACACTGGCATAAAAATACAATCAACAGTCAGGACAATATGTCTCTACTAGAGCCCAGTTATCTTACTACAGTAGCTTTGGACATTCTAACATAGCTGAAGCATAAGAAAACAACTTTAAAACCAACTCTAAGAAGATTATAGTAGTCCTTAATTAAAAAGTAAATGAATAGATCCCTTAAAGAAACCTTGGAAAACACAAAAGAAACAGTTGGAGGACATGAATAAATCCTTCAAAGAAAGTGAAGAAAACAAAAATGCACAGTTGAAGGAAACATATAAGACTGTTCAAGTCCTAAAAGTGAAAATAGAAGTAATAAAGCAACCGAAGGAAATCTGGAAGTGAAAAATTTAGAAATTTGAGCACAAACTATAGAGGCAAGTTTCACCAACAGAGTACAGGAGATGGAAGAGAGACTCTCAAACACTGAAGATTTGACAGAAGAAATTGATACTTCAGTCAAAAAGAAAAAAGTTAAATCTAAAAAAAAAAAAAAATCCTCACACAAAGCATCCAGAAAATATGGGACATTGCAAAAAGAACACACCTAAGAACAACAGTTATATAGGAAGGAGAAGAAACATAGTTCAAAAGTCCAGAAAATATTTTCAACAAAGTCATAGAAGAAGGCATGTGGTGGATACCAAGGCAAGCATTGACTTGGAAGTGGATAAATCTGTTTCTGATCCCTGTACAAATGAGGCTATATGATTCAATGAGATAAGATATACATATTTGTATATATTAAGAGTATTCTGGTGTGAACTGTGAGTTGGTAATTAATGAATGTGTCTACATAGTGCTACGTGTCAGCATACTCGGGCTTGCTTCTGTGACTATACTTTTGGAGTCTTTGGAGACCACTGTGAACTCAATTTTGATGAATGTCAGTCATCCGTGTCTTCATGGAGGACTATGGATAGATGGAGGAGAAAACTAATATTGTGAATGCACAGGTAGTGGATTCACAGGGACACACTGTGAGACTTTAATGCCTCTTTGTCCGTCAAAGCCTTGCCACAATGATACAACATGTGAAGACACTGTTGATAGTCATATTTGATACTGCTGGTCTGGATACACAGGTACCTTATATGATATGGACAAAAATGAAAGGTGTGTGTGTGTGTGTGTGTATGTGTGTGTGTGTGTGTGTGTGTGTGTGTGTGTATGCACACATGTGTGTGTACATGTGCATGTGCGTGCGTGTGTGTGCTGAGCTGTCCTCAAAGGATCAACAGGGACACATTGCAGGGCTGCCTTGTCCAACTAACTTGAAACCTGAGGCTATATTTGCATCTGTCAGCCTGGTTTCACAGATAGGAGCATAGCCTAACAGTTCTTTGAGAGGCTCCACCAAGCAGCAGACCAAAACAGAAGCAAAGACTCATTAAGAGCCAAACATTAGACCAGGCTCACTCTTGAGGAAGATTTGGGGGAAGGCTCGAGGACCCAGAAGAGAATAAGGACACCACGAGAAGACTAACAGAGTCAACAAACCTGGACTCCTAGGGAATCCCAGAGACTGAACCAACAACCAAAGAGCATACAAGGGCTTAACCCACCACCCCTTGCAGTACATAAGTAGCAGATGTGCAGCTTGGTCTTCATGCTAGTCCCCCAAGAACTGAAGTAAGAACTTATCCTGATTCTGATACCTGCCTATGGTTCCTGTTCCCCTAACTGGGCTTCCTTGCCTGACCTCAATGAGAGAGGATATGTCTAGTCCTACAGGGACTTGAGGTGTCAAGTACTTGGTGTGTTGGTACTCAGGGGATGACTTCTCCTTCTCTCAGGTAAAGGGGAAAAGTGGTGAGGAAGGGCCACATAAAGAGGGACTGGGAGAAGAGGGAGGCTGTGATTGGGATGTAAAGTGAATAAAAAAATAAATGGAAAAAGTAAAGAATCAAGGAATTTAAACCTCTTTGGGGAAAAAAAACCCACAAAATTTGTGATGGTTTGAATAGAAATGGCCCCCATAGATAGACTCAAGTGTTTGAAAAGTTGGTCCATAGGGAATGGCACTAGTCAGAGGTATGTCATTATGGGAGGAAATGTATAACTGTGTAGGCAGGCTTTGGGGTCTCCTATGCTTAAGATATGCCCACTTTGGCACACAGTCTCTTTCTACTGTCTGTGAATCAAGATGTAGAACTCTCAGCTCCTTCTCCAATTCCATGTCTGCCTGCATGCTGCCTTGTTTCCTGCTATGATGATAATGGAATAAACCTCTGAAACTGTAAGCTAACATATAATAAATATTTTCTAAGAGTTTTCATGGTCATGTTGTCTCTTTACAGCAATAAAACCATAACTAAGACAGAAGTAAATGCCCATAAAGGTAAAAGAAGCATACAGAATGTTAAACAGATTGGACCAGAAAAGAAAGTTTCTTTGATACAAAATAACCAAAACATTTAAATATACATTAAAAAAATATCAAGAGCTACAAGTCAAAAAGACCAACTAACGTATACAGGAAGGCCTATTAAAATTATGCCTGACTTCTCAATGGAGACTCTTAAGAGTCAGAGGGCTTGGACTGATGTGCTGTCTAGACTCTAACAGACCACAGATACAAGACCAAACTACTATGTCTAGCAAAACTTTCAATCACCATAAATTGAGAAAACAAGACATTTTATAATAAAGTCAAATATAAAAAAATCTCTGTCTATGAATCCAGTCCTACAGTATGTATTGGAAGAAAAACATCAACCTAAGAAGGCTAACCAAACAGAAACAAACACAGGGAGTGAATAGTCTAATACCATCTAAATGTAAAGAAGAGAAATGCACAACACACACACACACACACACACACACACACACACACAATAAACACACCACCACAACCATAACCATTACCACCACCACCAACAAAAAATCAGCAATTATTAATGGGTCATTGATACCCCTCAATACAATGGTCTCAATTCCCCAAGTGTTCTGCTGCAGTGAAGAAACACACTTTGACATAAAGAATAGACATTACTTTAGAATGAAGAGGTGGAAAGAAGTTGTTCCAAGGAAATAGACCTAAGAAACAAGCTGGAGTAACCATTTTAATTTCTAACAACATAGACTTCAAACCAAAACTAGTCAAAGGAGATGAGAAAATACACTGCATACTCTTCAAAAGAAACACATCCATCAAGATGAGAGTTCAATTCTTAACATCTATGCCCCAACACTAGGGTGCCAAAGCTTGTAAAAGAAACACTACAGATTAAATCACATATCAACCCTTAATCACTAATAATGAGAGGCTTAAGTGCTCCTCTCACCAATGGACAGATCATCCAAACAAAAACTAGACACAGAAATCCTCTCACCAATGGACAGGTCATCCAAACAAAAACTAGACACAGAAATCCTGGCCATCAGGGATGTTATAAGCTAAATGGACCTAACGAATATTTTCAAAACATTTTGCCCAAACACAACAGAACCTACCTTCTACTCTGCACCCCATGAAACTTTCTCAAATATCGCCCACATACTCAAAACACAAAACAAATCACCACAGATAAAATAAGTCCCTGCATTCTATGAGACCATCACAAATTAAAGTTGGATATCTTGAAGAAAAGAAATAAAAACTTTATAAACTTATGAAAACTGAACAACTCACTACTAAATGAAAAATGAATCAAGATATAAATAAATGAATAAATGACTTTTAAGAAATTAATGAAAATGAATACAAAGCCTGCCTAAACTTAAGGGACACAAAGAAAGCCGTGCTAAGAGTAAAGTTCAAAGCACTAAGCACCTACATGAAAATACTGGAGCAATCTCATACTAGCAACTTCACAGCACATCAGAAAGCTCTAGAACAAAAAGAAGTAATCATACCTAAGAGGAATAGACTGCCAAAAATACTCACGCTCAGGACTGAAATCAGTAAAATAGAAGAAACAAAGAGAATACAAAGAATCAGTGAAAGAGTTGATTCTTTGAGAAAACCAAAAAGATAGACAAATCCATATATCTAATAACTTAACAGCTGAGAAAGAATATCCAAAACAAAATCAGAGAAGAAAGTGGAAGGAGATAACAACAAACACTGAGGAAATCCAGAGAATCATAAGGACATAATTTAAAAACCATAACCCACAAAAATGGGAAATCAAAGAGAAATGAGTAATTTTCTATATAGGTACCACTTACTTAAACTTAAGCAACAGTCATCTGCCTTAGCCTCTTGAGTACCAGAATTTTAGACATGTGCATCTAGACTTAGCTATTTCACCATATTGTATCAATCATATTACCATCACAAACAACACATTTCCTGACTGTTTAAACTTAGTAATCACTGTTAGTAATTCAGAAAATCATTCCTATTAAATAAATAAATAAATAAAATATATAATTTTTTTAAAATTTAAATTATTCTAGATTCCACATGTCCCAAGTAATACATCTAAACTACACCCTCTAGGTTTTCATGGACCTGAACACCTATGGTAAAGCACCCCTCTTTACGGGGTACCAAATGAGCATTCAGCTTCATTTACTTCTGGTCTTAGTGATTTCTTCTACTTTTTCACAACTTAAGTGGATGAGAGAAAATATGTTGTGTATTTTTTACTATGCTACAGAATTTTAAAGGATAGATGTTTGTAGACTATTATGCAATATTTGTAAAAACTGAAGAAAAATTTTCTCTTTCTGATAGTTTGAGTTTAATATTTTGTGACATAAGACTATATAAATTACATCTATGGATTAAAATAGTCCTTGTTTCTTACTTGCTATCAAAGAAAACATAAGGAACTACGCTAGCTTTCCAAGTCTACCTCTATATTGCAACTGGCACACCACTTTATAGGCTGGCTCCTAGTGGTCAATCTGCAGTCATCATTTTTTCACTGTTTCACACAAATTCTCTTCCTTTGCTTAGTTGATTAATCTGACTAACATACCTTTCCCATGATCTCTACATGACCCATGTGTGACCCATGATATCTTATGCAAAACTTTCCTCTTAGATAGTAATAGTATTTTTCTCTTTAGAGCCTTGAGCTCTTAAGGATCCATTTCCCAGCTGGGCAAACTGGTGCACACCCTTAGACCCAACATTTGGCAGTCAGAGATAGGCAGATCTCTGAGTTCCAGGCCAGCCTGGTCTACAGAGTCAGTTCCAGAACAGCAAGAGCTACCACCCTGTCTCAAAATAAAACAAAAAGAAAAGCAACAAAAACAATCCATTTCTTTTTTATTTTATGGTACTAATTTATTTAATCTTCCCTAGGTACATATTTGCATGTTTCATTGCCCAGGCTTCTCCTTGCTAGCTATGCAACTTTGAACTCTTTGTTGCACACCAAAGTGACTTTTACATAGAGAAATTTAGTATTATACTGACTTTTGAAGAATTATATAAACCTAAGTACAAAAGCCAATGTCTCTTGCCTTAACAACACTACCTTTGTAAGCTAGGACTCAGATCACCTGTGCCCAAAGAGACAAAAGGAACCTAAAGAAAGGTATAGAAACAGCAAGACTTGGTTGTTTGCTCAAAGAAACATTTGCTTGGGGAAAATATGGCTGTAAATCAACAATGTATATTCAAAATTTCAAAATCCAGATTAATATATTTTGTTGGAAATTCTGACACTTTTCTTAATGCTTTGAATATACAGAACTTTTTTCCCTGAAAAAAAAAAAGTTCAGTTTTTTTTTAAGATCTTATGTAAGATTTCCACAAATAAATGAGTACTTCAAATAAAATTCAACCTTTTTTGATCTGATGCATAACACCATTTTTCTTTGTCCCACGCTGTACTTAGCAAAATGTTGATTTAATGTGTTATTTTTCCTAGTTCATGGAGTCAGCATTAAGTTAGAATATTTATTTTTGTTCATTTTGAATCTAATTGCTTTGGAAATGTAGTTGAGACAACCTTGAGATTTTAAACTCTTTGTGAACCGTGGAACAATGATTACTGTGCTCAAGTCATGAAAGAAGCAAAGCAAAAAAACTCAGTTCTGTTAGCTTGTGACTCAGAATTCAGTGTTCTGAGCTTAACTATGTAACAGCTTTTGTAAGTTGTAAAGAACTCTGTAAGTGAAAGTTTTCTGATTCCAGAACAGAGCAGAGTGCCTGACACTTATGAGGAACACAAGGCTGTTCAGTGAGGGAGTGACAGCTCTGGGGTTACAACAAGAAAGGCTTAGAAAAGTCTGCACGATTTAATGTCAACTTATAGCTTCACTGCCGTTCAGTTGCAAATATCTGATCCTTCCCCAAGAACAAATTTCATGCTAAGGGAAGCAGAGAGGAGACCCAGGAGTTCGGAGTATCTGACAGCATTTGTGAAAAGGGAGCAAGCAAGGGTCTGGTGGAGCTGTCACACTGCAGTGTGTGTTCCAGTCTTCATGAATGATGCCCAGGAACCAACTTGCTGTGCTTTTTTTTTTTTTTTTTTTATTTCTATGGCCCATCACCAATCTCATATTTTATAAATATTTGTTCTTCCTCACCTGCCTAAGGCCATCTAGAATCTTATCTGATGAAAGAAGGGATGGCCAGTAGCTAGGCAGGAAGTGGAACTTGGAACTTCTGGATAAAAAGAAAACTACTAAAAGAAGAATCAGAAGTGGGAGATTCAGCCAGCAGAGATGTCGAGGAATGGATGGACCAGAGTGGAGAAGAGACATAGATCTGGCCACGTGGCAGGATGTATTCATGCCAGAATTATTCAGTTTAGAGTAGCTGGGAGACTGCCTAAGCTAAAGTCCAAAGCTTGAAAATATTGAAAAGCATATGTGTCATTATTTATATGGCTGGAGGGTCTGAGATATTTCCGCTATAGTCACCAGAATCAAGAGTGTGGCTTACAGCACCTGCAACATTCCTTTCCTGGTGGAGGAGAATAGAAGAAAGAAGAACTGCACTTTTTATTATTTTGTTTTGATATTATAATATAATTACTTTATTTCTCCATTTTCTTTCTTTTCTTCAAACCAGTGGTCCTCAACCTTCCTGATGCTGCAACCCTTTAATATAGTTCTTCATGTTATGGTGATTCCCCAGCCATAAAATTGTTTTCATTGCTCCTTCATAACTGCAATTCTGCTACTATGATGAATCACAATGTAAATATCTGTGTTTTCTGATAGTCTTAGGCTATTCCTGTTAAGAAGCTAATCTACCCCAGAGGGGCTGGGACTCACAGGTTGAGAGCCATTACAAAGACAAAGATGAAGACTCACACAAGTTCTAATGAAGATTGCAAGGCAACAAGTAGACCGCTGTTAGCATATGCAGAGAAGCACAACTCTAGTTGTGGGACAGGGGAAATCTCTCTTTGACTTTAATGCCTTTCATTATGAAGAACAAGAAAATAGAAATAGAAAGTGATGTTTATTGTAAGGTTTGTGGTCCCTCAAAAGAACCTCTATTTCCCAGAGTTCTCTTGTCGGTGTTTCTTAGGTTCTTCTTAAATAACTACAAGGTAAATCTTCCTTGTGTATTGCACGTGCACACACATGCTCACACACACACACTCACACACACAAACACACACACAAACTTACACACACACACACACACACATACTTATATTCACACACACATTCACACATACAAACATGCCCAAACACATACACACATACACTCACACACACTCAGATACACATAGACAAATCCACACACTTTAACATTGCCTTTTAAACATAATCACAAGTAAGAACATTGCATCATAGAAATGATGGAGAGTAAAACAATAACTTTATGTATTTAGAAAAGTATTTAAAACAATGTTCAAAAACATGGTTTCTTGGTCAAAGAGGGCAACCAAGACCACACCATCCAACTGACATTAAGAAGATTCACTTCTGGAGAGGTGCGACAGGTGCAAGTGATGACTTACATGTCTGCATTGCCGTTGGCCACTCTGTAATCTTTAAGAATCCCTGGGACACAGAATGTCACAAATGGCTGGTGCCCAGTTTGTAGTGATAATATCTTTTGTGTCTGGATGGATGTGGCACTGGCCAATAACAAATCTGATAGCCTATGGCTTAGGAGGTGAGACATCTAGGAGACAGAAAGAATTATGGAGTAGAGTGAGGAATATGAGATTCACCAGGAAGATGTGACCAGACAGACTGACTCATGATACCCGAGCACAGGTTCCCAGCCCTGTGGCAGAATGCAGATTAAAATAAAGGGGTTAATTTCAATTATGATCTAGTCAGAGAAGGGCCTAGCTATGTAGCCAAGGTATTTCTAAATATATTTTCAGTCAATCTTATTTCTTGGACCATGGGACTGGGAGGAAGAACCAGACTTCTACACCACGTATGTATAGGTTTTATTACCCCTCAAGTAAATGCCCCTCTACTGACCAGGTGTATCTGCTTACTGCTGTCAACATTCTAGCCTTGAATGAAGATCCACAAAGACAGGTCTGCTTTCCACACCTCTCTCGTGCCTGGCTCAGTGCCCAGCTTCCCCTGGATGCTCTGCTTCCTGAATATGTGTCTAATGAATGTAGGAAGGTCATGGGTGCCCATTGTTGTCTGTTTAACTTCCCTACTTTGTACTGCAATGTCTGAAGGGCCTACATTTGGAACTGTACTTTAAATGGGCTCTTTTGTCATTTTTTTTTTGAAAGGGGCCTTGGTTTCAAGGGTTTCAAGCTCATTTTCAGCAAAAGGATATAAAGAAGGGAAGTGTGAAGACAAAGACTCCTGCTCAGCGTTTGACTGACATTCTCTGCTGAAATGCTAATAAGCCAGCTGAGAAACTGCAGTCCCTGATGCCATGCCCAAATTGGTTTGAAAAGGAGTGGAGTGACCCTTGTAAATGAGTTTAACTTGCTTCTTCACATGGATAGGAAATGTCAGTTTGCTGTCATCTGTGCTGCCTTGAGCAGCTCCTCATGTTCTACACGCCATCTCTCCCCTTGACTTCCAACAATCTCAAAAAAGACCTTAGAAACATGCAGCTCTGATGAATGACAAGCCAGCTCCTCTTCCTCTCTTTACCCTTGCTTATACTTGAGGTCCTTGTCACTTCCCAAAGTGCTAGAATTTTCTTGAGAAACAGGATGGCCTGTATTGCTTTGGTGTCTAGACAGTGACTTCTCTCAACTCCCTAGCTGTGGAGGGCAGTGGCATTGAGACTTTTGGGAAGCCACAGAGGACTCTGAGAAGGACAGGCACCTTCTGAAGCATGTTTCATCTTTACTGTTGCCTGTGAGCAAGTAAGTGTTGCTGATATCCTCCGTGTTCTGTTCTGGAAGCATATCCTGAAACACCATGACTGACAGCTTCTTGTCATGGAGGCAAAGACCTGATCTTTTCACATGCCAGAAGCCCAGGCCTGCAGGCAGTAGCTCCTCTTGCCCAAAATCAAAGACTGACCTCCTGTTGTTTTCTCAGTACGGGTCACAGCCTTGGAGAGATCACTTGGGAAATGCAATGCACATTACGGACATTCGGAAGCACCAAAGGCTTATTTTCTCATTCTCCCTTTCTCTGACCCCTTCTCACCTTTAAATAAAAAGAAAAGGAAGACATTCGTACAACATTGTTTGATTATTAATAGAGTCTTTCTTGAACACAATCCACAAATCCTACCTATAAATAGATTGTAGAAATTTAGACAAAAATAGAATAGATGTTTTCAAGCACAGAGGCCAGTAATTACAGTAATTTTCTATTTCTCGGTTTTCTGATTGCCCATTCCTCCAGATAGCGTCAAATGTCATTTTACAGCTTTGGTATGGCTTTGCTGATGGCTTTCAACCTTCTGTTAAGTACCGAGAATTTACCTCTGAATGGATGGCAGTGTGATAGTATTATTCAAATGGGAGAAAACAAGAGTCATTTTACACTTGCTTTATAGACAGGGATGAATAATCCAGGCAAGCAGTTCTGGTGAAAGATGCACAGGAGACATGATTGTAGCCACTGAGAGATAAAAAACAAACCGTGCCATTCCCTCTGTGGGGCTCTTGCATAAAGGTATAAAAGCAATTATACAAAGCTGACATTTCTCCTCCTGCACACATCATGGAAATGATGGAGAAGACATCAATGTTTAAAAGAGTAATAGGTGGGATAATTCCTAGTGATAGTTACCTGCTAAAAAACCCCACACTTCCCATCTTCCCTTGCTGCCAGGCAAAGCAGCTCTAAAAGAAAGGGATTCTTGGCGGAAACTTAATGGGTGAGTATTAGTCATTTTCTTCCCTATGTAAAGGGTGGGTTTTTTTTCCTGTCGGCATTTGTCATCCACACGTGAGGGTGACAGGAATACACACTTGCTGTGCATAAACAAGGTCTCTCCTGAAGTCAGAGCAACTTTGTTTCTGCCTTCTGTCTCCAGTAAGCCAGTACCACAGTAATTTAATACTTGACACTGGGTGCTTCCCTGTCTCTTTCCTCTCACAGTCAGGAGAAATTGAAGGCACCTCCAGATCTGCACATCGAAAACCATGTTGGTGACCTCAACCAGTTTGCCAGCAGGGCGCTCCCCCTAGGGGGGGGCTCCTCTGTCTGGTGTGTAAGAAACAGTGGCTTTCTGTATTTCTACTAGTGGAGGTTCAGCTCTTCCATCACACCCTGCGTTTACTTTATGAAGAGCTGTTATGTGACCTTGTACATGACATTTGCAGACATAGTGCTCAAAGGCAGTGACTACTGGTTGCATTTGAATGGTGACAGACTACTTGTGGCTCTCCTTTTCACATGACCCTGGGGACCAGAATTACTAAAATTTTGGTGACTTTTGTGCTTCCCCTATTTATTTATTTATTTATTTATTTATTTATTCATTCATTCATCATTCATTCATTCATTCATCATTCATTCATCATTCATTCATCATTCATTCATTCATTCATTCATTCATATTTTCCTGCCCTCTTCCCTTCAGGTTTAGATCCCTGAACACTAACCTACTAGATCCTCTAACTCTTCTCCTTGTTACAAGCACAGCCTTGCTATTTTAGCCCCAAGTTGTGACTTTTTTTTTTTTAACAGCAGAATGACTACTTTCCACTTTTAAATTCAACTGATTTTCCAATTTATTAGGACTTAGTGATTACGTTTTGATTGTCTTTTTCTTCCCTCTGATGGCCATGCTCGTTCTTCTACTTCCGTGCATTTGTATGCTAGCAGCCTCTAATTTATTAAGAGTTCATCTGTTCCTGCTGCTTATTCTCCACCTGAAGTTCTAATCCTCCGTTTGTGACAACATAATCATTTCCACAGCAACCAATTGTGTTGTAGCAAAGCAGGGATTAGGCTTCAGGTGGGAAATAAGCAACAAGGGGCCAGGGAACTCGCAAGACAAAGCAGAGTGGCATTTGTATGCAAATCCCCTCAAAGGTGGTGAGGAGAGTGGGAGGAGCCTGGCTAACAGCAGAAAATTGTAAAGAAAAAAATAAAGACTTTTTTGTTTTCAATAAAGTTACACACACACACACACACACACACACACACACACACCACATCCTTTTTTTTTTTAGTCCTTTCTGGGAACTCAGCAGCCCTTTGCTGTAGCTGCTGTTTGATTGGTCAGTCCACTTTGAGTCACCCTCTGCTCCAGCTAGATTATTCATTTTACTTCCAGATAAACAGCTGTTAAATAGGAGTGCTTATGGTATGAGTGCCCAGCTGAGTGTGGGCTCTGAGAAAGGATGGAGAAAGAACCTGCCTAGTGACAGATACTTTCTTAAAGTAAACTTCAAAAGGACTTTCAGACTGTGTTGGGGGGGTAGGGGGTGGTTGGGGGTTGGGGGGGCAGAACATCTGGATAGTGTGCTCCTGTGTTATTCTCTTTGACCTCGGTGCAATAAGAGGATAAATGGTACCTTGAAATTTCATAAGCAAAGATTATGAGAAAATGCAAAGTCAAAAACTAGCTGAGGTATGCAGGGCAAAGGAATAGTTTGATAAGTTGAGACTCCATTTGAAGTGGGCTACATACACACACACACCTGTCTTCTAAACATACACCTAACAAGTTAGGACTGACACCTGCATCAAGCCTCCCCTCCCAACAATGAGAACACTTTCTTCTCTAATAAGCCAAAAAAAAAAAAAAAAAAAAAAAAGTCTTTCCAAGGACAGTTTCTCTTCAAGCATATCTCAGAAGATAAGGAAGGTTGGGCACTGATCAGGCCTAGAATGTTGCATTTGTGTGCTATAAGGCAAATTGTCCTACGAGTGAACACTGTTGGAATACAGTATACATGATCCAGGTGATGAAGCCCTGTGATGGTTAAGTGTGAAGGTCACTTTGAAAGGACTTGGGATCGTCTATTCGTATAGTAATAGTAACAGGAAACTCAAAATGAAACAATCAAAAACCCATTTCCTTCAGATCAAAAGAATGGAATCTCTGGCACAGATTGAGGTCCAACATTTTGGCTAAGGGGTCACCCTAGGAAGACACAGCCACCTTTCTGGCGTATTAAGAACATAGGCAGAGTAGTTATCCCACTAGTGAACGGTGTGTTCTTCCCTTCCAGAACTCCCACCCAGCACACTTGTTTAAGGACCTGCCTGTGTGCAGCTATAGCAGCCTGTGCACTTTTCTGAAGTGCCTAACCTTTCTTTTCTCCTTTCATCTCTGTTCTGCCTACAACTGTTCTTCAGCTTTCTTCTAAGTGAGTCTGAGCCAGATTTTCCTGGTTGTTTGTGGCAACTCTTGCAGACCTCCCCCAAAACTTCAAGTAACACAAAGACAAAACTTCTGGTTCAGTAGGTGAGGACCTGAGTGTCCATGAGTGAGACTGTCCTATGCACTGTGTCCTGTGTTGAATGGTGAAAGCCAAGGAGCTGCAGTGACTGCCTCTCTGCTTCCCAGTGTGGGCTCAACTGGCCAGCTGCCTCTTGCTCTTAACAGCACAGCTGAGAGTCACTTCCTCAGTCACCTTTGCAGTGAGGATGGAGTACATCTTCAAAGAGTGCTGCAAAACAGCTCTTTCCTTAAGACGCTCTTGTATGTTTTGTTATAGCCATGAGAAAAGGGCTGAGTTTAGGCCCCTTCATTTGTTCCTTGATGCTTATTGGTGTTTATACTCATATCTTCCCAACAAGATAGTGAAACTGTCTATTCCAAGGACTGGCTGTTGGTATCAGCCTCCGAACCCAGTGACGTCACTTTTAGGCGACTCCCACATTGTTGCCGAGACAACAGGTACATGCTCCCAGAATCCACCTGGCTCCCTCACCTGTATCTGGGAGATACTACGTCACCGCCCATATAAAACAGGCAGTACCCCGGGCTGGAGCTCTCTTTAACTTGCTGTCTCCCCACTTTTGTCCTTTTCCCCTGAATAAACCTCCTCCCCCCCTTGGAACCGCGTGGTCTGGAGTGGTCTATTCTGCACAGCGGCCAGATTTTCTTTCATCTTTCTTTCACTGGCTCTAGTTGAAAGTCAGCTCATTCCAACATTCAATCTGACGCATTTCACTTCTCCAAGATCTTTCTTTTAAGCTATACCAATTCTGTTGTATTAAAGAAAAAGCCCTAGAGACATACACATGCAGATAGCACCGAATGGACACAGTGGGTTGCTTTTATGCTTATTTATTTATCTTTGGAATGGAAAACAATCATTGAAGAAAAAGAACCCATGAACTTGGGAGATGGAAGATTGAATTTGGAAGGGTTAGGAAGGAGGGAAACAAATGCTTAAAAGATGTCATTATATTCTAATTAAATAATAATAAAAGGGAAAATTCTTTTCTTTGTAACTTGGGAGATACCTACACATCTCATGATCATCTTGTTCCCCCACTAGCAGACTTTCTCTTGCTGTCTTGTCAAAGTTCTTTCCACTGTGTGATAATGCTGCAGACAGAAACACGTTTCTTCTTACCTAAATTCAGATCTGCTCTGACAAAGACAGGTACAAATTCAAATAGGTTTTCTAAAAGACTTGAATTGACAACCTGAAATTCAGTTTTCTTCAACACAGTTCTCTCTCTGAGTGAAATATGAACAGAGAAATACACTTTCCCCCATTTTCTGCATTAATTAATTTATTTATTCACTTTATATCCCAATGTCAGCCTCTCCTCTTCTCCCAGTCCCACACAGCTCCTGCTTCATTCTCCCTCTTTTCCTCTCCTCTACCCCCATCTCCACCCTAGGGTATCATCCCACCCTGGCATCAAGTCACTGCAGACTAGGTATATCCTCTCCCATAAGGCAGCCCAGATAGAGGAACAGGATCCACAGACAGACAACAGATTCAGAGACAGCCCTCTTTCCAGTTGTTGGAGGAGCCATAGGAAGACCAGCCCATGCTTGCTCTTTGGTTGGTTGTTCAGTCTCTGGGAGAGCCCAAGTGTCCAGGTTAATTGACTCTGTTGGTCTTCCTGTGGAGTCCCTATCCTGGAAATAGACTTTCCAAAGGGATGAAAGTTAAGTATGTAACCCTGAAAGTAACTTCAGCTGAGTTCCCTCAGATGTGGAGTCTGAGACAAAGACTGATGTGCGTGAGGTTTTTATTTCCAAAGTAATTTAGAGGGTGGAGGATGGAAGTAAAGAAGGAATGAGAGAAAAAAAGAAATAGTTTCCATTCTATAAGCAATCAGGTTACCACATATGAAACAGGAATTGACACTTCCAGTGACTTTGGAAACAGTGTAAAAGTATCTCAAACTCAGTCAACAATGGAGACACTGAAATTCATCTACTTATTATCCAGTTCCTATTCATTGATCCTTGGGAACCACCTTCAGGAACCAAACTTCTTAAGGTTTCTGACCTGCCCTACTTAAAGACCTGAAATACTTCTGTAGCCACCCTCTGGCAGAGAATTGTGTTTTATGAAGAAGCCATTGGTGAATTTTCTTGATTTAGTTTTTAGATTGCTTATTGATAATGTATAACACTATATCTGGTTGTTGTGTGGATCTTAAGCTCCTGTCTTAGCTTTATTTACTCTTGCTGTGAAAAATATCCTGGGGGTGGGGGGAAGATTTTCATTGGCTTGCAATTCCAGGCTACTGTTCATTACTGTGGAAATAAAAAGGCAACAGGAATTTGAGGCAAAAGTCACATATTCAAAGTTTCACATTCTCCACTATTAGTATAATCTCTTGCCCAGGGAATGGTGCCACCCACAATGGCCACATTTTTCTACCTCAGTTAACAGAATCAACATAATTCCCTTCAGACGTACACACACAGATCAACCTTATTTAGACAACTCCTGACAGAGACTTCCTCTTCAGGTGATTCAAGATTGTCAAATTAATAATTTAGATGACTACTACCCCAATCCATGCTTAATAAACTCCCTTGTTGTCTAGTGTTTCTGTGGATACTTTAGGATGTTCACATCATCTATAATCAAGCTAGTTTTCTTTATTCCTTTCCAGTTTTTGTATTTGTTGTTTCCTTGTCCTTATTGCTTTGAGTAGGACTCCCAGTATCACATTATTGTCTTGTTCTTGATCTTAAGAACATTTTTGGTCTTAAGAGACAGTGTTGCTTAAAGGACATTTATGGAGAGCCTTTATTGAAGTCAAGGAGTCTCTATGTTCTTGTTTTCTGTGATGGTATTAAGTTATAGAATTGTTAGATTTTATAGTTAGAGAAGAATCATAAAAAAAGTGGGCTTCATCTTATATATTTGGGGAGAGGAGTGTCATGTTAACCGATTATCAGATGCTGAAGGATGCTTTCATTCTGGAGACAAATTTTATTCCATGAATCATGGGATTTCTTTAATATTCTACTGAGTTTAGTTAAAAAGCATTTTCTAAAGTAATTATGTACTTATATTTATAAAGAATATTGGCCACTAGGATTTGTTTCTTCTCTTTTCTTTAGGTATCACAGCTGACCTCAGAATGAGCTGTGAAGTGACTTTCTCTATGGCAATAAAGAATCTGTGAAGTGTTAATCACCATGCAAAAATTTGGTAGAGTTTATGAGTAAAGACATCTAAGCTTGTCTTTCCCTTCAAATAATTTTTATTATTATTTTAATCTTTTGTTACAGATCTCTTGCTTTCTTTTTACATAATTTGACATTTAATAATTTCTCAGACATTTTTTCCCAATAGGTGTTCTAATAAAACTCACAATTTTCATAATAATACTTAAATAATGTTTTTCTTTTTAAAGTTTCTACAGGGTCAATAATCGTGTTCCATCTTTTTTTCATGATCCTAAGTGGAATTCTTTTTCACACCTTTTCCTTCTTCTGCTTTAATCTCCTCCTTCTTCTTTTCCAGTCAGCTTAGCTTTAGTATTTTGCTCCTTATTCAGTTTATTAGCAAGGACACACAGTTTTCAGCATTGGCGCAATTATGGTATTTAAACCCACTGGTAGATTTGTCAGATCTCTTGTGCATTTTTGAATTCCTCATAACTGGGGAAGGCTGCATGCTTATTTATTCTGTTGGGCTAGGAACAAGTTTTTATGGAATGTGGCACGTGACAAAGGTAAGAGCAATGCTGAGAAAGACACTGGAAACAATTCAGCCCCTGCTTTTAACCTAGTAGCTTAAGGCTCACTTGTCAGTTATTCATGTAAATCCCACATCTCCATAGTGGTATCAAAGCTAAGACTATGTTTTCCAAGGAGATCTACATTTTTAGTGAATATATAGGACTTCTTGACAATGGCATAAGACCAGAAGTTATGTATAACACTTGTGTGTTAAGAGCTATATTAATCAGGGACTTTTTTTTGAATTACAGAACTTATAGTCCGAATATACATTATAATAATGATTTATCAGATTGGCTGTTTAGTCCAGTAGTGGCTGCCCACACAGTAGAAAAAAATGCCAACCCATTAGCTGCTCAGTTTGGCTTTTACTTTATAACTTTGTTTAAAATTTTAGGTGAGTTAATAAAATATAATTATATATTTATGAAGTATAATGTGATATTTTGATATATGCATACATTATAAAAAGATGATATTAAACTAATTAGCATATCTACTACCTCATAATTTTTCTTGTCAAGAAAACATTTAAAATGTGCTCCTTTAGCAATTTTAGTAAACACAAAACATGATTACTGTCTATGGTTACTGTGCCATGCAATGGTCTTGGCAGCACATTCTTCATGTTTACCAGGAGTTTTGCATCTTTGATCAGCATCTCTATATGATCCACCCCTTTTCCTTCTTTTCTCTCAAATCCCAGTAACTGTCATTGTTTTGCATCTAAGCTCCATACATAAATGAGACTGTGCCATTTCTGTCTTATTGTTCACTATAAATCACCACATGTAGCCAAAGGCTGTGTGATATGGGCTTTAGAGAAACTTAATGTTTGGGAGTGAGAACGATGGTGAACAGGGTAGACCAGTGATCTTACTGAATCATCTCCTTACGTATCTCCACTTCGTTTAAAAATAAAATTATCTTAACAGTGAAGGGGACCAGAGAAAAGAGGACAAAATACATTAAATACATTATTTTTGGTGACATTCCTGATAATAGTGGTAATTCTCTCTCTTTCTCTCTTTCTTTCCCTCTCTCTCTCTTTCTCTCTCTCTCTCTTTCTCTCTCTCTCTATATGTATATATATATATGTGTGTGTGTATATATATACATATATATACATACACACACACATATATATTTATGTGTGTATGTATATGTTTCAGAATAGAATTGGTATGCAGAGCATATCACATATCCCTCAAATCAGATTTTAAATGCCGTATACAAAATGGAGGCAGAATAGACTGTTTATATATATATATATATATATATATATATATATATATATATATATAAATCCGAATCAGTAAATCACAAGAATGCTAAACACCATTAAATCCAGAGGGGTGATGATTACAGGTCTTCCAAGCTACCATTTAATAAGCATAAAATTGGAAAAGAACTCACAAGAAATTAGGCAACTGTACATAAAGAAAGTGAAGAAATTACCCTGCTGGGTAAAGGGGAGAGTTGCATATTAGGAAGCTTCTGTAGTTCTTGGGCACTGTGGTTGTGTTCATAATGCATGGTAGCAATTTGATTGATAACAGTTCTCCTACTGCCCTGTAGAGAAATGCACAAACAGTTCACTGTAGCAATCGTAGAGTAACAAAAACCTAAGGTTACTAAAATCCTCAGCACCAGGAGATTTGCATACTAATTTTTATGTTTCCATACCACATAGCATTTAAATATCATACAGCCTTTGCAATGAGCTGTGTGGATAAATCTAAAAATACCTAGTGCTAAGCAAGTCAAGTTGCCAAAGGATGCATATAGAATAATGCAATTCATACAAAGTTTTAAATATGCAAAATAATGATACATATTTACATTTTTACACACTTAAAATGTAAAGCTTAAAAATACAAAATTTAGAAGCCAGATTATCCCAAGAAGGAAAGAAAGATTTGGTATAACTGAATTTGAGATTTCATTTGAACTTCATTATTTCTTTAAAGTAAGAGAATGTAGGAAAAAATGTGTTTATTTAACAAGGCTCAAGTGTGTGCACTTGAATGCTTGTCTCACTGGTCTGTATTTTCTATGTTCATGAAATGAAAAGGAAAATGAGATAATATCTGTATTATAATTTATTTATTCATCTGTTTTAGGAGTCTTCAGAGACCCCTCAGTGTCAAATTTATGCTATATTCAGTCTGAAAGATTCCCAACTTAGGGCAGGAACTTTTAATGTTCAGAAAGGAGAGGCACTCATCTTTTCTTGACTTGAATACATCAGTGGCTTGTGGATCAAGAACAGAAAGCTTTTCTTTAATCCTACATGTTCTGCTGGACCCCAGGTACAGCCATCCTAGTTGAAGGGAGAGGAATATTAAGCTTGTGACTGGAACTTCCCCTAAGAAGTAGATTTGAAGCCATTCTTAGAAGAACTTTGGTAATGAAGGATGTCAGGGGGTTATCAGACTGAGGCAGCTAGGAGAACGCTTTATCTCCAGAATAGACAAGACATTTGTCGGCAAAAATAAGATTAATAGCAAGAAAAGCTTCATCTGTCAGAAGTATACTCATTAACAAGAAAATTACCTAGAAGATTTTCATGCCAATAAAAATTAAAACTAGAGTATTTTTAGAGAAATGGGTGCTTTTTAAAAATCTTTCCGGTTAGATGAAGACTTTTATATGAAAAATAAGTAATTTGTTCACTCTACTTACTTTCAGCTTAACAAAATTGAATAACATAAGTAAATTCCAAGGAAAATAACATAAATCCAAACCTAACATTGTCTTTGAAATCAATTTAAGTCAAAACTCTGCTTGGACAGCTGGTGCATAACAGAATAAACATTTACTTCAAAGTGTCACAAACAGATTGGTTTTTATTTTGTTAACTTCTCTATGAGTGATTCATAAAGTTCCCTTGTGTGGGTGAGTAAGGAAATGCTATGATACTACCGGGACTGTGTAGGGCACTCTGGGCAGCAGTTAAAGAAATAAAAGCAATTGCAAATGACAGGATGCAGATAGAAAACTAATCTGTATGTCTTGCTGAAAGTGGGTCCTGTAGAAGAAAAAAGCATACTTTGCTGTAGTTATTTTAGCATTGTATAGAAGACATTATACGGACTTATAACAAATTGGTCCTGGCTCCATCTCTCCTTCATTTAACACTCGCGGTACTCGTGTTAGGTGGGAAAGAGAAACATTCATTATAACAAGGCTCTTTATCAAAACAAAGGCAAACCATGGATGTTTATTCATATTAATTGAAAAAATATTTGTCTAAGTAGAATCATTACCTTAGTGGGATATAAACTGTCCTTGGGAGAAATAAAAGCCCAGAAGGAAAATGGTCTGATAGTTTTGAGGTATCAGGGGATGGAGCAATACTTTATTTTATACCCAGTGTGTGTCAGGAAACAAGTCAGTTGCTTTATAGGCAGCATCAAATTTACTCTTTATGGCCAGCAGATGAGATGCCTGCTATCTTTCCTATTTAAAAGTAGGAAGAAAACGGAATGAAGTTTAATTTGTTGCTTAACATCACACAGCCTGAGGTGATGGGGATATGGAATGAGAGGAAGCCAGAGGAAGCCTGAGGCTTGGAGCTCCATGTTTTCTTGTCTTACTGTTAAGGACAGTATTGTGCTAAGGAGAGTGTTCAAAATGGCTACACTTTTTTTCTAGCCTTTGCTCTGGTGTACGGTAGATTTTTGCAATGCTCCCTCTTTTTGAACAGTTCTTACTTATTTGTCTCTAGAAAGACCATTCATTATACTTTAAACCCAAAACTGAGTGGTAGTCCCTCTTTCTCACTTATAGAATAGTAATAATATTTTTTTTATTTTGTGGATAATATCAGATATGTAATATTCCAAGCCCCTTCAATAAAATTTCCAATCCTTCTTTGAGTATTTGTTCTTATTTTCTCATTATTCTTTATGGAAGATGACAACTACAGGTTGTTTTAATGTACAGATTTTCATGGTTTTGGTAACGTACACAATTACAATACAGAATGACTTAAATAACTTGATCATCTATCATTCTCCCACTGGGGCTTACTTTTTATTGTATATGTTAATTTGTCCTTCTGAGTGACAAACAATCCCCAAACTCAGTAACTTAAAACTGGAATGTATACTATTGCTCATGAGACTTTGGGTTGCCTCAGGCTTTGTTAGCTGGATCTGTCAAACAGCTTGTGTTTAGACTGTTGCCAAAAGTCAAAAGTCTTTCCAAGTCCTCTCTGCTGGCACTTTGTAGATACACTCTGCACCCTCAATTGTATCTGTTTGATTTTCTTCACAAAACTTGTCTTCGTCTGTGCTATCCTGAAGTCTATTAGACTGTGCAATGTGAAAACAATAAAACTAGGTTACTTGGGTTCGGATGATGGGAAGTTAAAATTATTGCCAAGTAAAACCTCTTTGCTCCATATTGGACATTTTCCTACTGTGTGCTCAGATGGTGGGAGAAGTGAACAAACCTATTTTATAGATATTAATTTCATTTCAGAATATGAATATGTGGTGGAGGTATAGAGAAGCAGAAGTTTTAAAATTCTTTTGTTAGTATTTTTGCACTAGTAGATAAAGGGTGGGTTATGGCACTACCTTTAATCTTAGCATTCAAGAGGCAAAAGCAGTCAGATCTCTGGGATTCTGAGGCCAGACCTCTAGGTCCACATAGTGAGATAGATAGACAGACAGACAGACAGATAGATAGACAGACAGACAGACAGACAGACGGATGGATGGATAGATGAAGACAGACAGACAAAGAAAGAGACAAAGACTTTGTGTGTGTGTGTATGCGTGTGTATGTGTGTGTATGTACAGTTTTGTTAGAAATTCTTTGATACATTAAAGACAAAAAAAAAAAAAAAAATCCAAAAAACAAAGGTCAGAGATGGGAGAACACTAGGGCTGTGATTTCAAGTAACATTAGAATGACCAGCTCTTAACACCACCCAGCTGCTTGCTTGCTCTACGGGAAAAGGTTTCTGTGAAGGCACACATGTGTTTAAAGGACCTCAGCTCTGTTACCCAACGTGTGTTGGACCAAAGTACAAAAGTACAAACTTGTGGGGAAGCAGAGCGTCTGGCCCGATGTCCTCTGGAGAGTTGAGCAGTCCACGATCAGATGTTGCTAGTTAATAGTTTCAGAATTCTCTACCTATAGTTTTGTGGTTGCTTTTTTCCAAACGAGTGAATTGTATAGGCTTGGCTGTCCTGGACTCACTACACAGCCAAGACGATATCAAACTTGTGATGCTCACTGCTGCCTCTGAAAGACTATGATTATCGATGTGACTCACCATACCTGGGGCATGGGGCTATTTTCGACCATAAAAAATTTTAAAAATTTTACGTAGTAATAAATACACAAATACCATGGTGATCGATCTTCACGAGAGAAATGATAAACACTTTCCAGTCTCGCTACTTTTTTTTTTAGTTACTTCAGATGTTGAAGCAGTCGCTACAACAAATCTGTTAGATAGCAAGGCGATATATGTATAAGACATTTAAAATTTAAACACTTATTAAGCAATTTATCTTGTGTGTGGGTGGTGGTGGTACATATGCTGAATTGTAGATGCCAGAAAACAACTTCTGGGAGTGAGTTTTCTCCTTTTGCCATGTGAGTGGGAAGTACCTTTACCCACGGAGCCATGGAGTTGGCCCAAGGAAGACGTTCTTAATTACTTTATCTTTCTACATGGGACTATATTCTGGTTTTATTAGAAAATGTAGCACTTTTTATAATTCTTGTCAAACATTCAAGTCATTCTAGATAATGTAGATATTACTATAATCATTACTTGTATTGAAAATAAATTTTTTCATAGAATATATTCTGAATGCAGTTTCTTCTCCTCTATTAACTTCCAGTTGCTCCCAGTATCGCATCCTATCTTCTGCTTTCTGTCACTCCTTAGACAACAAAGCGGTCTCTATGGAACACTAACAAAGTAAGATAAAACAAAAACAAGCAAGTCGGAAAACAACAAAAACAGAAATAGAGCCAAAGAAAAAGCATAAGAAGTGAATTCCAAAACAGACACCGCGCATGTTCACAAACACAGGAATTTTATTAAAAACACAAAAACAAAAGCTATAATATTTAACAAAGAACCTGTAAGGCTTGAAAAATAAGACCTGACTTAACATTATGAGACAAAGAGCCTCCAAAGATGCCATCGAATTCGTTTTGTGTTGGCTGTCTACTGCTTGGCATGAGGTCTACCCTTAAGACAGGTTTGTTTCCCAAGTCAGACTCCCTTGGAGAAAAGTAACTTTTCATTTGCAAGTAGTAACAATTAGAGACAGCTGCAGGTTAGGGATGTGCAGTGTCCACGGCTCTTTTCAGCTTCAGGACCCTCATCTGGTGCAGATTTGTGCAGGCCCTGTGCATGCTGCCACGACCTCTGTGAAGTCATATGTGCACCAGCTCCCTTGTGTCTAGATGGCCTTGATTTCTTGATGTCCTCCATCCCCTCTGACTTTTATAGACTTTTTACCTCCTCTTCCACATCGACCCCTGAGCCCTGAGAGGGAAGTATTGATAGAGATATCTCCTTTAGCGATGAGTGTCCTAATTGTCACATTCTCTGCATTTGTCTCTGTATTTGTTTCCATCTACTTCTTCATAATCTGAAGGCAGCTTCTCTGATCATGGTTGAGCATAATCAAGGCACCAATCTATATGTATAGTAGAATATCTTAAGGAGTTGTTTACTTGTTATGTTTCTTCATCAGAATACTAGTATTTCGTTTTATTCAGGATTCCTGTTCTATCTAGTCTCAGATTCTTGGCCACCAAGGCAGTGCTTGGGCATGGTCTCCACCATCTCATCTCATGGAGTGTGCTTTAACTCAAACCAGACAGTGGTTGGTTGCTTTCATATGCGTTCTCCACTTTCCTACCCTTGTATATTGCAGTCGACTTACATTGTAGGTCCCAGGATGTATATACAGGTCAGTGTTTACCTTTCCCCTTTTGTAGTATGCAGAGTACTTTCAAGTATCATGAACACTAGTCAGTAGGCATGAAGGTTGCAGGCAGGTACCAGCTTGATTTCTTCAGGTATACTGAGTTGTATGTGTTTGGTCTTCAACAATGGGGCATTACTATCAGTTTAGCCAGGTGTGCCTGACTCACTATAAAAGGGGCTGCTTGCCCGCTCCTCTCTCTCTTGCTCTCTTGCTCTTGCCTTCCTGCTTACACTCTCTCCCCATTTCCTTCCTCCCTCTCTCTCTACATGCTCATGGCCAGCCTCTACTCCTCTTCTCTCCCTGTCTCTGTCTCTCTGTCTCTGTCTCTCTCTCTCTGACTTTCTCTATCTCCACTACTCTCTTAGCTCCCCTCCCCATGCCTTGAGTAAACTCTATTCTATACTATTCCATCCTGTGGCTTGTCCTTCAGGTGGAAGGGATACCTCAGCATGGGCCCACCAAGGTACCTCCTTCCCCCATATCTCACCACATATCCATAGAACATATTCCCCTTCTTTTTATCATTTTATAAACATATAAATATACCTGGCAGGTTAAGAATTATGTTTGCAATTAAGAAAGTTAAGGATAAGTCCCTGTTTATCCTCTGTTAAGGCTTTGTAAGTTAAGGTTTTTATTTATAACTAAGACATTCCTGTGCAGGTTAAGGTTTCTGTTTGTAGCTAAAGAATAAGCTCTTATTGTCCTAGGTTGAATCCATGGAAGTTAAGGTTTCTATTTGTAATTAAAAGTAAGTTTTTGTTTCTTATCTCTCCCCTAAAAGGACAAGAGGACAGCAGGGGCCTTTCTCTCAAGTGCCAACTAAGAGTGAAGCAGGCAGCAGGCTGGTCTTGGATGTATCCCAAAATTCAGCTTTCTTTAATTGGATAATCATGGATTTTATCTTTTCTCCTTGCAATTCTCAGATTTAACATCATCTGAAAGGAGGGCAGCACAATTTAAAAACAAAAAAACCTCTATAATATCAAGATCTAGCCAAGTCTATAGGGCATTTTCTTAATTAGTGATGGACGGGGAGAGACCAGACCATTGTGCACAGTGCTATGCCTGGTCTCTTGGTCCTATGTTTTATAAGAAAGCAGGATGTGTATGGGGAGCAAGTCAGTAATCAGCACCCCTATTGGCCTCTGCATTAGCTCCTCCCTCCAGGTGATGGCTGCACTATTTGAGTTCCTATCCTGGCCCCCTTTAAAAATGGACGACAGTGCAGAAATGTAAGTCAAATAAACCCTTTTTGGTCATGATTTTTTCATTGCTGCAATAGGACCCTAATTAAGACAACTAAGGATGTCGAATATTTTGTTCGTGTTTGTCAGAGATTTGAATTTCCTCATTTGAGATTTGTCTGTTTAGATCTGTACCCTACTTAAATTGGGTTATTTGTTTATTTGAAGTCTAGTTGGTTTTTTTTTTTTTTGAGTTTTTATATATTTTAGATAATAGCCCTTTATTCTCCACTTTCTCTTCTCTTGAATTTAGTGTATGTGGCCTTATGTTGAGGTGCTTGATCCACTTTGACTTGAATTTTATGCCTCCTGATAGACATGAATCTATCGGGATTCTTCAACATGCCGTCATCCAGTGTGAGCAGCAACACTTACTGAAGATGCTTTTTTTTTTCATGTGTATTTATGGCTTATTTATCAAAAATCAGGTGTCCATACATATATGGACCCATATCAGGGACTTTAATTTAATTTCATTGATTGACATGTCTGTTTTAGTGTGAATACCATTCCGCTTTTATTACGATTGTTCCCTAGTACAATTTGAGATTGTTCATGTTGATAGTTTCCAGCAGCTCTTTTATCATTAAAAATTGTTTTAGTTATCCTGGTTTTTTGTTGTGTGTTGTGGTGTGTGTGTGTGCTTCCATATGAAACTGAAAACTGTCCTTTTAAGATCAATCTAAGAAGAATTGTGTCATGATTTTAATGGAAAATGCATTGAATCTGAAGATTGCTTTTGGTAGGATGGACGTTTTTATTATATTAATCCTACTACCTCATGTGCATGGGTACTCTTTCCATCTTCTGAAATCTTCTGCATTGTCCTTTTTCAGTATCTTATGTAGCAGCAATTTAAGCATGAAATCCTTATCTATTCCCATTCTATCTCCCAAATAATTGACACAAAGGCCTACTAAGTTTGTCAACAAACTTTATGCCCAGGCTGGGCAGGTTCTGAGATTTCCTAACCCTCTAAGGCTGCTCATACCAGGCAAATGTACTATTACTTGCCAATCTGGTCTTGCCCTGGATAATTCTGTGCAATGTGTGTCTTCATGTCTTTTGTCTCATTGTGACCTCTTAGGGAATCCTGTTCTTTCCACATGAGCTTTCTAACTTTTCTCCTAGTGGTCCCCTGTCTGGGATCTGAAGTCCAGCCTTGTATTTCCTCTGCTCAACTAATTGGCTGAATAGCTTTCTATTGACCAATCAGAGGATGATTGAGAAATATTTACAAAACACTCAGACAGGTGACACTTCATTAAAAAAATAAAGTCTGGCCTATACTCAACTCTCCACTGGTATAGATATGAGCAGTTGAATAGTACAAGGATAATCTTTCCACCGTGCACAAAACATCACTCCAATAGTCTTAAAGTTTTTACCATATAAGTCTTGCTTGGTTAGAGTTACCTCAATATATTGTATATTTTTGAGGCTATTGTAAAGGGTGTTGTTTTCCCTGATTTCCTTCTCATTCTGTCATTTGTGTATAGGGTGGCTGTTGAGTTTTGTGAATTAGGTTTGCTATTTTGTTGAAATTTCTTATCAGGTCTAGGAATTCTCTGGTGAAATTTTTAGTCTCACTTACACATACTATCATATCGTCTGCAAATAGAGATACTCTGACCATTTCCTTACCTAGCTGTATATACCTGATTTTTGTCAGTTGTCTTATTGATCTAGCCGAGATTTCAAGTATTATAGTTTGCAAAGGTTGGAAAACCTTATCTTGTTCCTGATTTTAGTAGAAAATTTTCAAATTTTTCTGCGTTTAATTTGACATTGTCTATGGGCTTGCTGCAAACTGCCTTTATTATGTTGAGGGATGCCCCTTGTATCCCTCATTTCTCCAGAACTCATCATGAAGAAGTGTTGGGTTTTGTCAAAGGCCATTTCTGTGTCTTTCAGACTCTTTATATGGTGTATTACTTTTATAGATTTATGTGCACTGAACCATCCCTAAATCTCATGGATAAAGCCTACTTGAATTTAGTGGATGATATTTTAAAGTGTTCATAGATTCAGTTTGCAAATTTATTGAGAATTTTTCCATCTATGTCCACAAGGGAAGCTGGCCTGTAATTCTTTTTCCCTATTGGGCCTTTATGTGGTTTTGATATCAGGCTAAATGTGGTCTTGTAAAATGAATTGGGCTATGTTCCTTCTATTTCTCTTTTATGAGATATTTTGAGGTGTATTGGTGTTAATTCTTCTTTGAAAGTCTGGTAGAATGTTGCCCTAAACCAGCTGACCCTGTGCTCATTTTGCATGGGAGACTTTTAATGACTACTTCCATTTCACTAGGGGTTATAGGTCTGCTTATTTATTTGATCTTGTTTTAAGATTAAGAAGTAGTATATATTGAGAAAATTATCCATTTCTTTTAGATTTTCTATTTTTTAGAATACAAGTTTTTAAGGTTTATCTTTATGATTCTGTGGATAACCTCAGTGTCTGTTGTTATGTCCTTCCTTTCATCTCTAATTTGGCATAATTATAATTTTAGGTGCTGATATCTGATCTTGGCTTTGGTGGATGGGTGTTATGCTGCTTGGGCTTTGTTGCCTTCTCTGGTTCTGAGGAGTGGCTGTGGGTTGCCTGGTAGGGAATACTTCTGAGTTCCTGCCAGGTGTTCTTACTGGGGGAATTCTGATAAAATATAAATTTGTTTTGGTATTGGGGCTTGACACTTAGGGATGGAGGTGGTCTAGACAGGGCAGGTTGAGGGGACCCACAGGAGTGAGTAAAGAAGGATATCACATGGTGATCTTCTTAGTCCCTTGTGAATAAGATGAAGAGAGACAAAGGAACAGCCACAGTATATGGTCTGCTACCATACTGAGAATTAGTCTGGAGGATTGGATTTGGAAGAGGAGGAGGAGGAGGAGGAAGAGGAGGAGGAGGAGGAGGAAGAGAGAGAGAGAGAAAGAGAGATCTGAAGATTGTCTTTCTTGGCTGGGATAGCTGGTGGGTTCCAAAGGAATGCCTATGGGAGTTCTTCCTGTATTATTTTATCAAGAGCTCTTTGCTAGTCTTGGAATAGGAAGTCTACTATTGATCTAGTGACTAATAGTTTAAGCTCTGTATCCAGGAGGTCATTGTTCAAGTCCTTGTTCCATCACTTTGTAAAACTATTTGCAACTATTCACGGTTCAATTAACTTCTTTGGACTCCTGTATTCTTGGGGGAAAAGGAGACTATGATAAAACATATGGGTATGGGATGATACCCATACCCATATGTTTTATGGTACTTAAAACATACCCATATGTTTTATGGTACTTAGACAGTACTCACCCATCATTCATCATACAATTTTGATAAATGTTCACAATTTTATTGCAGTATCATATTAATATTAATTTTATTTTTAATTATATAGATTTGTATATTTGTGTGTGTGTGTGTGTGTGTGTGTGTGTGTGTGTAAATACATGTTATTGGTTTAGCCCACAAAGGCCAGAGAATTCAGAGTCCACTGCAGGTTGAATTACAAGTGATTTTAAGTCACCTCATACTGGTGCAGGGAAATGAATTCAGGTCCTCTGAAAGAGTAGTGTTTGTTCTTAATCTTGACCTCTCTCTAGCTCCCTATTTTTATTACTATTGAAAATGTCAGGGAAAGCAGATGCTGTATTTAACTTTGCCATATTAATTAAAATAAGCCAGGTATTGCATGTATTTTGTGGTTTATGAAATACACAGTGCTGCATGACAATCATTTTATGGAATATTTCTTCACTGCACAGCTGTCATTCTTCTTCTCCTAACCTTTGATTTCTTATCTTCTCTTGCCTTTCTTTCTCCCTCCATTCCATTTGCCATGTTTCTGTGTTCTGTTGTGTGATTCTCTTCTGAACCTGTTTTCCTTAGTCTTTTAGAGAGTTCCATTTTTGAAGTCTAGCGTAAGTTCCATCTGATTGAAGCTTCTAATTGAGCACCAGCTCAATTTCTCCATGTCTGTTGACATAAGTAGGTGATATTGTCAGCAGCGAGGCCTTATAATCAGGCTATTAAGAATAACCAATAGCCTCGGCAATAGCCTATGATGTTGGGGATAATGGTTTTTGGGACCCTTTTAGTCAATGCCTCAACAAGATGTGATCCATTCCTAATACTGAGGCTGGAATTGTATACATAAGATGTCTAAATAGGGCATTTACCACCACTTCTTTTATGGTGATTCCATTTTAATTCCTTTCATATGTGCAGATATTTCAGGAACCTTGTGGTCATAGATTTCCATATGGCTTTTTCAAGTGGCTTTTATTGTTAGCTGTCCCTTTCATATTCCCCTGTTCATTCTACCACCTCACTCCTCATTTAATTCTCCTACTATGTCTTCAGCTTTATCTCTACACCACTGTATTTCTCCTTCATTGAGAGACTAGCTCTTCCCCATCTCGTTCCTTACTAGCTCCCTATCCTCTCTGGATATTCGGACTGAAGCATTTCTATCTAAGGCTTAAATTAACATTCACATGTGACAGAACACATGCCATATGTGTCTTTGGGGTGTGGGGTATCTCACTCAGAATAATAACCCACAAATGTCAAAATTTTATTTTTCTTAGCAGCTGAACACTATTCTGTTGTGTGAATGTAGTACATTTTCATTAGGCATTTGCCTGTTGATGGACACCAATCTATGTTATTTACAAGCTCTGGCTATAAATTGAGCAGCTATGAATATAAATGAGAAAGCATCTCTGGAGTAGAATGTAGACTGGTTTGGGTGAATGATCAAGAGTGGCATATCTGGATCAAGACGTAAATTTATTCCAACCTTTCTGAGGAAGTGTTACAATGATTTTCATGTGGGTGTGAGAGTCTGCACTCCCACCAGCAGTGAGTAAATATTCCCTTCACTCTGTATCCTCACCAGCATGATCTATTATTTCTTTCATTGATCTTGGTCATTGTAACTATTATTAGATGAAATATCAATGTAGTTTTTAAAATTTTTATTTGCTTGATGGAGAAGGATGTTGAACATTACACTGTTTGTCAGTCATTTGTGTTTTGTATTTTGAGAACTCTGTGCTTTATTTCATACCCAATTTTAAACTTGTTACTCATTTTCTTGGTGTTTATTTTTCGATCTTTATATATTATAGATACCAACCATTTATCTGATGTAAAATCTTTTTTTTTTCTATTCTGTAGGCTGCTGGGTTTTTTCCATATAATGGTATCCTTTGCTGCATAGAAGCTTTTTATATTCATTAGGTCCAATTTATTAACTGTTGGAACTTAAGGCTTGTCCAATCAACCAGAGTTCTGTTCAAAACACCCTCTGTCAAGGAGTTAAGCCTATTTCCTATTTTCTGTTTTATCAACAAAATAAATAATTGATTTTAAAAAACCACACAAATAATAAACGAGCTTTGAGAAATGAGCCTCAGATTTTTTTGTTTTGAGTATTTATTCCTTTTTCATTGTTGTTTCTTGTTTTAGGTTTTGAAATGAAGATTCTGATTTTTCTAGGTAATTTTATAAACCCAGGTAATTTTATAAAAGGAGAATCAGTATGTCATGGAAGTAAGAATGAGTACATCATGTGTGGTAGACAATTCTAAATCATTGATGTGAATATATGAATATGCCTAACTAAACTAAAACTGACAACACAAGTTTAACTTCATTTCTACCTTAGTACTACACCATTGAGGACAGCTGTTAAAACCCAATTCCCAAAGCCATGTAGGTGGAAAGAACAGAGAGTGGAAGCCCCTGAAAGGGCTGTTGGCTGGATTCCATGCATTCGATTGTACAAAGACTTCCTGTACTGAGCATGGTAGGTGGTGCCTAGCAGAAAACACAGATAAGGAAAATGACATATACTATAGTTATACTTACTGTTTTCACTGTTAACAGTCACTTTGGGAAGATTTAATAATTTGCTTAAAGCAAAATGGTGATAAAAACCACATTAATGTAAAATGCTGGGTGGGGCCCGCCATCTCTCCACACCCCAGTATCTGAACTGCACTTGTTTCAAGAAGCTAGACACAATACTGGATGAACAGCAGATTCACAACATGGTTTTTACTACTGCTGTCCTGGAACTGTCACCATTATCAGTCCAAGATATTCCAGGAAGCTACTGCCAATGAAAGTGAGACGAACTTCTAAGCAGGGACCACTGGGATGGGGAGCAAATCCAACTGCCAAAGGGTGATATCTGGAAACTTCCGATGTGTAGCTCCCGTGAGCCATTGGCAAGAACCGCTTTAAAATGAAGCAACATTTGGAAGGTGTCCTCAAATAATTATACCATGAAAGTTTGAAATGAAACTTCTTGGTTTTGTGTGCCTTCTTCTATTTAATCCCAAGTAACTCTTGGTTTGTTGAAGAATATTAAAAAATCAAGATAAAATTTATATGCTGTATATTTCTATATACTTAACCATATATCATTCTTATTCATCAAATATCTGTGGTGCCCTGAACAATACTAGAATATTTTCTGATATATATATATATATATATATATATATATATATATATATATATATATATTCCTTAAACATAATCTACTTTAAATATATAAAATGTTGCACTGAAAAATGGATACCTATAAAACTTAGTGAAATCTAGAGGATGGGTATCCAGGAATCTATAAAAAGTTACCTTGAATCAAATCCTTTCTTAATAAAATATTAGATAAATAGAAAATATTTAATCATTTCTCCTTGCCTGGTTTATACCTCAGTTCATAGCAAGAGTACTGAAATGCTTCTTTATAGTCGTCACTGATGAATGCTTGCCTTTTACGTTTCATGGTGGAAATGAATCCATTTTCACTAATAGAGAGACATATGTTCAGCCCTTAGGTAGTGTGTAGAAAAAAATGTGATATTGCAGGGCTTCTTGTCACTTCTCTATAGCTGTCAGCCTGTCAGCTCCACACCCCAGGTGCTCAGAAAACTCTAATTGCTGGAGTTCTCTGCTGAGGGCACACAGAGAACCTACATAGCTGACCTGCCATAAAAGTCAGAATTCTGCCTTCAGTGGGAAGGAAGGCAAACCTGAAGGGATTTAAAATGATACATACATGATTGCCCAGGTGGTCTCAACTCATTGTTCTCTATGCAGACATTTTTTTTCTGTTTGTTTTGGTTTTTTTTTTTCTTTTTTAACTGGTACTTCATACTTCATGACAGTTTGTGGACTGAAGGGCCTTGGCTTTCAAATATCCAAAACAGATCCCGGCAGACAATTTCAGTTCTTAACAGTTGTTTTTAGTAGAATCACTCAAACTATTTTTGATTATTTTTTATTTGGAAAATAAATATTTGCATATATCTATGATGTAGAATACATTGCTTTGATTTACATTAGGTAATAGTCAACTTAGCAGAGAATGATGTTAGTGTGGGATTCATTGTTCCCTCACCCTCAAAGATGATGTTTAGTCTACTCATTTCTGCTTTATCCCCTTAACCCTCCTGGTCTGCCACTCCTGGGAAACTCCAAGGCTCTATTTATTTCAAGGCTTCTTCCTTTCTCTCTTCTCACCTAAGGTGATCATATATCCTGTCACAGCATTTTAAATATTACCTAGTGCTCATGATCTAAACACATTCGGTCTTCTACTTTCATGCTTCTCAACTCTCAAGGTGATGATGAATATCTTACAAATATCTCAAATCTGATATCTTGGCAAAAGACCCTTGGGTTTTCACCGAAACTCAGTTTCTCCTAGAGTCCCTTAGCCACATACTCAGAGCAACTTCCGGCTTACAGATGCACGGATCACGGCCTTAGACTCTTCACCAACAACTTTAGTTTTGAACGCCGCATGTTTGATCTCTCAAGCAATCTGACAGTCTTGATTTCTCAATTCCTCAGAAGTCTGACCACTTTGCAACATTGCACACTTCACTACATCGCAACTACCTTGGACTGAGTTACAATTTCCCACTTGAACAATAGCAGCCTTCCAAAATGATTTGCCTGTTACTTCTCTGGCCCTCGTTCCACATCTCCGTAGTTTACAAATTGGAGCTGTCTAGTTAAACATGAGTTAAGGCTTCTCACTTTTCTGCCCCAAATATTCTAGTTGTCAGAATGCAATCTGAGAATGCAGCACTGTGAGGAGATTCTGAGTGGTTGTGAGACATCTCCAAGAAACCAAGACCAAAGTCTTGTGAGCTTGCTTTCTTCAAAAACACAAAATTATTCTTGGAAGGCAATTTTATGCTCCCCCCATGTGTAACAGATAAGAGTGATTTTATTTTATATTATTTATTACAATTTACTATTGTTGTTTATACGCTAGTATGGAAACATATGTTTTGCCATGTGCAGCTTGCCTGCCACTTGCAGCTTGCCCTTGCAATTGTACACTTTACTCATGTGACTACGTTAACCCTCAGAATGTAAATTACTTGATGCTCGCAATAAAGTTGGCCATTGCATGAGACTTTAGTCTGCCTCATTTATCATCTCCATTCTCCCAGGTCCCACTACCATTTAGAGCAATAAACACTAGTGACAATTAAATTCTTTTAAAAAATGACCAAAACAGGCAACAGGACATTGGTTTTTCCCATGTTCTCATTTACTTTCTTATGAGCCTGTCCCTCTCCTCCGCCTCCACAAGGCGTTTGATTGTTTTTAACATTCCTGTATGTATCTTACTGCACACTTAGTATTTTCTGGTCCTGGCTTTCCTTCACAAGGTTCATTCTGTCACCTTCAGCTGTCAGCACATACATCTTCCCTGGCTATACTACAGAAATTTGCTTGCATCTCAGCATCTCATCTCTCCCGAATCACTCCTTAACCTTTTTACTTTATTTTTCCCTGCAGTATTCATTAACAGCTGGAGTCAACTGTTTTTCAACACTAATTCCCACAACCTCTAGGTTATCAAGCATATACATATGTTTTACACATACATACACACACACACACACACACACACACACACACACACACACACACAGAGATAGAGAGAGAGACAGACAGACAGACAGACAGACATATAGATAGATTAGATAGATAGATAAATAGATAGATAGATAGATATAGATATAGTATGTGTATATATACTGCATATATACACAGATAGGTATATATACATATATATACACACATATATATGTATATATATATACACATATATATATACATATATATACACACACATATATGTATACATACACTGTATCATTCTAATATCATATAAGAGTATAAATGTCCTTTTATATTTTTACCTGTTACTGTTATATATGAGACTGTCAAGGAGTATAAAGACAGTCACACATATACTTGACATTTATATATTTGTTTTGGTTTGATTATTGATACCATTGACTATGGTGTATCTTACTTATCTTTCTCCTCCAAAAAATTTGTTTTTCTATTCATTATAATCCCAAATCATAATATACAACTTCAGATTCTTCAGAAAATTAATTTGACTTTGTCACTGTCTTAAACTGATTCCTGTAAATGTGTTGGTCAGAATATTTCATAAACACCAATAACTTTCAGTGGATGAAGTTAGTTTATAAAAATATGCTTTAGTCCCACATCTCTGCTATCAGATGGTGCTAGAAAATAAAAGCAAGTCTTGCACAAAATAATTACATTGTATATTGATAATATCACCAATATAACACTTTTATGAGCAGAAGGCACAGTGCTGAAGCCTGTTTGTAGTTCAAAAAAGATACGCAAAACAACACCTTCCATTAAAAAAAATGGCTCAAAAGTGGGTATCACCACATTCTTAGGCAAGATGAACTTTAAATGGGGAATCAGAGCCATCTTAGAAGGAGAATTCTACAGTTCTGACAAGTCCCTGACCTTGAGGGTTGAACTACAGAAAGAGGAGGAACTGTTGTCCTTCTTACTTCTTTCACATTCTTTAGAGGACAGTCAGTCTTCTTAATTCCCAACACAAATTATTATGTGTCTTCAAGCACAGCTGGCTCCAAGAGCTGAGAACTAAGTGGACACATTCCATTGGTAAGACGTTATGCTTAGGTTTTTCTTATATTCATATGTTCTGCTACTTACCTATAATATTCTAAATAAATTAGCACAGAGGCAACATGACACTCAGAAGGGACCCATTCCATGATTCCAATAAGCTGATTAAATGTAAGCATACAAATTACCTTCTCTAATTTTTAAATTCCCATAACTTTAGTCCAAAGGCATCACTCAGTATTCTTATTAATTTCATCTTTGAATACTTTAAATTACTGCCTCTGTTGGGCAATTATCAGTGACATCAAAACTAAGAAGCAGCCAAGATATTACAAACAATAAGTGGTTCCTGGTTGGTAAATGTATCATGTTAGGCTAAGATTTTCTTGGTCAGCCAGTCTTCTTTCTGAAATTAAGGGACATACAGGTTGTTGAGAGGCACAAGATTCAGAAATTGTCTGTGACAATGAAGTTGAGGATCATGGTACAAAGCAAGAGGAACCAACTCACCATTGGTGCTCTAGGACTCGTTAGTAAATATACCTCTACATAGTAATGGCCTTGGGCAGGGTCAGAAAATACTCTGATGATTGTATTTGGTGTATGGGATCTCTCCTATTAAACCATCCCCAAGTCACAAATGTGTAACAAGTGAACTAGAAGTATGAGCATCTGTGTCTTTTGCAGTCCTAGAAACCCATGCCCAAATTCCAGCCCCTCTAATGGATATTTGTTTGACACTGGACAAATTTCCAAACTTTCTCTGGATCAGTATCTCCACGGACACATTAGGGAGAAGGATGCTAGTATTTACCCCACTCTATTGTTGTAGTACATATGAGTTAGACCAGCTAGAATATGATTGACTTGTTAATATCTATTGAGATTTAACTATGTATCAGGCATATTGTATTTAAATTATATTTATTTCATGTATATGCTACATTATTTATACAAAAAATGACACTTAACTATAAAACGTATGAGTGAAGAGTTCAGCACGTATAAGGAACTAGGTTCAAGCCCACACTGTAAGAAAATTGTATAATTTTATGTAACGTCTCATATATAGTACAGAGTGGAGCCAGGGTTATTTCCACAGTAGTCTTGTTCTGAGGCTTCCATTCTTATTCTTTCCAGATAACGTTCCCTCAAGCAGCCCCAGCTAGCAGGGAATTTGGTGTCTAGTTTAGAGTCTTCTTTTTTTTTTAAATTTATTTTTAATTTTTTACTGGTTATTTTATTTATTTACATTTAAATGTTATCTGCCTTCTCAGTTTCCCATCCACAAACCTAGTATTCTCTCCTTTTCCCCTCTGCTTCTATGAGGATGCTCCCCTACCACCGACTCACCCATCCACTCCTGTCTCAGTGCCCTAGCATTTCCCTGTGCTGGGGCATTGAGCCTCTACAGAACCAAGGGACTCCCCTCCCACTGACACCAGACAGTGCCATCCTCTGCTACATATGCAGCTGGAGTCATGGGTTCCTCCATGTGTACTCTTTGGTTGATGGTTTAGTCCCTGGGAGTATAGGGGATCTGGTTGATTGATATTGTTCTTCCTTTGGGCTTGCAAACCCCTTCAGCTCCTTCAGTCCTTCCCCTAAGTCGTCCACTGGGGTCCTCACTCTTAGTCTTATGGTTGGCTGCAAGCATCCACATCTGTGTTGGTCAGGCTCTGGCACAGCCTCTCAGAGGACAGCTATACCAGCCTCCTGACAGCTAACACTTCTTGGCATCAGCAATAATATCTGGGTTTAGTGTCTGCAGATGGGATAGATCCCTAGGTGGGGCAGTCTCTGGATGGCCTTTCCTAAAATTGGAGCAGAGACTGAAGGAAAGGCTATCTGGTTTAGAGCCTTTGAATCTTAGCTTCTCGGGTGTTGTGATTATAGATGGTGCTAGAACTCTTGGTTTTAAATCAGTTAATCATAACGAGGGATGCTGGAAAGTCACATGTTAAACAGTCCCTCCTGCATGCCCTAGACATTCATGTTTGATTTTCTGATATATCACTACAATGAGCAAATCATAAATTTTTATCAGTTATCTTTTGTTCAAAAGCAGGTAACAACTAAAATATCTACCTGACTCAAATATCATCCCCCTTTTGCTCTCCTGCATAATTTCCCAACATAGGAACTACCTACATAGTGGGAAAGTATGTGCACTTGTATGTATGGAAGCCATTAAGTTACAACACTTTGGGCTGCAGATTCCATGTGTCGGCTGGCTCCCCTTTGAGTCATCTAAATAAAGACCCAGAAAAACAATTGTGTAGCACCAGCAGGACACATGGCTTGCTGAGGAAACCTGTTACTAGTGAAAGCCCTAGAGTCCCTTTCCATGGTGACAGCGCTGTGGATGTGCTAGAAAAGCAGGATAATTAACTTTACTTGAACAAGTTTTAAAGAAGAATCTATCAACTTCTTCATCATAGTACTTTGACTTCTTAATTCCTTTCTAGCCTAAAGATTCTGCTTTCACTATTTAAAGAAGCTAAAGTTATTGTTGTCATCTATTCAGCTTGTATACATCAAATAAAACAAGTACTGGGATTCGTATCTTTCTGCCTAAAAGAAAATCACAAATTTCATACCTTATTCATAAATTTTGTGATTTATAATCAGGATCTATGTTTCATGTTCATTGCAAAACTGAAGAAGAGTTGACTCCAGTCTACCTTATGATTTCACAAATTGTCATGTTGAGTATCTTGTCCTTTCTTTTGGCAGCCAGAGAGTTTACTTGGTGAGCACCACATGAAGTTTATCTCAGCATCTTCCTTGCTGGGAAATTCTAGATTGGTTTGACAAAAACCCAGGTTGGAATTTAGAATTCTTACTGCATTGTAAAATAACCCAGCAGCTGCGTCCCTGGGCATTTTCTGAGAATCAAAATAATGGCATTGAATTATCTCTTCAATTTATGAAATACTTGAGACTTTGCCTGTCACAGATAATACAGACAACCCAAGAATACAATACGGGAAGGTATTCAGCACCTGTATTCATGTTATCTAAAGAAGAAAATTGCTAATCTTTTATTCCAGGAAAATTAGAGCAAAAAGACAGAATCAGAGCACAACAATAAGGCACATCAGGAGATGGTCTCATGTATTGCTTTTCCTGTAAGCAAAAAGGTTTCCTTGAAACCCAGGAGATTAACTGACCTGATTAAGATTATAGAAGCAGTGTTAGTGAACAAAAATTGACATCAAGTTTCCAGGCTGTACACACAGAATTTTTGTTAGTGTCCACATGTTCATGAGACTGATTTTATGTAACTTTAGCATATAGTCTGTTAAGATGCTCTGAACAGAGCATTTATAGTAGTGACACTTATTCTTTTTTTATTATTGGATATTATATTTACATTTCAGATTTTATCCCCTTTCCCCATTCCTCCCACCCCCCAGGAACCTCCTATCTCATCCCCCCTTCTCCTGCTTCTATGTGGATGTGCCCCCATCTACCCCCCACTCCTACCTCCCTACCCTCGAATTCCCCCCAACTCAGTGTTCAGCCTTCATGGGACCAAGGATCTCCTCTCCCACCTATGCCCGACAAGGCCATCCTCCCCTACATATACAGATGGAGTCATGGGTCCCTCCCTATGTGCTCCCAGGATGGTGGTTTACACACTGGGGAGCTCTGGTTGGTTGGTATTGTTGCTCTCCTCATGGGGCCACAAACCCTTTCACCTCCTTCAGTCTTCTCTCTAACTTCTCCATTGGGAAACCCTTGATCAGATCAGTGGTTAGCTGTGAACATCTGCCTCTGAATATGTTAGACTTTGGCAGACCTCTAAGGAGACAGCCATATCAGACTCTTGTCAGTGTGCACTTCCTGACATCTACATCAGCGTATGTATTCTTGACTCTATACCAGGGTATAGGTACTTTAAAAAAAAACCAAACTTATTCAACAGTGAATTCCAACTGTATGAGTACTTATTAAGAAACTCCTCTTATTTCTGCTGTATGAAATGATCTAGATCTAAAATGTTTTATTGATAAAGCAATTTTCAGACTATGAACATTTAAAAAAATAATTATTGGATGTTTGGGAGAGCTTCATAGAATGACTTTCTATGCCTATAAAATTCTTTCTGTAGCTCACAGGCCACTTACTGTTCATGTTCTATTCATGATTTTGGAAACAGATTGCTTTTTTCATTCCAGCTGGGTTGACAGAGTCATGCAGAGTACACGAACTAGCAACTATCTCCCAGTGAAATATAGTAAAGGTATACCAAATAATAGGTATAAAATGTTATACAATATAAGATATACATAATTTTACCCAATAATAATCTCCAATACTTTATCAAAGGGTTAGATGGTGATGGTGATGGTGGTGGTGGTGGTGATGCTGGTGATGATGGTGGTGACTATGGGGACAGACGTGATGATAGTGATATTGATGCTGATAATCATGGTGGTGATGGTGGTGATAAAGGGGATGGTTGTGATGATAGTGATGGAGATGGTAATTATCATTATAATGGTGACTCACGCTGCTAGTGATGATGGTGAAATTGATTGTAATGGTGATGATGGTAGTGGTCTTAGGGGGAACTCTGTAACTAGGAACCAAACTATGAATTAAATCTCCAAAAACTAAAAAGAAGATAAATGCATGTTAAACATTTTTGAATCGGATCATTTACTCTGCTCTGTCTACCTTTATACAATTTAAACATATTCTCGTCAATTTTGTGTAGAATATTTTTAAATGTAACCTATGCTTTTTATTTATTTTTAAACTCTATCATCTCTAAAATATTTCCATGTATGCTTCCTTTATTAAATACCTAACATCTTTGTGATTTAATTTTCCAAATAGAAGACCTAATCGTGAACAAGGACTTTATTTATTCTTTAAATGTTTCTCCTCTCTATCAAAGCTTTTGATACACTGTCAACACTTGACTCAGATTACTTAGTGTTCCTCTTTGACCCTGCTCTTTTATAAGGTCAAACAAATATGTGATTATTCTATTTTTACAAGTGTATTTTACACTGTATAGAATAAAGTGTGATTAGAATAATAAATGCATTGAACTTTCACTTCACCCTAATAGCCAAAATCCTTCTTGTGACATTTGAACAGGTAAAGGTTAAAATAACAGTTATACTCAGCAATAACATCCCACACTTCAAAGAAAAACAACGTAACAAAGCTTCAAAGTTAAGAAGCCAGCAATGCAATCATGGTTGTGTTTTTCTATCTGCATAGTATATTTTTATGACATTTCCAAACCAATTTTGATTTTGGTTTTTCAATGTATTTTATGTCCTGTCTCCTCAGAGATTTTGTAAATACAATTTATTCACTACTTTTTCTAGCTCTGATAAATGCCATATTCATGTACAGAAAAGGGGGTAAAATATTCAGGAATCTAAAATGCCTCTTTAAAAACTGGCAAAATTAGAATTCCCTTATCTGTTTAACAGCACATCTTGATTCAGTGTTTAGTGAGATTGAGGTAATACCAGAACACTCATCTTTCAGTTTTATTTTTATTTATTCATTCTCTAAATTACGTATGGCCCCAAACAGATTCCTATTGTTTCTAAGAATTTTCCAAAAATTATTCTCTATATACATTGACATATATGCATAAAAAGATTTTGTTATATTTTTGTTTATTGGGAATGGGGTGGTACCACATGGATACCAGGGATTAAATATCAGTGGTTCATTATCCATGGCAGAAAGATCCTTTACAGGATGAGGGCCATAGGCATCAGTGATCATATGATGATCAATGACCATAGCCATCTTTGATGAATTTGAATACATTCAAAGACCGACATTTAGTGTGCATTTTGTTGTGTTCGTTGCTGCCCAGAACCTTTCTAGTTCATGTAAACCCAAATGTTTGTTGTTAATTTTGTTGCCATTGCTAAAACCACATTAAAGAATTACAGCCTGAAGCAATGTCAGGTAAAAATTTCCTATTTCTTTCTGTTGCAGTCTTACATTTGCATCCAACCCATTTTGAGTGTACTTTGTGCCTGATGTAGTGGAACATTTCATTCTTTGCATGGGAATGCATTTCCAGTCTTCTATCAGTTGTCCCGAGAAACAGTTTATTTTGTTTGCATTTTTTTTACTGTATCTCCTTGAGACTTGGATGGTGTATGTGTGTCTGTTTCTCAAGCTTTTATCCTGTTCCACTGTTCTTTGTGTTTGTCTTTGTGCAACTAACAGACTGGGTTAGATACTATATATTTATAGCATATTTTGGAATCAACAGGTATAATATTGTTAGTGCTGTGTCTCTTTCTTATTATTAATGTTTTTACTCATGATACAATCACTAGAGAAAAAAGGAACATCTAGAGAATGAGAAAATATTAGCAACATATACATTATTTGCAAATGGATTAATCTCTAAAATATGTAACAAATGATTTGGTAGCAAAAAAACTTAAACCTTTATTTTAAATTGATTAAAATCACACATTGACATTTCTTCCAAGACAATGTTGAGTAGATGCACAGAAAGTTTTCAATATCACTGTTCATGAAAAACCATGAGTTATCAACTCACAATGGTAGGGTGACTATTATTTTAAAAGACAGAGCAGAGAAGGGAGAAAAAACTAAGATATAGGAGGGATGGAGGGAAGAAGGAAAGCAAATGTTTATGTTTTTAAACATAAAGTGAAGAATTGGATCTTTGAACACTGTTGGTCGAATGATAATACAATGTAGCCACTTTGGAAAACAGCATGGAACTATCAGAGAAGTTAGGATAGCTTTGTATACAAGAGAATTGAAATGAGAATCTGAGACTGTAACTCACCCACATTAATTGAAGCAATTTTTATGACAGCCAGGATATAGAATCAATGTCATAGATAGACATTCATAGACAGATGGGTAAATGAAGACAATGTGATATTTGCTTAGAGTAGAATGCACTTTGGACTTTAAAGTGAAATGCTGAAAAAAACATAGTAATCTTAAGTAACTTTGAGGACATTTTACTGAGTGAAATAAAGTGGTCACAAAAGAGCATAGCCTGCATGGTTTGGATAGGAAGTAATTATTACATTCAAATTCAAACAATCAAAAATTAGAGCAGTGGGTGTCAGTGACTGGGGCACTGGGGAAAGGAGATATTACTAATTAATAGGAAATAAGGTTTTAAATCACAGAAATGAGTGAACAGGGTGATTGATGGGAGAAAATTATAGTTATTGACATAAGCAATATGTTGGGCACCTCAAACTCCCTCTGGACAGTAATAAGTTTTTATTTGTACTTTTGACATAATAAAATAAATTTGAAAAGAGGAAAAGTACACTATAGCCTCTGTTATCCTAAAAAGTACACTAATCTACCAGAAAAATCAATGGCCCTAGAAAAAAAGCAGATCTTTTCAAAAATTCCTCTCTAAAATTCCCTCAAAATACACTAAACATTTACTTAATATTTATTACCTCAGGACATTATTGTCACATAAAATATAGTCACAAAACATAAAATCTTGAGACAGAAATGTGCTTTGGGCATCATTTAGCTCAGTTGTTTTGCTGAATAGATGGCAAACCTATTTTTAACAGCAGGCAATCATTCAGTCACCTAACGATTAAGTCTACATGCTTTAGACCAGGTGTCATTTAACATCCCTGCTTTACAACATTTGATGTCATCAAGCCATCATGTCAGATACTCAATACAGAGATTTAAGCCCTATAACAAACCGATGAGATTTGTTTATTTGCACTTTTATGAAGAAAGACAATGGAGTCCTTTTTACAGATACTCAAAGACGAAAAACATATTTCTTTTTTAAAAAATCATCATTTACTTGACACAAGCATACAGAGAAATGAGCATTTTTCTCAAAATACAGTGTTTTCTGTAGCAGGAGGTATTAGAAAGACTGTCCAGCTAGCTCCCGGTTTAGCTGCCATCCTAGTCCGGCTCCAATGCTCAACACCAAGCTGAGCTCCTGGGCTCCAGAATCTCTCCCCTCTCCCCTCAGTTCTCTAAGTTTCCACTGGCAGGTCACTACCATGCCATTTTCAGTCCCACGGCATTTGAAGGGCACATCACACAAACCCAGGCTTTCTCTCTCCAACTCAGTCCAGTCCCGGCAAGAAGAAAGACGCCACACAGAGTTTAGGAACAATGGTAACTCAATATCTGGGCATAACAATTAAAACCTAATCTTGTCTGGCTTATTAAATCTAATCCTCCAGTGGCGGATCCACCAAGATACCAGGAAACTCTACCACTACATCTCGTCTATGAGTTATCCCCACCCAGCCTCCCCTACCAAAAAGCCCTCTCTCCTTCTCTCTTTCCCTATCCAGCCAGGATGTCCCTCCTACTCGCCCAGGGATTGGCTTCTTTATTCATAGGGGATTGGTTCACAAGAAGTCACCTGAGTATGTGACTCACTCCATGTCTGCAGCCCCTCCCAGGAGAGCAGAAATTAACATCAAAATGCAGGCAGCACAGGGCCATCTACAACATTTTGCTCCTTGTGTAATTACTTTGATTACATAAATCAGTAACCCATGCACCCATCCAGTCACATTTCACTAGGGGACCACTTGTCTGTTTAACCACAATACTTAGACATGGCTAGGTTAACCTCATATCCTGGCACTGAACCTTTGACTCACCCTATGTCTCCTACTTCTAGAAACTAAGCCACAAAGTCTATGTCTTTTTACTATCAGGTGTAACAAAATAATGTATAAAATTAATTTTGAGTCAAGCAGAAAAGATTATCTCATGATTGTATTGCTAAAATATGTAACTTTTAAAAAAAGTGACAAAGTATTTTATCAAGAAAAAAATTTATGTTACTTGAAACTGCTTTTAAAATAAGGAGTTATGAAATATATAAGGGTTCATACCTGTAATATCAGCCTTAGGAGTATGGACATCTCTGTAAGTTGGAGGTAAACCTGGTCTACAAAGCTTGTACATATGTACATACATACATACATACATACATACATACATACAGACAAACAGGTGACAGAGAGTGATGATCGTAGGTAGATAGCTAGACAGCTGATGGATAAATTATTGGTTGATACATACATGATAGCCAGATAATGAATAATAACTAGAAGATTAGTAGATAGATAAATAAGAGATGGATGACATAGATAATCTATAAATATATTTAGATATATATGTTTGTAAAGGATTAATAGATGAAAGAAAAATAGGTGAGTAGCTGATGACTGGTAGACAGATAGGTAATGGATGATAGATAGACAAATAGCCAATTGATTATAAGTAGCTATGTAAACAAGTGATGAATAGATGAATAAATACAAAAATAAATAATAGGACTTGATTCAAAGGGTGATCTTGTTATCTGAGTTTGTTTGTGTTAAATTGATTTTGCTTTAGGAATTTTATAACAGCATCTTACAAATTAGCCCTAGATTCTGAACATGTTTCCCTCCATTGTCGTTATAGTGTTACTAACCTGTTAGTTTTATTATATTTAATACTTACTACTATGTTTAATACAACTTTAATACTATGCTAATATATACAACTCTCTCATGACCAGTGAGAAATCATCCTCTTCATTTCCTTGAAATGTAGAACTATTTGTATCAGCTCTGTCCTTCTTCACAAAATGGGGTGTGTAGATTAAATTAATTATTTACTGACACTTAAATTTTTCATCAGAAGCAAAAGTCAGATAAAACCAAGTTCTCTTAATTTCAAGTTAATGCCTTACCTATTCATGGGATAATGTCTCTGTTTCCCTGAAATTTCATACAATTTTTAATCTTTCTTGGAGGAAATATTATTTTCTTCCGTATTGTTGTTTTTTTCTGTAGCATTGGCCTTGACCATTATAGGGTAATAGGGTAACTACAGTTCAGTTTTCACAAAGGTGAAAACCATTTGTCTCATGAGACCAAAATGATCATGTATAAAATATTAAACCTAAATCATAGCCATACAGACCATGAGGGATGATGGGCTACAAAGATGGGTCACTAGGTAAAAGTGCCTCCCATATTTGGGTCTCCAACACCCACTGAGTAAACTATTGGGTAAACCTCTGTTAACATTGAATTTGGGGACACAGTGAAGGCCAAAACAGATGAATCCCCCAGCTTGTTGGCTTCTGAGCAGTGAGTAGGTTCACTGAGAGATGCTCCTTCAAAAATTAAGGTGATCAGTGGTGGAGGAAAACACCCAACAGCAACTTTTGGCCTCCACATGTATGTATATGTATGTGCATACATGCCCACATGGTAATACACATACATGCACACACACACACACAGAGAGAGAGAGAGAGAGAGACAGACAGACAGACAGACAGACAGATGTATGTACCACAAGATGTAATTACTACTCAAAGAACTTTGTAGTAGCTAAAGTATTTATAGGATAGTAATCTTATCAGGTTAGATTTAAAACTGAGTCATATTCCATAAGTCAATGTTGCATTACAAGCTCACTTCCCTTTGTTTTCAGGATTTATCTCAGACACTTGAAAATAGTGTGAGCAACTGAATATAAGTATCTAATAGGCCTCTAGGAAAGTCATTGGCTGAGCCTTGAAATACATATGTCCAATAGGCTAGTTTCTCTTTATTATGTTGAATAACAAACTAGACAAGACAGGAGGGAGTTTCTGTCTCAGTCTGGGGGAGACTTTTCTCAGTGCCATGGTGGGAAAGCAGTGAAGTCCACTTTGGACAGAGCTCAGCATGGAGGTCACAACGTGGCTTGATACTGTATGTGTTCATTTTTCTTTTTCTGGTGAAAACTCACTTTTCCAAAAGAAAAAAAAAACCTGAGAGAATTGCTTCTGTATTTGAAATTTGTGTAATAAATTACTGATCGAAATGATTGAGTGATTCGCACCTGTCCATTTTCCCACATCAACCCTTTGAAGATGTACTGGGGTTGATGTAGTGACTGCAAGTTAAATGCAATTTAACACAGCGGATGAGATTTTCTGTTCACTGAAGCAGAAACAACCTTAAATGTGTGGGTTGATATTTCTATCTATAGACAGGGAATGTCTTCTCTACTCAGTTTTAAGGCTCGTTGTACAAAGTAGTTTGACTCCTTAGTTGCACTGTTTTAATCAGCGTTAAGGATGAATTAAATCAGAAGTATTAGCTAAAATTATTGAAAGCTTATTTTTAACTTGCTACTGATAAAGAACTTGTCTCCCTAATAGGCATCACCATAGTAATAAAGAATACTGCTTATGATAGGGGTATGAGGTGGTGATTAGATATCCAAACACCATCCCTGATAGTTTAATGTTATGTATGTGAAAATAGATGAAAGAGGTATATTTCTAGATGTTTTATTATATGGTTTTAATCTGACATATTTCCCATAGGCTTGATATTTGAGAAGAATGACTACTTCTCAGCCAGTGGCACTATTTGGGGAGACTGTGGAACCTTTAGGAGGAAGGACCCAACTGTCAGAAGTAGGTCACTAGTAGCCTTGAAGTTTACACACGGCCCCTAGATTCTGTCACATTCCTTGCCTTCTGCTCTGCCATTATGTAAGCAGCCTCCACCTCACATTCCCACTACCACAGACTGAGTTGCTGTTGAATGCTTCCCCCACCATGTCAGAAATAAACAATGAGGAGCTTAAATTATTTCTGCCATGTATGTGTTGTGGGCCCAATGATTACATAGTAACTAAGCTAAAAAGTCTGGAGGAAATTGGAAATGATTTCTCAAAACTGATATTATAAAAAAAAAAACCTTACAGGCTTAGCAGAGAAGCCACAGATAATGTGTAGTAAATGCTCATTGTAGATTACACCTGGGCCGATGCCTCTGTCCTGTGCTTAGCTGTTCTCTTTGGAACACACGGTCTATTTCCTATCATTCAAACCCACCACAAGACTCATATAAAGTGCTTCTTTAGACCTCATGGATCTTTGATGTTCTTTGGGCACCAAGAACTGCTTTCTTCATAGTGAAGATGGAAGCCACGAGGAAGGATTTCTCATTGGCTGCTGTAGAGGCAGCTCTTAGAGACGGTGGGGTGAGATTGTTCCTAAATTTAAATTATGTCCACTAATAGGTCCTACTGGGAAATCCTACTGCTATTATTTTGCTTAAAAACCTAACAACACAATGATTCATTTTTTATTGGCTGTATAAGCCAGCCAATTAATCTGCTTATCTCAATTTTTCTGCAGAAATTTAGAAAAGGCTGGCAATAATGACGCCATGTTACAAGCCTTAAGGACAGCTGAAGTCTTTAAGGTCCCTGAAAGTGGCTACAGTATTGATGCTGGGAAGTAGTTTAAGACTGAATCAAATATTAAGAACTTAATACAGAAAAGTAATACAGTGATTTCTAGTGGCATATTGCTATACCCATAGATCATCTTTCAGTGGATTGTAATTAAAACAAACTTGCAACTGTATAATGGATAAAGAATGGGAGCCTTTGGAGCACCACATACTAAATGTGATGTCTTCATCAAAGCCCTCCCCTTGAGGGTCAGGAACCCTTATGGGAGAGGAGGTAGAAAAATTGGAAGAGACAGTGGTGGCAGATGACTCAAACGCATCAGGAACGAAACAGATTTGAATTAGCCATGAGTGTGACAGCACATACAAGACCTGCACAGGTACAAACCTGAAAAACATCACAGCACTGAGAAGGGGACATGGACTCAAAGGCCACCCATAATCAAGGAGCTACTTGTTATTGATACCTGTTGGGTAGAAAAAATGTAATTTCTCCAATGAGTCTCCTTGGGTACAGCAACCACACTGTGGGGAAGGCTACATGCCCAAGAACAGCTTAGCTGGCCAGTACAGAACGGACTTAATTTTTTTTTTTTTGCATGTGCTTTTTGTTCTCTTTTGGCATTTTTTTTTTGGTTCAGTTGTCTATTTTCTTATTTTTCCTCCATTTGGAGGGGGAAGTGCAGAGAAAGTGTGAGAGAGCAGGCAGCATGAAGCTGGCAATGTAGGGAAGTGTCCAGGATCTGAGAAGGATTAGAAAAGGATGAAAGGATATAATAGATTGTATTGAAATTTTTAAATAAAAATAAATTTATTTAAATTTTGTGTGGGGTTTGAGTGTGGAGGGTGCATGGTTATCCATGGATCATGGGTGAAATTCAGAGGACAGCTGTTTAGTCGATACCTCTTTATGTCATGCAGGTTCCAGGTATATAAGGTTGTAAGGCTTGGCAACAAACACCCTTCTTAAGTGAACCATGTGTCTGCATTTACCTTATGAATACTTTTTATTTTGTTTGCTCTTTGATTGTACATACCATGCTGACTGCTGTCATCATCACCCTACATTCCCTTCTTCTGTCACTGCCAGCACTGCTACACACATTCCCGTCCTTAAAGTTCCTTTCCCACGTTCACATTGCTTTGCTTTGTGAGTCCCCGAGTTTAACAAGAGCTATCTCTGTTTTGTGAACTATCTGTTGGAGCGTGATGGGTTTGTCAGTGGAGACTGAACTGAACACGTCTGTTCTTCCCCCAGAATCCATTATTAGCTCATAGCTCAGCAGAGAGGAGAAGGGCTATGTGGGCCTTTCCTAGATCTGTAATTGACTATTTTTGCTTTTGTTTGTTTCAGGAAAGTTGTTTCTCTGTGTATCCCTGGTTGTTCTGGGAACTCCTGTAGACTAGGGTGGCCTCAAACTCAGAGATCCACCTGCCCTATCTCTGAAGTGCTGGTATTAAAGGCTTTTGCTACCATGCCTGGCCTGTGATTGACTACTGACAGATTCAGAAGCTGTGAGACAATTACTGCATTTGCTATACCATTTGGGGAAAACAGTATTTCTCAGTTCTTCTCCTACCTTTGTGCTTTCATGTTCCTTGCTTCCTCTCTTCTACATTGTTCTCCGAGTCTTAGAAGATGTGAAGTGAACGTCCTGTTTATGGCTGAGCACTCTGTGTTCAGTTATTCTTAGTACAGGGCTAGCCTGGTGTCTCTGCATTTACCATATACACGGTGAACAGATGTTTCCCCCTGTGATAGACTCAACGATTTATTTACAACAGTCAGTCACATAAGACAGAAATACTCAGTTATATTTGAGAATCCTAGATACAAACCAAAGAACAATGTCTGCTTGACCTCTCATTTCATTTTCTTATATATTCTCTGTGTCAAGACTCTATTAGTTTTTGTTTTTGCATTTAGGAGGCCAAGTGAGCCAACAATAATTTAAAAAGTAGGTGACTAAAGGATAGTCAGTTTTAAAAATATTTCCAGGAGCTTTTTTTTTCTAACCCTAGACAATTGTGAATTCATTATTTAGTCATTTTAATATATATTAATATTTGCATGAATTACTTAACTTTAAATGACAAAGGCTGTAATCATGTAGATAGACCAGCACTGACTGACACAAATGCTCAGGTAGTGGGAGAGACTATGGCTGTGGGAGAGTGTACCAGCCCTCGCTTTCTGGTAGGTCATATGGGACTTCCCATAAAATCTATAGTTCTTTTTCTGGTCCTCGCCTCTACTGAAGGGTTCATGTTGACAGTTGAGCTTTGGAAACTTAGACTCTGAGATAAAGGGCCTTAAAAGAGAATTTAGATATAAAAATTGGCTTTTGCATTATAACACAAAGGAAAAGGGTAAACACAGTTATTGCATAATGAGATCACAGCAAGGCTTGGAAGCAGTCTGCCCTTTTTTTGGATGGCAGAGTAATGAGCAGTGAAAAGCCCAGCTACTGAGCCTAGTGCAGAATCAGCAGGGGCTGGACAAAACACAAACTTCTATTAGATCCAAAATATGTTCTTTCTTTCTTCTCTTTTTTCTCCTTTTTTTTGTTTGGTACTTCCAACTAACTATTAGAGAACCCATTAGAGGGATGACCACATTTCAGGTGGTGACTGTGTAAACGGTCTGTTTTGTTGTTGTTTTATACATTATACAAAGAATAATAATAATATAACAATACATTATACAAATCATAATTTCATCAATACCTGCACACATGTTATGTTTATGTCTTCACGTGCAATAATGTTGTGTCATGGGTTTTTCTGTGCAGCCAAAATAAGTAGGTACACAATATTTAATGAGACAATAGAAGAACTTGGATCTTCAGGATGTCAGAAGAAAGGAACTCTCAGGAGGAAAATGATGGCCCTTAAAAAATGACCTGAGGGAGGTCATGTGACCTTTCTTGCATGTAAAGATGCTGTGTGCCAAGGAACTGAGTGACTGAGGACAGAGGCCATCATCTGTCACCAGATCTACAAGATCTAGAATTTGTTTGCTTCCAGACCAAGAACAGTGCATTTTTGTTGTTTATGAGCTACACTGTTTCACACTGACCACCTAACATTGCTTTAAAGTTAATAAAAACAGAAACTGAAGATTAAAGTTTGTAGCTACATCTTCATATCTTTCAATCTGTTCATGTCTGCAATCCATTCTTACCTGATGTCTTCAGTCCCAAATGCTGTTAAGTTCCTTCTTTTTCAGGAGAATAGAAGAAGAGCGAATATTTACAAAAAAGACAAAATGTCATTTCTTAAGAGTACTGCATCTTCCTCATTGTAAGTAATGCCTCAGTCAAAAATAATGAAGCTATGTATCTATCACTCTGGAGTGAGTGTGTGTGTGTGTGTGTGTATCTGTGTGTGTCTGTGTATGTGTGTGTACACATATATATGGTGTTTCAGGTGCAGTGGACAAAACCATTAAAACCTTCCATAATTTCCTGTCTGTTTGAACTATTCTTAGTCATCTCTGAGGCTGTTTTTATGTGGCAAAATAAGAATAAACCAAGATTGTAGTTATGAGAGAAGTGTGGAAAGCTACTTTAAAATAATGAAAGACTGGGAAACAAGCCAAAAAATCAGCTATACCCATGCACAATGATATAGACTCTTTTGTATTGCTTGCAAGCATCATAATTTGTAAAGTTAACACATTTATAAAGAGAAAGAGATATTAGGATATAGCAATGCCATGCGTTTTGTCTCTTAGCAGGACATCCTAACCCACATTTACTCCATTTATGAAGCTTTTCTCCAGGACCACTGGTTGGCTTCTGTGGGCCTCTTGAGCTTTGCCACGGTCCTTAGACACTATGGATGTCTTTATTTATTCATGTTTGAAATGCTTCAGGACATGTTTCTGCAAGTATAGTTTCTTGCTATTTGAGAAGAAGGCTAGATCAGGAGTGTCCTTCTGAACTCGTTCCTTCTCCTAACAGAGGTCACGAGGAATCAAGTTCTACCTCTGATCAAAAGCTTCTTCTTGCTTCCTAGAAGAGAGGCAAATAGGAACATACACTTCTGAACAAGATCATGATATTTCCTTATGTTATCGTCACTAGATCTGCCCTGCAAACATACGTCTTTATACCTTCCCATTAAAACTTGTCTGAACATATTTAAAACCCAATAGTCATCATTCATTAGAGTGACATATGGCTGTTTATGAGAAATTTTTACTCCCTAGTATGTTTTGTTAGTAATGGGTACTCACATTGACTTCCAGATGCATTTTCTTTTCTGATCAGGGTTAGTTTCCAAAGCATGGTCCTATTCTGATTTTGCACATCTATACATATTTAGCTATATCTATTGATTTTTATTTAGAAGTCTCTTCTTGATTCATAGTTCTTACTGTGAAAATCTAAATCCTCTTTAAACACTGTCTTCCTTGTAACAAAAAGATAGTTTACTAGATGTAGCCTACAAACCAGTAGTGATGCAAGTTTTCCTTCTTCCGATGTTTGTTCTGGACCTGTAAATGCCTTTATATCACAGCTCAGCACATGTGTGAGTAACATACAAAATACATGGGAGTAAGAAAGCTACATAAGCTTGGAATGTATCTGTTTTCTGCACCGTAACATGGAATTGAAAGTTCAAGTCATGTAAGCTTATTTAAATTCTTCCCTTACCTCATAGGCAGTCATTTGTTAGTGTTTACTAATTAATAACTTGCACATAAGTTAGTTTAAATCAAGAAAATGACTCACATCTTCCATAATTTTAAATCCTTAAGTATCTCTACATTGTAAAGTCAGTGATGTAAAGGATTAGAGACAGAAAAATTTCAAAATAAATATAAGTGATTGGAGAGATGTCTCAATGCTTAATAGCACCTTTTCTTCTTCCAGAGAATTTAAATTTGCGTGCAAGCCCTCACATGTGCAGCCTTACTCCCTCCTGTAACTATACCTCCAAATCATCTCATACTGTTTTGTGGCTTTTGAGGGTTCACATGCACACATATACAGATTCACAGATAAACTAATACACAGACCCACACATAAACACACACACACACACACACACACACACACACACACACACACACACATATATATATATATACCACATTCTGTAAGTGACCATTAGCAACATTAAAAACACTATTATGCTTTAATAAAGAAAATTATATTGATACCATCCATAGAAACTTATATCAAAATGTCTTTTTACTCCTTTAAATGGTAAAAAAAAAAAAAAAAAAAAAAAAAAAAAAAAAAAAAAAAAAAACCTAAGATATTTTGGATGCCCTATCATGGTTTGAATGAGAATGTCCCCCATAGATTTATATATTTAAATACTTGGCTTACAAATAGTAGAACTGTTTGGGAAAAATTAGTAGGTGTGACCTTGCTGGAGGAGGTGGTTTCTTGTTGGCATAGTGTGTTCTTGTTAGAGGAGGAGTGTTGCTGGGTAAACTTTGAAGTTTCAAAAGTTCCTCTTATTCCCAGTGAGCACCCTTTCCCCCTCCTGCTTGTGAATCAAATGTAAGCTCTCAGCTACTGCTCCCACACCATGCCTACCATAGTTGAGAATGCTCCCCAACATGATGGTCATGGACGCAGCCTCTGAAACTGAGAGCCACACATAAAGTAAATTCTTTTTATAAATTTCAATGGTCATAATGCCTTATCACTGCAATAAAATAGTTACTAAAACTCCAAAAACTTCTATAAGGAATGTGATTGTCAAGATAGAGGTACAATTCCTAGAAAGAGCAAACAGCCCATGAGAAAATATGACCTCTTCTCACATGTCAGCTCTGCATGCCCAACCTTACTCTAGGCTGTTCTGTGTATCTGTCATACCTTCTGTCCTCACCAGGGGATGTCACTGTCATAGCTCCAGAGGCCTGGCTGAAAAGTCATCTCCTTGGTGAAGGTTTCTGTTAAGAATTTCTAGGAAGAGGTAGTCAAATCTCAACTATAAAACGATAGCATCATATCGTCCTAAAATTCCCTTGTAACATCCCTTTCCACATCCTGCTCCCTGTAAAATTATCTAATGCTTTTAGAGAAGTTTGAGTTAGAGCTGAATTCTGCAGAATATGGACAGATTTCTTGTTTGCCCTTTAGTGCCACACAACAGTCTCCTGCCACCGATATGGTTAGGAAGGGTCCCAGAAAAACTCAAATTGGGCCATTTGCAACCAAATTGAGTGGCTGGACTCCAGTGATTAACTAATGAAGTTGTTGCACATCTGATAGTCGGGTGCCCACTTCCCTTGGCTGTTTGATGGTTTGAAAAGGAATGGCAATATAGGCTCATATATTTGACTGCTGAGTCATAAGGGAGTGGCATTACTTTACCAGGCTTAGGAAGTTTTGCCTTTCTGGAGCAGGTGTGACCCTGTTGGTCATTGAGAATGGGATGTAGGAGTTTCAAATACTCAAGCCAAACCCAGTGTCTCTTTCTGCTGCCTGGAGATTTAGATTTAGATGTAGAACTCTAGGCTCCTTCTCTAGCATTATTGTTTGTCTGCCTACCACCATGTTTCCCATCATGGACTAAACATCTGAAACTGCACACAAGCCTTAATTAAATGCTTTAGGACTTGCTGTGGTCATGGATCCTCTTCACAGCCATAGAACACTGACGTGGCAACTAGGGGAAAGACACCTAAAATGCTCAAATTGGTAAAAGGTGGGAGGTGGGGGAGCCTTGAGATTTGAGGGTTGGGTTGGAGAGTGCATAGATTACTCAGTTGTTAAGAGCACTTAGTTCTCTGGTAGAAAACCCTGAGTTTGGTTTCTACTATCCACAGCAGGCAGCTTACAGCTGCCTGTAACTCCAGTTCTAGATCTGAGAGAGAACTTCTTTACTTATGGGTGCTTCTAAGAATGTTTATATACATATACATATACATATACATATACATATACATATACATATACATATACATATGCATATACTCAGGTGTATACACATGCATATAAAAATTAACAGAAATAAAATAAAAACCCAGCTGGCCTGTAATCCTTAATAGCAACCAGTTTGCCACCTTCAGTGATCTATTATTAGGATCTATTTGAAGTTGGGGCTTTCCTTTCAGCAGCATGAAATAAGGGCCTAACAATGCAAAATAACCCAGACACCGACCATGGAGGGAAGGGGCTGAAAAGCTACAGATAGCCACGGGAAGTACCCCCCTCATTTTTGAATGGCTTCCTCTTTCACCTTTTAGTTGACAACTGCCTCATGCTTGGTCCCATTTTACATGTTATTTACATACATGTACATACATTCAGCCAATCAGAATTCACTTGGAAAGCTCTGGTATTTAAGATCTCTGGGGTCTTGAAGGAAGAAGAATGATTTTGGAGTCTGGCTGGAGTTTAGCTTTCAGCAAGCTCCTAGTTCAGGCCACAGGCCTAGCTCCCAGACACTCTTCAGAGAAAATAGGCTGCCTTCAAGACTCCTGGGGGACATGCTTGTGGGAGGTTTGCCTTGCTTTAGCCTTCCACCACTGGCAAGGTTCTTGTTCCAGTTCCCATGGCTCCTCAGCCTCTAGGACTCGCTCTGTGACTGAAGGCAAGAGAGCTTGATCCTTTCTTAGTTTTCAAGCCTCCAGGATTCACGCTTCAGACAGGATTCTGTTCCTGAAAGTATCTCCGGGATTGAAGACCTGCTGCTTTAAAAAAAAAAAAAAAAAGTGATTCCAGCCTTTAAGCCCTGCAGAGTTTGTGACAGAGTCAGTGACCTGCTTTTTGTACTCTCTCTCTAAGGAATATTCTCACTTGAAATCCTGAAGCCCTCCAAGAGCTTTTGAGCTGTAATATTTGCTGACGTTGTCTAGGTTGGCCAGGAAAGCCTACTGAGGCCATAGAACACAACACTTGCAGTCTCCCTGGGTTGTAGCAAGCCTGTCCCTAGAACACAACTATAACACTGCAATGTCCCTTAGTTGGCTTCTGCTCCTACCAAGGATCTCAGAGTTGCTGGTTTACTATTTGAGTTTTATTTTTTTTTCTGTTACTTTGCTACTCTCATGTGGCATGTTATACTGTTACTCTCTTTGTTTCCTTGTGGTTGTCTGCAAACTCCATTCTTGGAGGGAGGGTAAGACAGGAACCAATGCAAAATAGAAGACCTCAGTCTCTCACAACTGAGTATGATAGTAGAAAGATACGTTTGTTACATTGGATGAATCCAAATTTTTTGTTTTTATCAGAACCGCTCTTGAGATACAGTTTGAAAAGATTGTTTAATGCCATCATTACAGATGAGTACTTCTACTCTCTTAAAAACTTCCTTTCCACAGTCCCTAGCAACGCTGATCATTTCTCTGTCTCCATGGTTTTGTCTTTGGCAGAAGGTATGCTGGGATCATAGAACATTGCCTGTTCCCATTAACTCTTTCCTACAAATAGTATGCATTTCATGTTCTTTCATCAGGATAGTTTTTATATTCTCAAGACTAAACAGTATTATATTCTGTGGTTTTCCCATGCAATGTATCCACTTCTTTATAGAAAGTTGTCATGTTTGGTTTTAAGTTTTGGTGATGCAGCATCAAACTGCTATGAATATCCATGTGTAGTTGTGTAGCATGCCTTTGGAAAAAAAGATACCTTTTTACTATTTCATCAGATGTAAGTAGCCATAACTTAACTGAGAAACAATTGGCATACTAACATGAATGCCTTCTTCTGTTTATTTATCTTTCCTTTTTTGTAAGTATAAAGCATAACTCTCATGGTTGTTCTCACATAGATACTGGATATGTTTTGTTAGATTTCTATCCAAATAGTTTATTTGCTTGGGTGGCAATGCCAATGATAGAATATTTTGAATTGTAAATTCAGCTGCTTATTATGGATTGTGTCAGGAATCTTATTTGTGTTGTTTCTGTAACAAAATATCCAAGAAACTAAAACCAAACGAGGAAAGGAGTGACAGTTTTAAGAAGACTGCTCCCCAAATCATTGGTCCCCAGTTGTTTGCACTATTTGGGGAGGCCTAGGAGGTATGACCCTGTTGGAGAAAGGGTGTCAGTGGAGTCAGGTTTGAGTAGCTAAAAGACTCAGAGAATTTAAGATCTCTCCCTATCTCTGTTTCTTGCTTGCTGTTCAAGAAGTGAAATCTCTGGTCTTGTTTCTCTCACTATGCCTGCTGCTTGCTAGCGTCATGAACTCTTAAATCTTCTGTAATCATAAGACCATATAAACTCTTCTTTCTATCATTTGCCTTGGTTGGCTCATTTTATCACAGCAATAGGGAAATAATTAATATGAACATGTTTCAGTCTATAATCATTTGGCTTTTTTGTTACTGGGATATGTAAGGCACACCAATAGGAAAATGTGACATAGTAAGATGTTCAGCTCTTGGTAGCCAGGAAGCAATGAAAACCGTCAGCTGGAAGGATGATTCTCACAGCACATCACTCTTCACTTATCTCCTCTGCTAGGTTTGTCTCAACTTCTATACCTTCTACAGCATCATCAAATCATGAATCCACCAATAGATTAATAATCCATTAACATGATAAAAGCTCTCATAAGCACATCACTTCCTGAAAAGTGATCTAGCAGAAACCAAGTCTTTGACAGAAGAACATTTTTAAGAGACATTTTATATGGAAGCTGTAGTGATAATACACCAAAAAAATACTTACCTGATAAACTATTAACTTTGCTACCTACAACCTGACTACAAATATGTATTTGTTCCAATAGTTCTTGGATTATTATTTTGTTGTTGATGATTTTTTTTCAGATTTTTCTGCATAGATCATCACGCTACTCATGAACAAAATTTTCAATTCAGTAGTCTTAATATGTGCAAATGACAGACTAAGTATCTTAGTCAAAATTCTCTCTCTGTGAAGAGATACCATGGCCATCTTAATTAATTCTTAGAAAGAAAAGCATTTAGTTGGGGTTTGCTTACAGTTTCAGAGGTTTTGGTCACTGTCAGCATGAGAGTGAGCAGGGTGAAAAGGTGTAGGAGAAGAAACTGAGTTCTACATTTGGATCTGAGGGCAGCAGGAAGAAAGGGGGCCTCTAGGCTTCTTGCGTATCTGAAAACCTCAAAACCTTTCTCTAGTGATGCACTTTCTCCAACAAGGCCACACCTACAATAAAAAGACCATGTCTCCTAATCCCTTCCTGATGATTGAGCATCTAAAGATATGAGCCTATGAGGGACTTTTCTACTCAAACTACAGAAGAACCTGGGGTAAGGATATTTTTACACAATATCCTTGCAAAATAAATATATTTTGATAACTCTAACAATGCAAAAGAAAGATGTGTGTGTGTGTGTGTGTGTGTATGTGTGTGTGTATTAAAAAAACAAAACAAAACAAAACACAAAACCCTTTAAGGTATTGTAGAAAGAAACTGAGGAAGTTGAAAAAGACACCAGAAGATAGAAAGATCTTCCATGCTCATTGGTAGGTAAGATTAATATAGTAAAAGTGGCCATTCTACTAAAAGCAATCAACAGATTTAATGCAATCCCCATCAAAATTCCAACACAATTTGTCTTAGTCACTGTTCTGTTGTTATGAAGAGACACCATGACGAAGGCAACACTTATGAAAGAAAGCATTTAACAGTGAACTCAGTGTTTCAGAGCTTTAGTGCTTGATTCTCATGGTGGAGAGCATGGTGACACACATGGCACTGAAGCAGTAACTGAGAGCCACATCTTGATACACACACACACACACACACACACACACACACACAGAGAGAGAGAGAGAGAGAGGAGAGAGAGAGAGAGAGAGAATCCTTTCAAACAGTTCTAGTCCCTGTTGACCAAGCATTCAAATACAAGAGTCTATGGCAGCCATTCTTATGCAAACCACCACACAATTCTTTATAGAAACTGAAAAAAAAATATAACCAACCAACAAACAAACTAACCAAGCAAACAAACATATAAACAAAACAAATTTTTCAATTTCATATGAAAACAGTAAAACAAAACAAACAAACAAAAAAAACCCCATCAACAACAGAAAAAGATGATAGCTAATACAATCTTGAATAATAAGAGATCTGCTTCAGATATCAACAAGCCAGGTCTTAAATTGTACTAGAGCTATGTAATAAAACAGCATGGCAAGGGCACAAAATTAGACATGTTGATAAATGAAATCAAAGTGAAGACCATACATAAGTCCTATAGACGCCTGGTTCTTCAAAAAGAAATAAAAATTTTACACTGAATGGTGGAATGTAGAAGAATCCACATAGATCCATGTTTATCACTTTGCACAAAATCTAATCCCAAATGGATCAAGAATCTTGACCTAAGGTCAGATACACTAATCCTGATAGAAAAAAATGTAGAGAATAGTCTTAAACTCATTAACATAGAAAAACAATTTCTGAACTGGACACTAATAGTATAGGCACTAAGATCAACTGTTAATAATTGAGGCCTCACGAAACTAAAAACCTTTTACATGGAAAATGACATCATTATTTGGATAAACAGCAGCCTGCAGAATAGTAAAAGATTGTTTTACCAATTATACATTTAGTAGAGGGCTAATATATAAACTTTATAAAGAATAAAACCAACCAACTAATCAACCAAGAACATCAAGAAAAAAATGATCTAGTTCAAAAAATTGGGTACAGATCTAAACAGATAAATACCAAAAGAGGAAACTCAAATGCCTGAGAAACAGTTAAAGAAATATGTTCGACACTCTTATCAGGGAAATCCAAATTAAATCTACTTTGAAATTCAGTCTTACAGTTTTCAGATGCCAGAGACATTGCACACCAAGTGACAGGACCTGGTGGCAAGGAGATGGGAACACTCATTCACTGCTGTTGGGAGTCCAAACTGGACAGCCACTGTAGAAGTTAGTGTGGAGGGTCCTCAGGAATCCCAGACAACACCAACTATAAGATCCCGTTCTACCAAACTTGGGCATGTAGGCAAAGACTTTACAACCTACCACACAAATACTTTCTTACTTATGTTCATTGGTGCTCTATTTATAATAGCCAGAAATTAGAAATGGCCTAGATGTCCACTGATAAATAGATAATAAAAATGTGGTATATTTACACAATAAAATATTATTCAACTGTTATGAAGTCTAAATCATGAAAATTTCAGGTAAATATATAACACTATGAAAATCATCTTATATAAAGTTATCTATATCCCCAAAACAAATATCATCTTTTCTCTTATATATGGAAGTTAGTTTTTAAGCCAGAAAGGAGAAATGGATGACTCTAAGGAAGAAGTATTCTTTAGACACAACAGAACTTATGAATGTATGAACTCACAGAGACTATGCCAGCATGCAAAGGGTCCACATGATGTCTCAGTACTGTGTGGACAGACATTACCACACCCATCACAAAGCTATTTGCAATTGACACCTGTTTGTAAAAACAAATAGTTTTCTCCAATGCAGTTTCACTGGGTATATTATCTATATACTTCAGGGTAGGTCCCTTCTCCAACACAAGGTGAAAACACAAAATGTACTCTATGGTCATTTTGTAAATTTTTTTTATTACTCTATTTGTGCATTTCTCATCTTACTGGTCTTTTGCTTATGTATTATGGTATTTTGTGTTTTTATGGGTATTGTTTATATTTGTGTATATGTGTGCTTATGAGTATGTTTATTTTATGTTTCTCTTATCTTTTATTTTATAATTTTTTTTAAATTTTGTTTTCCTGTTTTTTTTTTTCTAACAGAAGAGAAAAAATCATGCAATTTGGTGGGCAGGAAGTAGGAGAGGATGAGTTGAGGTGGGGGGAATATTGATCAGATTATAATGCATAAAAATGTTTTTCAATAAAAATATTTCTTAATTTTCTTGTTTTTTGTTTGTTTGTTTATTGTTTATTTGATTTCTAGTCTTAGTGGATTAAGTCACAGTTTGGAGGAAATTTGAAAGGACAACTGAAAAATAGTTTTTCTTGTCTACCAAATAATTTAACAAATTCTCCCTTACACATATCCCTCTGTATCTGTTTTAGGAGGTTGTGGATGGACCAAATTCTTCTCTTGGGAATTTTAAAGCTCAGGTTTCTCTACCCGGAATCTCCTGAAACCAATCACTTAATGTTAAAATCTACCCTTACACTGGTTCCCCAAGATAACTCCATTTGTACGTTTGGGCAGTTATTTGTTGAAAGTTTGCATACTTGAATGCATATCTTTTAAACCTTGGAGCTCTGGACTGCCCTGTGACCTCATTTCTTTAGCATATCAAAACATTCTTGTTTCGTTTTATTTTTCATCGTGTTAAGTTCTTCCCTTGTTAAGGACATGCCTTTTAAGTTCCTTATGTGCTTTGAGCAGAAACCAGATATCTTCTGCATTTGTTTTTTTAACGTTTACGAAAAAAAACTTTATTTCATTATAATTTTAATAGTGAGACAGTAAATATAGCACAGAACTTTCTAACAGTCAATGGGCTTCCAGCTTCTCGGACTTGCCCACCATATTGCCATTAGAAATCAACACTACTATACAACTATGAACTAATTCTTTTTTTTTTTTTATTTCCTTTTATCAGTTCTAGAATTTTACATTTCACTTTGTGATCATGGTCATTCACCTCCTATTGTTTGTGAAGGGCCTTTTTATGTTTTTGTTATGTTCAAAGTCTCAGTGAGTAAGTTCCAGAAACCCAGAAGCTGCTAGTCAATCTGCATTTGCCCTTTATGCTTTTGTGTAGAAAGGACAGTGCAGGGGTAAAAGGCCCATATCAAGTCTCAGTGCCATATTAGTTGGTGACTACGAATCTGCATACCTTGAAGACAGGATCTTTAAAGTGGCCACAGAGTGTCTCCTTAGTGCACTGACCAGAGTCTTGAATGTATGTATTCTGTGGTGTCTTGTAAACTGGAGAGTATCATGATCATTGTTTCTTTATTCTCCAGGCCAAAGGTCAGAGATTAATAGTGAAATGATAAATAAAGGCTTTTTTTTTATTTGTTTATTTATTTGATGTTTTAAGGATCAGATCTTGATATCGAGTCTAGGCTTTCTTGCAACTCACAGTAATCCTCCTGCCTCTGTCTCCCAAGCACTGTGATTTTAGCCCTGGGCTACCTGGATAGCCTAAATATAAGTTATATAATTTAGGTTAAGTGAATTAATTTTTTCCCTTTGTTCTCAAGAGTATGTTATCTTCTATGGCTTCATAGAGAAAAGGTAGTTGGCAAGTCAAAAAATCCTTTGCTTTAGTCTGTAAATGATTATTTTAAGCACAGCCAAAACCTGTATTAATCCTTCCTTATTAATGGACATTAGTTCAAGTTGATCTTTATGTAAAAGACTTACTGAAGTTGTTATTTAAGCCCTATCTTTTAATGGTGCCCTCTGGGTCTGCACTGGGAAGTCTTGTTCATTAGATGTTAATTCCTTAACTAGCAGACACTGAAAGTCTTCAGGCTTAGGTAGCCTAGCAATTTACAGACACTGGGGACCTAATGTGGTGATAGTGAAAGTGAAACACAGGGTACAAGTTAGAGGATTGATAAAGATTGTAAATAGACTTGTCAGAAAAATCAAGTCAACCTAGAGGGGTTCTTCTAGCATGAGACTATTTGCATAAATTATGAAGCAGTCATAAAATGGGCTTTCATATGACCATTAGAAATTTTATTTAAAATTATTTTAGTAGTTTTAGGTTTGGGTTTGAATCAAATACTTGTACTCATATGAAAACTATTAGCACATCCATACAAAAGTAGGACATCAAGAATATCCCAAATCATACTAATTGTATTTTGGGTGGTATTTAATAGTCAAAGCCTCCCTAGAGAAAGAATACAGGATTACATCGGATGTATATGTACCAGTTTTAAAAGTATTCAAACATTCTATGTACAGTGTTTTGCAACAGTCTATGTTCTGTATGCCCTGTATTTTAGATAATCACTTGGCTTTAAATAATCTATTTGATTGAAGGTTCATGTGCATTACATTCTCAGTCTTAGAAGTGGAACAGAAATAATGATGCTTAAAATCAGTAAAAATTGTACCAGGTCATTGTAAGGTTTCCACACTATTTAATCATTTTGTTAGTTTACTATTTTAGTAACAATTTGTACATATTAAAATCAATGTTTATTATTTAGTAGTCGATATTGTAGCTAACTATTTCAACATTAAAGTGTTAAACTATCTTAAATAGAACTAATATTGGCAATTATTAAAACAATGATGGTTATTTTTATTTTTCAATTCATCCTAGATTTCTTGAAAAATTTCTTTGCTTCTCCTCTCTATTATGTAATATGTTTACATATTTGGGGCTAGTGTGATTTCAAACAAAGAATGCCAAACACGTGTATAAACATCAGGGTGTCTACTAAATGCAAAGGACTGTAGCTTGGGTTTTTAGAAAAACGTCTTATATTCCATGGAGTCACCAATGACGTAGTTATCAGCTATCACATTTTGCTAATGAGGCAATTGACTGTGTAAACTTCTGAAGAGACAAATAATAAATAGAGTACTTAATACTGAGTCACACTACTAGTTTTTTTTTCTAGGGTTGTCTCTGTAGAAACACAAACTCTTCTCCCCATTCCTACATCAACCCTAGAGATACCTTTCCTAGTCTTCACATTGCAAGTCTAGAAAGGCACAGGCTCATCTGATTATGTTATTGATGGTAATTCTAGCTGGAACTTATATTACTTTTTCTTGTATCGTAGCCAGTCTCTCCTCCTTTGATGCAGCTAAGTCGTTATCTTATACTATATAAGCTTTAAGAGTCAAGCTATTAGTCTGTGAAATGGACTAATAATGTCTCTTTGCTAAGACTGAATGAGAGAAATCTTATAAAATACCTCATGCATACATGAAACATCTGTGCTAGATACTTTTATCTGTTTCTTTTGTTGCTCTAAGTGTCAAAATTTTGTGACTAACAAATATTTTAACTCAACCTTTCTGGTGGTCAGTAGTCTTAATATTGGTCTCCAGAAACCATGATAGGGATTCCATCTGTTCTTTGACTTTTCAGATCTTTTGGGTTATTCCTTTATGGGGAGACTTCCCCATAACCATGGTTTACTCTCACACATCATATCCTTGATAAGGATCTTGGGATTTATTTGTGTGCATCTCTGTAACACTATCTTCTCATCTTTGATTTAGTCACACATTTCAAACTTTAAAATGCTAGTTGCTTTTATTTCAGAAATGTATTCAGTTTCCTGTGGTCAGAGTGTGGGCAACTTCCAGGGCTCAACACATTCTACTTTCTCCATTTCTTCTACAACACAAATGAGGTGTTGGTTTCTATCTTAAAAGTCTCTCTGTCTCTCTTTGTCTTTTTCCCTATCTCTCCCTCTCATGCATGCAAACACACATTCACATATACACATATATGCGCATGCAGGGGCGGAGAGAGAGAGAGAGAGAGAGAGAGAGAGAGAGAGAGAGAGAGAGAGAGAGAGGGAGAGGGAGAGGGAGAGGGAGAGGGAGAGGGAGAGGGAGAGGGAGAGGGAGAGGGAGAGGGAGAGGGAGAGGGAGAGGGAGAGGGAGAGGGAGAGAGAGAGAGAGAGAGAGAGAGAGAGAGGGAGGGAGGGAGATGGAGACAGAAACAGAGAGGATTGCTGATACCTATAAATTAAAATTCAAACCTTTTAGCATACACTGCATCCTTTTTTTTCATTCGATATTGTATTTATTTACATTTCAGATGCCATCTTCCCCATTAATCCCCTATCCCATCCCTTCTCCTTCATTTTTGCCTTTATACTGTTTAAATTATATGCAAGTATTAAGGTCAGTTCTAGGTTGAGGAACTAGCAATACAATAGATGTAAATAATCAAGGAACAAAGAAGACAATAAACCCAGATAGTCAAAGAACATGCACAACAATAAACAGAGTCCCATGATCACTCCTGTGATCACTATTTCTAAGGATTTCTATTTATCAGGATGATCAAAATATCTGCGCTTACTTCCCTGTCCTAGCCCAAAGTCATTTTGGCGCCCGAAGCCTACTTCTTTGTTCTAGCTTAAGATTTAGATTTCTGCTTATAATTACTTTTTTGTTTTAGCCTAAGATTTAGATTCCTGCCTGAAATTTCTTCTTTGTTCTAGCCTAGGACTTAGATTTCTGCCTGAGATTACTTTTTTGTTCCAGCCTAATGTCAGATTCCTGCCTGCAGTCCATTTTCTTGTCCTTGGCCTATTTCAGATTTCTTCTAAGCAGCCCATTTCCTTGTTCGTGGCCAATGTTAGATTCCTGCCAGGCAGCCCCAAAAGCTCTCTACATCTTTCCCCTTTTATTGCATAAACCAGACTGATCCTGTCTTAGGTCATTCTGACAAGAAAGCTTTCCTTATCTATCATGGAATATGCATTATCATAAGCAATGCACTTCTGTCTTAGATTACTAAGGCTCTGTGCAGAATCTTACCCGTCCTTGGCTTACCAGGCTGTTAAATTAATAACTATGTCTGGAAGTCCATTTTCAGTTTCAAGACATGTACTTTGGCTGCCAGCATGTTGATGTAGTTAGAGACAAGCTTTAACATGATGGGCAGGAACAAATGTATTCCCAGGACAAGAAGGGCTAGCATGATCAAGCTTTATATGCCATTCCTGAGGCTTGACCAAAATGAAAATACTGACCTCAGTCCATGGATAATTTTATCAACATTATCTGCAGCATCAAAGCTCAAAAAGCAGCATTCTTTAAATTCATAATCTCACTATGCAAATTTAAAACACTCAGAGAGGTGTTAGGGTTATGCCAAATACCCTACAGGTGTCTTTAAACTTTTTTTCTAATTATAATAACAATCATTGTAAATTTTAGAAGTAACACTAATTCAATGATATTTGTCATGACACTTGGAATGGCTCCTCACTCTTGAACCCTGAACCTGAACCTTCAGATAACTTAAATAGGTTATAGAGCATCAATCTGTTGTTCCAGACACCTATATAAGTCCTTTTGTGTACTCAATATATTAGTAACATTTTTCTGCTAGATAGTTAACAAAAATAGCTGTCTTAACTCCTTGTGTCAATGCTATTGCAGAAGAAGTGATGCTAGCAATTAATGAAATTAAAGCTGTTATAACAGCAATAATCAAGCCCACTATTCTCTTGCTTCTGGTTAAAGCCTAACTCACTTCTTTCAGCACTTTCAAGCTTTTTTTTCAGAGAATCAAGGTTTTCTAATACTCAGGGAAGTAAGACAAAAGCTGGTTGATAGGCCCCCGTAAGAGACATTCCAGGTATCAACACATTAACACAATTAGAAATTATTCAGTCAATGCAACTTACAATAAATACTGTAGAAGAGACAAAACCAATTTTAGCTTGACAATTAAAAGATCCTTAAAACATGTACTAACCTTTGTTTGAAATCCAGATTCTGTCCCAACTTTATCTCTTGCTATCATAATATCATAGGGAACTGGAGTAACAAGATACTCAACCAGAGCTCTCAGGGTCTAAACCTCCAGCTAGGGAACACAAAGGGAGGGACTCAGGGCTCCATCTGTATAGGTAGTTGAGGATGTCCTTGTCAGGCATTAGTGGAAGAGGAGGACCTTGGTCCTTCAAAGTTTGGATGCCCTAGTGTTGGGGAATTGAAGAGCAGGGAGGTAGGAATGGGTGGATGGGTGGGGCCACACCTTCATAGAAGTAAGAGAAGTGGGGATAGGATAAGGGGTTTGGAGGGGAATGGGAGACAGGATAGCATTTGAAATGCAAATAAATAAAATATCCAAAAAAAAAAAAAAAAAATCTGGCAATTGTAGTCAAGCAGTCAAGACTTTTTGTCAACAATTTATTACAGGGATTCCTTATAATCTTCAAGGACAAGGTGTTGTGGAAGAGCCCATGGAACTTTAAAACAGTATCTTCATAAAATAAAAAAGGGGGCTGTATACACCCAAACACCACCACAAATTTATTTAAATCATACTTTTTATTTTAAATTAAAAAAAATTGGATGCCAAGGAACTTTCTGCTGTCTGTCTATGGCACCATTCAACTAGGCATAGTATGGCTAGGTGAAAAGGAAGGATCCACTTACAGGCATATGGCAAGATCCCAACCAGGTATCAAATATGGGGAAGAGGGCATGTTTATGTTTTTTTTTTTTTTTTCAGGATGCTATAGAAACATGGTGGCTGCCAGAATGATTGGTGAGCCATGCTGTTGCTGAGACACAGAATGATGCTGGCCTGTGAGCTTGCTGAGTGCCCTAACAAGGGTGACTGGGAAGTATTTTTCTGACCCTACTTTGCCTGCCTATGTCCCAGATGGGACTTGCCTGAAGTTTTTAGACCTTGTGGGACAGAGAATCAAAAGAGAAAGTATAATATCTCTTGTATTTTCTTAGGACTCAATCATGTACTGGTCTAGAAATCAATCCAATATTGGAACTAACAGTCTACATTTGGAAGGCTGGATCTGAACATTGTCAGAGACACATTGCATCCTTTCTATGAATGATCATTTCATTCTCTCCTAACGCAATTTTCTCAACTAAACCCTGAGTTTTCCTACCCACTATTTTCAACCTGGTTTCATTCATCTCTACCTCCACTTGCTTTCATGTCTCTACACACATTCCCTTATTAACACACAGTTAAGCTGTTAGCGTCTTCATTCAGATATATTCCTTGGATTTGAATCTTCTTTTTATTTCATGAACATAGCTTTTAAGTAAAGCTGAGTGTCCCTTCTAAATGTGAATCTGTTTTTTTATTTCACTCGGAACTACTCACTTTTTTATCTAGTTATTCTTTTCTATCATCCATACCATGGGTCTGTTTCCAGGATCTCTACTTCATTGTGAGAATAACGTATTTTACCTGTAGATTAGAATCTCATAAACTAGGATATGTGGTTCAATTCTTGTGTTGCTTTCACCATCCCCAGCCCTTCTGTTTCTGGAACATCTATAAAGATGTCTATCATGTATTCATTTTAGAATCCTTCGTACTCATGGCATGCACAATTTTCCTTTTCATATTTAGTTCTTCAGACAATAGCCACTTAAGTCTTCAGGGATGATTAAAAAAAAAAAAGAATGACAGATGAAACAAAACAACATGCCAACCTTGGTTGATACTGTTTTGCACTGTCTTCTGATAGTATTGCTACTGCAGTAAAATGTCCCTTGTGCTTCTTGTTGGAGATACCTATTTGCTTTCCTATTAGATTCTTTCCTGAACTTCCAGTCTCTGACTCTAGAAGCCTTGATGTATTGCTGAGATTCATGTGTTCTAGGTTCTTACGTTTGTAGTAGGGTACATTTAAACCTGAGTGTCCTATATTCCATTGAGGTAAAATAAACTGATCTTGAAGCCTAGTCCTCATATAAAGTTTGTCTCCACTGTTTTCTCCAAATGCTTCTCAGCACATGTGTAGGTAACCTCATTGTAGATCTGCAATCCTGTCAAGTTATACTCAGACATTTATGGGTGGTGTGGTGCCCTCTATCAAAGGTTACTGAAGGTCCCATTTGTATTATTCTGCTGGGCTGCTTATCTACCTTTCTTCTGTGATCTTATAGTAAGCATTCAGGGCATAAAATTATGGTTATCATTTGTACATACACCCCAGGGTGCAGAATCCCAGCTAATACATACCAGGGACTGAAAAGTCAGTTTTTAATACATTTAATAGAAATAATTCTTCATAAGGAACCATCCTCCTCCTACCCTTCCCCATATACAGTTAAGATGCCTGATCTCATTCATTGCTACAAGGGCACCAACAAAGCACAGAATAGAAGCAGATAGACATCAGATTCTGGAGTTCTATTAAACATTTTGGGATGGTTATTCATTCTCTGTTTCCTCTTTGCATATGCAGGCACACTTAGCACTGATGTGCTGTGGGAGCATTTCTAAGCCATAGCTTTTCCTGTGGATTCTGGCTGGTACTGCCTTTGAAATAGGAAAAGCCTGCTAACTTGCCCTGATGAGAAAGCAGCAGAAGCATGGAAGTTGCAAGCAGGCACATCATATGGTAAAAGATATGAGCAGGGACAACCTCTTAAAATAAGAATATAAAATCAAATTTTCAAGAAGTGCTTGTTAATAATCCATATTAAATATGTCATTTGTCTTTCTTGAAAGGGGAATGAAACTTTTAACATAATGCTTTTTTCCAAAAGTACTGTTAGTCTCCGTACCCTTTTCTTATGCTATTGGCAAAAGTGACAAGTTACAGTATAACTTCTGGAAAATTTTTCCAAACATTATTTCATCTTCTTAGAATAAGAAAGAAAAACAATCATGTGTCCAGTTATTTGGAAAAAAAATTAAAATCCCAGAAGACATTGCAGCTAGAACAGAAGCCTAGAGAAAAATAGTGGGAACTGAGCAGTCATTCTGATCTCAGAGACCCAGTCCAGTTTTAGAGTTGGGACTCTGTGTTTACTTCACTGCATTCCTTAGAACCCACAAAACCATTTGAGAAAAAAAAAATTTTTAAAGACAAATTTTAGTGTTGCAGTTGAGAACCATACTGCATTTACTCAGTGACATTAACTATAAAAAGGATTGTGATGCAATTATGCAGTTTAGAATCAACTGTAAGAACCAGGCCTTGTCAAGTAAGATATCATCAGTTTATCCCAAGTCTTTGATTCAGACCTGGGCACAAGAATATGGAAGATTAGAAAAGCATGACACTACCATCCATAGTTTCTGCCTTATGGATACGGTGTCCATCTTCTCTTTCTTAGAGCCATCTAGAATCTTGCTAGGAAATATAAATGTAGGAAGGTTTTGTAATAGGTGACGGCTGAAGGGCTAGATTTTCATATCAAAGGAGCAGAGAGACAATACACAACTTATAATTAAGATAACTCTCTTCACACACACACACACACACACACAAAAACTTGAAGATTGTATTTTTGTTGTTGCAGCCTTTGCTAGTGGATGTGCTGGCTTGGGGATTCTCACCTTTCTGGTGATAAGTTTTATATGTATGCAGCTATGTGTTGACTTATTCTAAGTTAAGCATCTTAAACGTATTGTCTTGAAATTGTAGATATGCATCCTGTCACTGAGGAAAAGCTAGCAATTCAATATGTTGAGGATAAAGGTGTAGCTCAGTTCATTCCCTAACATGCATAAGCATCTCATCATCAAGTGGGTACACACCCTAACCAGGAAGATGGAGGCAAGAGAACTCTGAGTTCTAGGTCATTCCCAACTGCAGAGCAAGAATTAAGACCAGCTTGGAATACAAAAAACTCTGTGGTCCCATAAAAGAAAAAGAAGAAGAAGAAGAAGAGGAGGAGGAGGAGGAGGAGGAAGAGGAGGAGGAGGAGGAGGAGGAGGAGGAGGAGGAGGAGGAGGAGGAGAAAATCATGATATTGCTCAAACCCAAGACCTCAATGAAAATTTTCAAGAAGATTTTTTTTTTTTTTTTTTTTTTTTTTTTTACTATACATACTAGCTGAAGCTTCCAACAATTCTTGGTATTTGTGAAATGCAAATTTCTCATTTAAATGTACTAGCCTATTTTCTCTCCTTATGAACAATATATAATAATAAAAGAATAAATATTCGTGCTCAAGCTTTCAGAGATTTTAATAGAGTCCCTTATCTCTGATGCTTTTAGGCCTGTGATGAGGCAAAAAAATTCCATGGCAGAAAGGCATGATTCCATAAAACTCTTCACTGTGCAGTAGACAGGAGGTGGGTTGAGCAAGGATGCAGACATATCCTCCAGGAAGTGCATTCAGTGAACTAATTTTGAGGAACTTGGCTAATGCCATTTTGAAGGCAAGCACGATTACGTTAGTATAAATAAGTTTCCATTTACGTAAGAACTGTGTTGCTGTTATTACATCTGCTCCTAGAGCCTGACCTGCTGAACCTATGACCTTGACTTGATTATTGAGAACACTCTGACCCTCCCTTCTTAACTACCACCTCCAATGGCATAATGACCACATGGCAGGTCTTTTCTTTTTCTTTTCTTTTCTTTTCTTTTCTTTTCTTTTCTTTTCTTTTCTTTTCTTTTCTTTTCTTTTCTTTTCTTTTCTTTCCTCTCTCTCTTTCTTTCTTTCTCTCTCTTTCTCTCTTTTTTAGATGTTTTTACACTTTATTGCTCCATTGTCTCTTTTCTGCAAATCTGCTTTTCAACTAGTCATGATTGATTTTACTCTTTAAAAGGGCCCAAGAAATGAAATTCTGGGTTGTCTCTTTAACCCAATTTAGTAATCAGTTGATGAGCATATCTTAGGTACAACCTAATAAAAATCAAGCTTGCTACAAATCTGGCTCAAAATTTTTATAGTGACCTTATTCTTTCCTGGTAGGATTAATACTTTCTTCTAGAACAAGGATTTATCTTTTAGTTTTCTAATTTTCAATCATACTGTCAAAAAAAAGAGTCCATCAGTGAGTTAATCCAATGATTACACCATACTCTTTGGGATGTAATAACTTTCCCAACATGCCACTTTCAAACATGGCATTGGAAACAAAGACTTCAATACATGAGTTTTCAGGAGCATTTCATATCAAACCAGACCACTACAATCACTCCATTTTTTCAGGACCCTTCCGTATTCTTCTCTCATAAGGACACACACCACCAGAATAAGTACTCGTCTATTTCAATCTGTCTCTCTTCAATCATTAGTTTTCTGAAAAGACTGTAATTTTATATAAGAACACATTTTGACTTTTGAGTTGACATGAATTTTTAAAGGAAATTTATTCACTCTTCATAGGGTTCTATAGAATTATTCTTGTAATAACACAAAGATACTATGGCCATAACTGAAAACTGGAGGAAGCCACAGCACTTGGCAAACAAATATTTTAAAAACAACATACTCATAAACAGGCGTTCATTAGCAGTCTGCCTTTTTGGTGACACATGAGGGTCTTTTTTCATCCTGGTGCTATGCTGCTGTCACTTTGTGGAAGACATTGAGATGTTTACTCCGGGCTGGCTCTTCCAGTAATGAATAAAGAACTCACCTACTTTACAAATTCTTTAAGCATCTGTGTTCTCAGAATAATCCCAGCTATAGAACTCTGCTCTCTGGAATATGTAGCAACTTGGGGAATGTCGTACTAAAGGTATGTCATGTGAGTAAGGCACATGTCACTGCAGAGTTTCAAAATATAGCATTATGGAATATATAATAACCTTGTACTCACCAACTCCTTAAGATGTTTTTTGAAGTGTAAGGTTTGTGGTGAAATCTGCCTTTTAGCTGCATAGCTACAAGGAAACATAAAAGCAATCACCTAAAACTAATTTCCATGGACTCTGTAGACAGGGGTGAAAGTCCTGCAATTGTTAAGGTAATGGCTTGACTGGCTCTTCCTTTTAGGTTTTGGAACAAGAGACATGACCTGTTTAATTCTTTAAGTCCTGTTGCTGCCCAGTGTTTCTTTCATCTAACTGCTCAGAAAGACTTGGGCCCAGGAATACGTGATTTGGAGGTAAAAGTGGGTCATGTTTTGTTTGTTCTAATTATTTGCTAGAGGCATATGTAGAGAAATAGCCAATTAGGCAACTAGGATACTGAACCACCAGGATCTTTATAAATTTAAGCTTGCACTTGCTTCCTGATGGGACATACACAGGAATCTATCTGTTTAAGGGATTCTAACATTTTAACTGCCACCAAACTCAGCTTCTTCAAGACTGAAAGTAGAGAACACCATCCTCAGCACCTTCTAGAAACAATTAAAGGCTTACAGGAGGGTCTAGTTCTAATTCCAAAGGAAGTAGTTAATAAGCAAGAAGCATTGCTTAATATAATTTCTTTGGTTTTGAATAATGACATCACTTGGATTTTCCTTTGTACTTCCTCATTTCAGTATGTGATTGTGACATGCCGAATGCATAGAATCAACACTGTGAAATTCTATGCAGAAGAAGATAAAAAATGATGAGTCCTTTTTTAAAAATAGGAAGGCATTTGCTTGCTATGAAATGTTTTAAACGATCATTTCTTTAATTTTTAAGATTATAATATAATCACATCTCTTATTAGAGGGTTAAATAGAAGTAGTTTCTTTGAAAATAAGAAGAAAACTGGTGCTCAAATAAAAATTTTGGGTGATGACTACTGATATTTGAAGTGCTTATTTGTCTAGAGAGATTATAGTGAGGTGTGCACGTTTAATCATACATGGCTGTGCCAGTAAGTCAAAATCCCCTACTATGAGGTATATGAATCTAGATTCTGACAGGTCCTAGGAAGACCAAGGAGGCAGATGTGATAAAATGTCTTTGTTTATGTAGGACCAGGATTCTGTTACCAGAATCAATTCATGCTAGTTGGCACTAATACCATTGGAAAATCCAGAGGCTGTAAGTATCTTTTATGGGTTATCTATGGCTCTTCAAAAATCTGTCTAGTGATTTCCTTTGGATTCTACTCTGTGAGAACATAGAAAAATTCAGGTACCATGAAAAATGGAGATTTTAATCTGAAGAATGGAGAAAAAATAAGTAGTGGTGGTTTTTATAATTGAAGTGGCTATTCTGAGTACCTGCCCTTTTCCTGTGAACTGACATAGAGCACCAATGACTCTTCTTTGAAACCTGCTTTGGTGACAGACAGCTGTGCCTGCCCATCAGTGTGATAGTTGATGAGTCATGACTGCCCCTCTCAGTGCTGAATCTAATGACTAACAGGAGCTGAGCAATGAATACATCACTATTTTTCCCAGGAAGATCTGCAAGCATGTCTTCATGAAACTATGACTTGTCTGGTGATAGTAAATGGCAGTTGTCTACAATAGCACTTTAGTTGATTGTACAAACTTTGTGGTTGACCTTCTATTTCTATATTGGGTCTTCATTCGTTGTATATCACCAGGGCTACTTGAAGTTCATTTTCCAAATGAATGCTTTCTACTTGACTGTTCATTTCAAATCATCTGTCCACTAAAAGCAGCAAATGCCTCTTCTTTTAAGTTACCAGCTTTGCAGAGCTGATTAAGTATTGAAACAGTGTTCATATTGTGTCCTGGGGGACCTAGGAGACTAGGTCACATTGGGAGAATTTGGGAGAAATTTTGGGAAGAATTGCATCTAGAGAATTTGTGATCTTAACAACCACTTCACAATGTGTCTCAGCCATCTGCCAAGCAAAATTCTCAGCAAAAGTTTCAAAAATCTCTGTATTTCACTCTCCAAAGTTAAATATTTATATGAGGCATATTTTGATTAACAACAAACCACATGAATGAACCGCTTACTGGGACTTTCTCCTCTGTCATTAGATGTCTGTGTGGATGCAGTGATGGGCTGCTATGTGAGGCTTACTCAAGGCCTCAAGTTATTCACCAAAGAGGCAGTTAGGAATCAGAGAGCACAGGAAACCTCAGGCAAGACTGGTTCATTAGTGCCTCTGCTGATTAATCAAGACCTGGCTGCCACTTTGCTAAATGCCTCGAGGTGGAGTTAGAGGCAATCAGCCCAGTGGAAGCTGCTTGATTGCTTCTCAAGGTGGCAGTTCACTTTTGGACGTGGTACTTGTTCCTGTCAGATCTGTATTGTGACCTTCATTCAGGACAGTGACCCTGCTTCCAAGGCCTAGCACATGGGCGTATTATTTAGAAGCCAGTGATACAAAGAGTTCCGCGTGATGAAACAGCTGTGAAATCAGAGACAGCAATTTTATTTTGGTTCCATAAATACAGCTTAATTATTGCATTTGTCTCTCTGTTGTATTTCGCTTAGAACAGACACTCCCAGCAAATGTGTTCTATTTTTGTCTCCAGTTTTAGAGTGTGCATCAGGAGACTGAAATGGGCACTCCCTCCCCACAGTAAACAGCCACATACCAGTAATAAGAGGCTTTCTTCTGCATAATTTATAATTTGCCAACAACACCACATCTGATTATGTTGAGATGACAGACATTCTATACAACTGTACCTATTTTCAAAGACAGTTGCTTTCTTTATCCATTTTGGCTACTGATTATTTACACAAGTTAAAAAGAAACAACTGTGTATACTTAAACTTTTTTTCAATCCACCTTTCTATCTTTCAAAACTAAACAACAACTATATATTCCTTACCAATCATGATGCTGATGCATGAAGAATGCTTTATATGTAAATGAGCAAATCAGACATAGAAGAGAATGTACAAGTCATAGCTCACGTCTAATGGAAGCTCGAGCTTGGGAGATATGTTTTACCAGCAGCTTATGAGTATTTTATGAGCATTTTCTTTGTTCATAGGAAGAAGCCATGATATGTTCTCAGCAGTCTCTTTATCCTCTCTATTCCTTCTTGCTTTTCTGTCAGATGTAGAAATTATGAAATGCTTATGTATTTAAAGAAGAAAATATTTGAAATGAATCTGATGCTTTGATTTATGTTTTAACAGCCATTAATCAAAAGATGTAAAAGTGTACTTTCTGTGATGCTTCATGTTCCTTGGCCACTTGACTAGACTTAGAATTACCTTGGTGGTGCTGTTGGTGGTGTGTCTGTGAGGACCTTTACAGAAGAGAGGTCTAACTGAAGAGGATAGATGTATACTGAATGGAGGTGGCACAATTCCATGTTCTAGCATTCTAGACTAAATATAAGGGAAGACAGAAAAAAAACAAGTTCTCTTACTACAGATAGCATGTGACTAGTCACCTCAGACTCCAGCTCTGATGCTTTCTTTGACATGACCATCATCAAAAACAAACACTTTGTTCCTTACATACTTTTGTCACAAGAAGAGAAGTAATTAAGATACAGTTTAAATAATTCCCATGAAATATTGTACCTTGGAGACATGTATAAAATTTGTCCAAAAATTATGATGTTGATCAACTCATAAGTAAATGAGTCTTATGGTAAAATTATGAACTCTCATTCTGTGTGATTTTTCTGGAGTCTAAAGTTATGTCTAAGTTATTAAATATTCTCTGCTTACGTTTCTGAAGAATAGCTACTTTATTTTAGCTAATTGATTTATTTTCTCAAATTATTGAAAATAGTAATCTACTTCCCTTACTTTGCTCATCGTTACTAAATTTCCTGTAAGTTAGTTTTGGCAGAATTCAAGAGTTTGCCAAACATTGCTAGCAGGTTAAATGACTGTGTCAGACACCTGCATTCCCAGAACACTCCCCAACAGTGGAAGGCATTTAGAATGTTCCCAGCTATGCAATATAATGAATTTTCTACCTTCTAGGACTTGGGAATTCATTTGTAAGCAGCACAAAATTACTTTCTATAGACCAGTGATCCTTACCATTTGCAAAGAGTGCATTTACTTTCAAGATCCTCTATTGGGTACTTTCCCCTAGAGATAGATGTTCTAATGACAATTGCACTATTTATCTGTGCAGTTTAAAACTCATAAAAGACTAGAAGAGTCTCATCTTAGATACATATGTAGCTGTGGTCATCTGCAACTATTCCTTTTAGGGAAATCTGCTCAAACCTTTAATAAGAAGTGTGAATTTAAGAATCATTCAAACCTTGGTATAGTTAAAGTGCAAGGTAAGGACATTACCATCAACTAATAATTCCAGTGTCTCAAACTTGAGATTAGATAAGATGCCTCATGCTACTGCTATGAACAGAACTGGGAGCTATTTTGATTGACAATATTGCAGGTTTTCATTTTTTTTTTTATCCTTAAGACACATATTTTGGGCTTGGCACCATTTTGATGAACAATGTATTTAGAAACTGCATTAGACTTGTGGTTCTACGAATATTTTTATTAATATTTTACTTGAAAAGCAACCATTAACTCTTTTTAAACTCTTTTACCAGCTGTCAAATGGTTAACATTTACATTTCATAATAACCCTGGGTATATTTAAATTATCCCATCATCCCTAGTTTTCAAATCAACCAATCTTCTCCACACTGCTACATTTGCTGCTAGTTAGAAGGCGACAGACAGCCTACTAAGGATGTTCTAAATAAGAGTGTCAAGAGAGAAGACACCTCCAAATTTAGCCATTGCTACTGCCATCTTTCCTAGGAAGCACAATTTGATTTCCTGATAATGGATGAACTTTCTTGAATAATGCTTAAATAATGAATGTTTGTATTTTATTGGCCTTTATTCTGTCAAGAGTCTCAATTTCTACAGAAAATAATGAATTTCATCCTCTATAAAATAATGAAGCATGTCAAGAGATTCAGAAATATCCCCCACTTTAAAAAAATTTCTAAGAATTCCAGTCTAGAGCCCATGAGAATGAATGTGTCCCTTTCCATCGATATGCCTCAGCATCTTTAAAGTAATCCCATAGCAAACTCATTTTCAGGCAGCAGACACTTTTAAATAGTGTATGATCATCATTGTTCTGTTATTGTTTAATATTTAATAATAATAAGTGTGAAACATCCTTGTAAATCTGATGGTATTGAGCCACATATAATTAGAGTAAGACCTATAGAGAAAGATATTTTACCCTATATATTTTCTGAAATACAGAATTACTTTTGCTGACCTGGCTAGTCTGCTCCTGTGTGGACACGTTATCCTGACACATCCTAGAGGGACCACTGAACTCAGAGTGGCAGGTAAGAACACTCACCTACTGCCTTACGCCCACCCCAGAGCCATAACTGGGTGCAGGGAACACTCAGTACCCATCAGGCACCCAAACTCCACCCCTGCAGAATACCACACTCCTTCTGCCCATTGCCTGGACTTGGTACCTGGAACAGACACCTGGCTGGTCTGCTTCTGTGTGGACACCTTACCCCAAGACATCCTAGAGGGGCCACTGAACTCAGAGCAACAGACACCATATCCCGAGACATCCTAGAAGAACAACTGAACCCAGAGCAGTGGACAACATATCCTGAGACATCCTAGAGGAGCCTCTGAACTCAGAGCAGTGGGCACCCATAACCTGAGACATCCTAGAGGAGCCACTGCACCCAAAGTAGTGGACACCTTATCCTGAGACATCCTAGCAGAGACACTGCACCCAGAGCAGTGGACACCTAGCTGGTCTGCTACCATGGAGACACCTTATCCTGAGACATCCTAGAGGAGCCACTGTACTCAGAGCAGCTGGATCTCAGGATTACAAGATCACAGAGACATCTGGACCCTGAGGAGTTCAGACACAAGCAAGATAACTGGAAAGGCAGGCCAGTCAGAGACAGTGAGTACAGGTACCACTAGAGTTAACCAGATGGAGAAAGGCAAGCGCAAGAACATAAGCAACAAAATCCAAAGTTACTTGGCATCATTGGAACCCAGTTTTCCCACCATAGCAAGCCCTGAACACTCCATCACACTGGTAAAGCAGGATTCAGAGTTAAAATCAATTCTCATGGCAATGATAGAGGACTTTAAGAAGGACATAAATAACACTCTCAAAGAATTTGAGGAGAACACAGGTAGACAGGTAGAGACCCTTAAAGAGAAAACACAAAAATCTCTTAAAGAATTGCAAGAAAACACAAACAAACAGATGAAGGAATTAAACAAAACTATCCAGGATCTAAAAATGGAAGTAGAAACAATATAGAAAACACAAAGGTAGACTACCCTGGAGATAGAAAACCTAGGAAAAAGATCAGGAGTCATAGACACAAGTATCACCAACAGAATATAAGAGATAGAAGAGAGAATCTCATGTGCAGAAGATACCATGGAAAACATTGACATAACTGTCAAAGAAAATGAAAAATACAAAAAGCTCCTAACCCAAAACATCCAGGAAATCCAGGACACAATGAGAAGGCCAAACCTAAGGATAATAAGTATAGATGAGGGTGAAGATTTCCAACTTAAAGGGCCAATAAATATCTTCAACAAAATTATAGAGGAAAACTTTCCTAACCTACAGAAAGAGATGTCGATAAATATACAAGAAGCCTACAGAACTCCAAATATTCTAGACCAAAAAAGAAATCCATCCTTCCACATAATAATCAAAACATCAAATGTACAAAACAAAGAAAAAATACTAAAAACAGTAAGGGAAATAGGTAAAGTAACATATAAAGGCAGACCTATAAGAATTACACCAGACTTCTCACCAGAGACTATAAAAGCCAGAAGATCCTGGACTGATATCATACAGGCCCTAAAAGAACACAAATGCCAGCCCAGACTACTATACCCAGCAAAACTCTCAATCACTACTGATGGAGAAACCAAGATATTCCATTAAAAATCAAATTTACATAATATCTTTCCACAAATCCAGCACTTCAAAGGATAATTGGTGGAAAACTCCAACACAAGGAGGGAAACTACAACCTAGAAAAAGCAAGAAAATAATCTTCCAACATCCCTAAAAGAAGATAGCTACACAAACATAACTCCACTGCCAATAACAAAAAGAAGAGGAAACAATATTCATTTTTCCTTAATATCTCTTAATATCAATGGACTCAATTCTCCAATAAAAAGACATAGACTATCAGACTGGATACATAAACACAACCCAGAATTTTGCTGCATACAGGAAACACACCTCTGTGAAAAAGACTGACACTACCTCAGAGTAAAAGGATGGAAAACAATCTTTCAAGCAAATGGTCCCATGAAACAAGCTGGAGTGGTGATTCTAATATCAAATAAAATCAAGTTTCAACCAAAAGTAATCAAAAAAGATAAAGAAGGACACTTCATATTCATCAAAGGAAAAATGTACCAAGATGAACTCTCAATTCTGAACATCTATGCCTCAAATGCAAGAGCACCCACATGCATAAAAGAAACTTTACTAAAGCTCAAAGCATACATTGCACCTCACACAATAATAGTGGGGGATTTCAACACCCAACTCTCAGCTATGGACAGATCATGGAAATAAAAACTAAACCGAGACACAGTGAAACTAACAGAAATTATAAACTAAAATGACTTAACTGATATATATATATATATATATATATATATATATATATATATATATATAACATTTCATTCTAAAACAAAAACAAAATATACCTTTTTCTCAGCACCTCATGGTACCTTCTTCAAAATAGACCATATAATTGGTCACAAAACAGGCCTCAACAAATACAAAAAGATTGAAATGATCCTGTGTACCCTATCCGACCACCATGGACTAAGGATGGTCTTTAATAATAACCAAAACAAGGAAAGCCCACATACACGTGGAAACTGAACAACGCTCTATTCAATGATGACTTGGTCAAGAAAGAAATAAAGAAAGAAATCAAAGACTTTTTAGAATTTAATGAAAATGAAGATACATCATACCAAAAGTTTTGGGACTCCATGAAAGCAGTCCTAAGAGGAAAACTCATAGCTCTAACTGCCTACAAAAAGGAACTGGAAACAGCATACACTAACAACTTGACAGCACACCTGAAAACATTAGAACAAAAAAGAAGCAAATATACCCAAAAGAGTAAACGCCAGGAAATAATCAAACTCAGAGCTCAAATCAACCAAGTAGAAACAGAAAACTATACAAAATATCAACAAAACCAGGAGCTGGTTCTTCGAGAAAATCAACAAGATAGATAAACCCTTAGCCAGACTAATCAAAGGGCACAGAGACAGTATTCAAATTGATAAAATCATAACTGACAAGGGAGACATAACAACAGAAACTGAGGAAATTAAAAAAATCGTCAGATCCTACTACAAAGGCCTATACTCAGCAAAATTGGAATATCTGGATGGAATGGATAATTTTCTAGACAGATACCAGGTATCAAAATTAAATCATGAGCAGATAAACCATCTAGACTGTCCCAAACCCCCTAAAGAAATAGAAGCAGTCATTAACAGTCTCCTCACCAAAAAAGTCCAGGACCAGATGGTTTTAGTGCAGAATTCTATCAACATTCAAGGAAGACCTAATACCAATTCTCTTCAAACTATTCCACAGAATAAAAACAGAAGGAACAATACCCAATTCGTTCTATGAAGCTACAATTATGCTCATACCTAAACCTCACAAAGACACAACAAAGAGCACTAGAGATCAATCTCTCTTATGAATATTGATGTAAAAATACTCAATAAAATTCTGGCAAACCGAATCCAAGAACACATCAAAACAATCATCTATCATGATCAAGTAGGCTTTATCCCAGGAATGCAGGGATGGTTCAATATTTGGAAATTCATCAATGTAATTCACTACATAAACAAACTCAAAGAAAAATCCACATGATCATCTGACTAGATGCTGAGAAAGCATTGGACAAAATTCAACATCCCTTCATATTAAAAGTCCTAGAAAGATCAGGAATTCAAGGCCTATACCTAAACATTATAAAAGCAATATACAGCAAGCCAGTAGCCAACATTGAACTAAATGGAGAGAAATTTGAAGCAATCCCACTAAGATCAGGGACTAGACAAGGCTGCCCAGTCTCACTCTACCTATTCAATATAGTACTGGAAGTCCTAGGCAGAGCAACTAGACAACAAAAGGAAGTCAAATGGATACAAATAGAAAAGGAAGAAGTCAAAATTTCACTATTTGCAGCTGATATGATAGTATACTTAAGTGACCCTAAAACTGCCACCAGAAAACTCCTAAACCTGATAAACAACTTCAGCAAAGTGGCTGAATATAAAATCAACTCAAACAAACCAGTAGCCTTCCTATACTCAAAGGATAAACAGCCTGTGAAAGAAACTAGGAAAATGACATCCTTCACAATAGTCATAAATAAAATACCTTGCTGTGAATCTAACCAAGCAAGTAAAAGATCTGTATGACAAGAACTTCAAATCTCTGAAGAAAGAAATCAAAGATCTCAAAAGATGGAAAGATTTCCTATGCTCGTGGATTGGCAGTATTAATATAATAAAATGGCCATCTTGCCAAAAGCAATCTACAGATTCAATGTAATCCCCATTAAAATTCCAACTCAATTCTTCATAGATAGAAAGAGCAATTTGCAAAATTATTTGAAATAACAAAAAAACCCAGGATAGTGAGAACTATTCTCAAAAATAAAAAAACTTCTGGGGGAATCACCATCCCTGACCTCAAACTATACTACAGAGCAGTAGTGATAAAAACTGCATGGTATTGGTACAGAGACAGGCAGGAAAATCAATGGAATAGAATTGAAGATCCAGAAATGAACACACCTTTGATCACTTGATCCTTGACAAAGGAGCTAAAACTATCCAGTGTAAAAAGGACAGCATTTTCAGCAAATAGTGCAGGTTTTACTGGAGGTCAGCATGTAGAAGGATGCAAATCAATCCATTCTCATCTCCTTGTACAAAGCTCAATCCAAGTAGATAAAGGACCTTCACATAAAACCAGATACACTGAAACTAATAGAAGAGAAGATGGGGAAGACCTTCGAATACCTAGACACAGGGGAAAAGTTCCAGATCAGAACACCAATGGCATATGCTCTAAAATCAAGAATTGACAAATGGGACCTCATAAAATTGCAAAGCTTCTGTAAGGCAAAGGTCACTGTCAATAAGACAAAATGGCAACAACAGACTGAGAAAAGATCTTTACCACCCCTACATCCAATAGAGGGCTAATATCCAATATATACAAAGAACTCAAGAAATTATACTCCAGACAACCAAATAAGCCCATTAAAAATGGGGTAAAGAGCTAAACAAAGAATTCTCAACTGAGGAAACTCGGATGCACTTTAAGAAATGCTCAACATCCTTAGTCATCAGGGAAATGCAAATCAAAACAACCCTAAGATTCCACCTAACACCAGTCAGAATGGCTAAGATCAAAAACTCAGGTAATTGTAGATGCTGGAGAGGATGTGAAGAAAGAGGAACACTCCTCCACTGTTGGTGGGATTGCAAGCTCGTACAACCACTCTGGAAATCAATCTGGCATTTCCTGGGAAAACTGGACATAGCATTACCCGAGGATCCAGCTATACCACTCCTATGCATATACTCAGAAGATTTTCCAACATATAACAAGGACATATGCCCCACTATGTTCATAGCAGCCTCATTTATAATAGCCAGAAGCTGGAAAGAACCCAGATGTCCTTCAACAGAGGAATGGATACAAAAATGTGGTACATTTATGCAATGGAGTATTACTCAGCTATTAAAAATAATGAATTTGAGAAATTCTTAGGTAAATGGATGGAACTAGAAAATATCATCCTGAGTGAGGTAACCCAATCGCAACAGAACACACATGGTATTTACTCACTGATATGCGGATGTTAACCCAAAAGCTTGAAATAGCCAAGATTCAGCTCACAGACCACATGAAGCTATGAAGAAGGAAGACCAAGTGTGGATGCCTCAGTCCTACTTAGAAGGAGTAACAAAATACTAAAGGGAGCAAATATGGAGACAAAGTGTGGGACAGCAACTGAAGGAGAGGCTGTCTGGAGACCATTCCACCTGGGTATCCATCCCATGTACAGTCACCAAAGGTAGACACTGATGTGGATGTCAGGAAGTGCATGATGATAGGAGCCTGGTATAGCTGTATCCTTAGAGGTCTGCCAGAGGCTGACATATTCAGAGGCAGATGCTAGCAGCTAACCACTGATCTGATCAAGGAGTTCCCAATGGAGGAGTTAGACAGAAGACTGAAGGAGCAGAAAGGGTTTTTGACCCCATGAGGAGAGCAACAATACCAACCAACCAAAACTCCCCAGGGTGTAAACCACCAGCCTGGGAGCACATAGGGAGGGACCTATGACTCCATCTGTATATGTAGGGGAGGATGGCCTTGTTGGCCATAGGTGGGAGAGGAGATCCTTGGTCCCATGAAGGCTGAACACTGAGTGGGGGGGAATTTGAGGGTGGGGAGGTGGGAGTGGGGCGGTAGGTGGGAGCACATCCTCATAGAAGCATCAGGAAGAGGGATGGGATAGGAGGTTCCTGAGTGGTGGGGGAAATGGGGGTAAGGGGATAAAATCTGAAATGTAAATATAATATCCAATAAAAAAAGAATTACTTTTGCTTATTTAAGTATTAAATGTTTGTGTTCTGAAGTCAATTAATCAAATGTTTCTTTGATGACAGACTATCTGCTATAGACTCAAGTTGATTTTCTATATTCTAAACTGATTGATAATCTCTGTAATCACTATCAATCAGTTCATGGGAAAGCTAAACCACGTCAGAATCAGGCATCCAGATTTTCCAACATTTAATTGCAATGATTTATTTGTATCAAACTTGAAATAATACCAACTAGAGCACCTTGCATTTTCCTGAAGTAGAGGGTGGCCAATAGAAAAGGAGAGTGTCTTAAAGATTTACAACTTATTGCATAGTAAATGTTCTCTTTAACATATGAAACACGAATTGCTCTCAAGGAAGGAAATACAGTCTCTCTTATACATACACCCTTATAGTCCATGATCAAGTATATATGTATGAGGGCCTGCACCACTTAGAAAAGCACTCTGAGAGAGGGAGTAGGTAAAAAGGACAGAATATCTTTGTGTGAGCAAAACAAAGTCTCATGTGCAAGGCCTTAGCCAAGCTCACCTTGTAGAGGTTAAATAGCACTGAGTATTTTTCTCAGGAAGAGAAAAGAAAATAGTTATTTTATGTGTCAGAGAAGTTTTCCTGTTCCTTGCTAAGGTTAGTGAAAAAGGCTCCTTCATACAGTAATTTAATCTTTGTCTTTTCTGGCCAAGGCAAAGTTCTTTCTGGTCAGAAAAGTCATCTTGAATTTTGTCTTCGGCTATTTCAAGACATGAATTAATTGAGGCAGAATGTTTTGTTGAGCTTTATTATATTTTACTCAGATACTAGCTGTGGTTGATGGAAAACAGAAAGGATGGAAGATACGATGAGGCATTGCTGTATTTGTTATGCTAATGTTTGTCATTGCCATTGACTACACTCTGATACTACAGAAAAAGAAATATGTAGTATTCTTCTTGCAACAATATTTAAAAGCAAGATTATAGTAATAGTTTTACAGCTGAATAAAATTGAAGTCTGGACGAATAGAAACATGCTGATGTAATGCAATACAAAAGTCATGGTAAAGATTCCAATGTAATCTTTTGGGCCCCCAGTCAAGGAGATTTCCATAATACTGTGTTATTTCTCAAACCCTTGGTTCAACATGAAGACTTCTCTAACCACTGGAGTAGAATCAATACTTTGTTCTCACTAAGTTTTATACAGAGCTCATAATTTTATGCAAGCATGCTTTCCTCTCTAAGAGACTACTCTTCCAGTTGGCAGTGTCTTTCTGAGGGAAAAAGAACGAAGAACAGTAAATAATTGGGCATTAGAAGAACAGAATTGGCCAAGAATACTGAGAGTGAGAAGTTTAGATAGGTTTTCCCTTACATGCATCATAGGATACGAGGCTAAACTCACTTTGCTTTGACCACATTATTGTTACAAAAGGTTCATGGAACTGGCCTGCCAGAGCATAATAATTTTAATATAACCTTTTAATAAGTTATAGGTATTGTCTAGTTTTTATTTGTATTAATATTATTTGTGATTAATAAAATATAATTGTAAATATTTATGGTTACAGTGTGTTGTTTTGATACAGTATAGAATATATTATAGAATAATTATAGTTAAATCTATAATATAAGAAATCTATTATCATTCTTATAAATCAATATTGTTTTGAGACTTTTGAAACTGTGAATTAATTGTATGAATTAAATATTAATACTGGCCTGAGAAGATGGCCCAGTGGGTAAAGTGTTTCTCTTTCAAGCATGAAGACTGGAGTTCATATTTCCCAGAAACTACATGCAAATGGTGGGTATGACTATCCAGTTGTAATTTAAGCACTTTGAAGGTAGACATAGGCTCCCCAGAGGAAGCTGTCTAGATAATCTAGCCCAGTCTGGAAATTTGTCATTCAGTTGAAAGACTTTGTCTCAATTAATAAGGTTTTGAGCCTTAAAGGAAGATACTTAATATCAGTTTATACTTCCATAGGCATGCACAGACCCATATTGTGAGGTATTGACCAGAGAAATTTATTCAGATATGGAAGATATAGAATTAAGATCAGACAGTTTTATTAGATGGCTGGCCACTGTACTGGGTGTTCAGGATCCCAGTGTAGCCCTGAACCTTTCTCAGTGTGAACTTCTAATCACAAAAACCATATTCCAAGCTGGCATATATTAATTAACAGGAAGAGTTGGCCAGAAGTAGAACTATAGATGCCCTAAAGCAAGGTTAGCACATTTAGAGACTTTCTATATACTTTGAGGAATTATGTATTTATTTTAGTTTTAACAAGTGGTTCTGTCTATGTATTGTTTAATGGCCCGAGTGGCACTTTCATCATGGAGTCAGTTGTGCTAATTTCTGGGTGCCTACTAAGGTGTGAGGTCCTATTACATTCTATGGGTAAGTCAAGTCATGGACTTATCTGGGGACAGGAGGTAGCACTGATAGTTTACCAGAATTTATTATTTTTTTCTGTTTTGTTGTTG